>NW_026596046.1:2978118-3041089 GCF_907164565.1 Psammomys obesus | reverse complement strand
AAAAAAAAAATTTTTTTTTTTTTTTTTTTTTTTTTTTTTTTTTTTTGAGGTGGAGTCTCGCTGTATAGCCCTGGCTGGCCTGGGATACTGTATAGACCAGGCTTGTTTAGAGCTCACAAAGATCTATCTCTCTCTGCCTTGCAAGTACTAGGATTAAAGGTGTGGACCATAAAAACTAGCACTTATTATTTATTATCACTATTTTTGAGGAAGAGTTTCATGTTCCCCTACGTGGCCTGGGACTAAGTAGCCTGGGGATGACCTTGAGCTTCTTCTTCTGTTCCTCCTGCCTCAACCTTTCAAATGCTAGTATTGCACGCATGGACTACCATGCCAATTTTGTGTGGCTGAGGATTAAACCCAAGGCTTCATGCATGTAAGCCAAGCATTCTACCACCTGAGCTATATCCCCAGCTGCAGATAATCACTTTTGAAGTTGAAAAATAATTTCTTTGTTTTAATTCTTACTAAGCATAGAAATAAATATTTAATTCTATTATTTGCATTTCAGGCTTGGGATGATGTCGAACGAAAAGAAAAACCTAAAGAAGATGCATATGAATATAAGAAGCGTCTGACGTTAGACCATGAGAAGAGTAAGCTGAGCCTCGCTGAGATTTATGAGCAGGAATATATCAAACTCAACCAGGTAAGTTAAAGTCCAAGGCAAGGCTGTGCTTACTAAAGACAACCCAGATCTTCAGTCAGTCCTGATCTAATCTAGCTCTCAGACACTGTTTAACAGCACATGCTGGGAATAGAGGGCTCATAATGTTCCAACTGAATACGAGGGCGGTGGGGTTTGCTCTGCAAAGAGTTTTGGGAATCATAAATTTGTATAATCAGCTATTGACTTTTCAGCAATTATAGGGTATTGTAATTCTAAAATCATATTTCCTTGATATTTGAAGTAATATATTTTATATCTTTATGAAGTGATCTTGATCTTTAGTCTCTTGTTTGTTTTATTTTTCTTAAATTCTAAATTAATTTCTAGTTAAATAGCAGGACAAGGTCATATCCTGGGAAGACTTAATCCTTCACCTGGGTTTATTGGGATGAGTGCTGATGATACATGTTATCTGACTTGAGCCACAGGCACAGAGAGCCAGTCACTTCTTACTCCTGTTTTCCCCATCCCCCCATGCATGTGTGTGCCTTCTGCGCCTCTGTGTCTTAATTATGAATAACAAAAGCAAGCAAACAAAAGACCATCTTAGCCTTTCACAGTGCACATTTAGGGCTAGGGAAAGAACAAATATAAAATTTTGACGTAGAATTAGATGGCTGTCCTGTGTATATCATTGTGATTGATTAATCTGAGTGACTCTTAACAGTGTACATTCACATAACATAAAAATAAACATTCTTTTACGTAAACAGTTTCTTAGGTACGATGGTGCACTCCTGAAATCCTAGGACTCAGGAGACCAGTAAGGACGCTCATATTTTGAAGTGGTTCTGTGCTATATAGTGAGACTGTCTTGAAAAACCAAAAATAAGTAAATGAATAATTCCGAAGCGCCTACTGTAGCACGTACTGATTTGGGCCATGCCTCCTTGCCCACCAGTCTGCTGCTTCCTAGTCCTCCCCTTCTTTGCGCTATTACTGCGCTGTGTGTGTGTGTGTGTGTGTGTGTGTGTGTGTGTGTGTGTGTGTGTATCTACTTTAATTTCCTTGGCTCTCTATCTAGGAGGGAAATGCTAATTCTCTTTAACCTTCTGTGAACTGCTAAACATTTTGCCACTGGCTACATCATTTTGCTTCGCTACCAGTAATTCCCAGGGTTTTCTTCCTTCTCACCAACATTTGTTAATTTTTCTTAAACTTAGTGATCTTACTGTCAGTAGTCTAACTCTTGGTAGAAAATACCAAAGCATTTAAACTGTTATTTCTAAATTTCAGAGGTGTACTAAAATGTGCGCCATGTGTTCTTTGGAGGCACTGGCACCATTATTTATGGTGCTGAGACCTATAATTTGCTTTTAGGACATTCTTCTTTTTTCCTTCCTTTGTTAAACAAGGTAACACTGTGTAACCAATGAGCTTGTACTGCTCCTGCCTCAGCCTCCTGGGTGCTGGGAATTACTGGTAGCACTATCATCCCTGACTGTTAGCCTTGTCTGACCCCAGACTCACAGAGATCTTGTCTCTGCCCAGTGCTGGGGTCAAAGATGTGCACCACCACATTGGGGTGGAACATTGATGGGTAGTTTAAGCTGTGGTTCTGAAAAACTGGGGGCAACCTCGGCCTGTAGTGTTTTATCTGTGGTACACTGCTAAGCTGCTTTGTCTGATGTTGACTTTGCTCATTTAGCAAAAAACAGAAGAAGAAGAAAATCCAGAACATGTAGAAATTCAGAAGATGATGGATTCTCTCTTCCTAAAATTGGATGCTCTGTCAAACTTTCACTTCATCCCCAAACCGGTATGTGAATTAACAGTGCAGTATTGAACTTAATAACTCTGTGTGTGAACTTAATAGCTCCAAGCTCTGGGAAGCCTGGCTTTTCAGTTGGCGTCAGGACTTACCCCTGCAAGTTACTACAGGACTTCTGTAAAGGAGGGTCACTTTGTCTTTGGTATTGCTGCATCCTAATCTCTAGCAGGCCCCTGGCCACTTTCAGCTCTTAGCCTCAGCGATCCTCCTCTTGAGTCCATCCCTCACATTGATCAGTGCCTTCTGCAAGTCATATCATGTCTTGCTTACATCACATTCATTGCCCAAAACACTACGCTGGTTCTTACTGTTTCCATTTTACAGATGAGCATACTGAAGTTGGAATGCAGGGGGCCAGAACTGGGCCCATGTGCTCTGCACTGCTCAGTGTGCTCCATCCAGTTCCAGACTTCTCATTCTCCTTTCCAGTCCTAAGTCTTTCCTGGGTTGGCTGAGAATCCATAGACTCTGTGAAACTCCATCCGATAACAGACATCTGTGGTTCCATGAAACAATTTTGAACCATCATGTTGGTGCTTGCTCACACATTGCCCTTTATTGTCTCTTTTGAATGTCATGAACTAAAGACTAGTCTAGATGTCAGAGCATGCAGAGACTGAAGGAAAACATCGGGTATTTTTCTCTATCGCTCTCCACCTCCCTATCTCTTGAGACAGGTCTCTTCATTAACTCTGAAGGTCACTGTTTCAGATAGACTAACTCAGTGAGTTACCGGACTCTGCCTGTCTCTTCTTTGCCAGCACTGGACTTAAAAGGCATGCACAGATATACCCATTTGTTACATGGAGACTGGTGATTTGAATTGATATCCTCCCACTTCTATAGCAAGCACCTAACCCACTGATCCATTTCCCCGGCCTCTATTTGCCTTGGTTTAAAATATACTTTTGTTGTGTTTTGCATTTTACTTTACAGGTCCCTCTAATATTTTCCTTTTCATATTCAGGTCTGTGTCTCATATTATCTCTGCAGACATGAACTGTGTAGCAGCTGCCATGTTTTATTGTATTTTGAGATTGCCTCCTTGTTTCTCCCTGTTTCTTTTTGGTTGTCAGGGAGTACAGTATTTCTCCTAAATATCTGAACAGTGACCAGTTGGAAGAGATTTTTTGTTTTGTTTCATATTTCACATTTCTTCCTGCTTAGAATGTAGGGTCTTGGCCTGTTTCTAATGTTTTTCCTCTTATAGCATTTCCCCAGAACATTGCCCTTTGTGCCTGGTTTGGACACTGGCATCTTGAAATGACAGTAGCTAAGTTTACCCATACAGTCCCTCACAAGATTGAGCCTGTTAATGTTCCCTCATATACGTTCTTTTAGTTTTTATAAACAGTTTCTTTCCACTTCATGCAAATATATGAAGATAGGTTTCTAGTAGCTTGAATAGTTTTTAACAGGTAATCTATATTTTTCTCATAAGCATTTTTTATATTTCTTCAGAAAGCTTAGATTTTTCCAAAACGAAAAGCAAGGTAACAAATTAAAGTAGATGGGATTGCTTGAGAATGTCTACATAGTGGCATGAAGTAGTATTTGACTGTAGCCAAGGTGTTGTGTAGATATGTAAATGTAAATGCTATTGGAATGTTTTGGTGTTGCTCGTTGTCTTGATTGTCATTCCAGTCAGCACAGTAATGTAATGTGGTTTTTTGTTTGTTTTGTTTTCCTTTTTTTTTCCAGTGTGTGATTTAAAAAAAAAAAAAGATTCTCTCATGCAATACATCCTAACCACAGCTTCTCTTTCTACTCCTCTCAATTCACCACCCACATCCCCTCTCTCTCAGATCTACCCCCTACTTCATTTCCCCCAAGAAAAGAGTAGGCCTCCAGGGATCTCAAGCAAAACAGCACAAGATGCTGTAAAACTAATTATAGTTACAATTCCTCACACCAAGTCTGGATGAGGCATCTCGGGAGGAGGAAAGGGTCCTAAGAGCAGGTGAAAGAGTCAGACCCCTACTCGTACTGTCAGGGATCCCCAAAACACCAAGCCAACAGCCACAACATAATCTGCAAAGGAATCAACACCATAAAAAACTTCTTGGACAATATTCGCTCCATTTCCTTCTCCCTACTAAATGCTTTCTTACTTTTCTAGCCTGTTCCTGAAATTAAAGTTGTATCTAATCTGCCAGCCATAACCATGGAGGAAGTGGCCCCAGTGAGTGTCAGTGATGCAGCCCTTCTGGCCCCAGAGGAAATTAAGGTAAGAAGCCAGCATGGAAATGTTTGGTGACTCTGTACGTAAGTTCATTGCAGTCAGATCTGCATTATTTAATGTGACTTTGAGTTTTAGGTTTTTTTTCTAATATATCTCAGTAACTTCTAGGTATAGTCTCCCCACACCCATGTAACTTGAGTTGTACATCCATGAATTCAGCCAACTGCACGTTGAAAATACTCCGCAAAGCAAGTTAAGTCTGTGTTGAGCATGTGGAGACGTTACAACAGCTATTTGTGTGTAGTGTTTTCACTGTCCTAGGGCTTCATGTACTCTATGAACAGTTTGAAGCGTACGGAAGCATGGAATAGGGGATATAAATGCATGTGGGAACCTGGGGTGTCTGCAGGGCCCTGGGACTGACCCTCTGTGAATACGGATGCCGACATAGTGAGACAGATGATCAGCTGTACAATACTTAAAAACTAAGCTTGTGTATTCGCTCATCAGTGAAGGTTGCAGGTGAGAGTATTACAAATGCTTTAAAGTGCTTGTTTTAGCCTGGTAAAAATCCAGTGATTCTTTACTATTAGCCCACCCCACGCAACTTTGTCCACAGCAATCACAAAGTGCAGTGAAAGTTCGCAGTGTTGAAGCTTAGAATCCAGCAGACCATTTAGACACTGGGTACACCAGGTGCTGGCATCCTCTGACTCCTGAACATGCAAATTCTTCCCGTACAGAAAGAGTGGCTTCTGGCAGGCCCACATCTACTCTGCTGGAGTAGCATCACACCCCTTTTTCTGCCCTACCTGCTTTGTTGCATGTATAGCCAGCACTTCTGTCAGAGCCCCTGCCGTCTGTGGTAACCTTGCATGAGGAGCTGACAGCTCAGGAGAAATGAGGAAGTCAGTCTTTGCTGGAGAAAAGTTGCCCTGCTTTCTCTCTTCCTTGATTTCTGGGACCTACTGATCCAGTCCCAGGGCCTGGATAGTCACAGCTTAGTGCCAAGGCTGAGTCAGGCATGTCCTGTGACCCATGGTGGAGACCACCTGTTGGCTGGTACAGGGGCCCTTGAGAGCCTAGCTCTCTGTTTCCTGTGTGAGTTCATTTGGGCCTGAGCCCTTCCTTCAGGCCAGAATACAGTGTAAGCTTTAGAGTTACCAGAGCTCCTTGGAACCAAACAGGGCTTGCTCTGCATCCTCAGACATCCAGCCATTGGCTGTTGTGTGCTCATCTTTTATCCCTCAGCAGATGCTGGAGTGGGATAACTAGTATGGTGTTGTTTAGGGTTCTTTTTTCTTTTTTCCTAATAGGAGAAAAATAAAGCTGGAGATCTAAAAACAGATGCTGAGAAAACAGCTACAGATAAGAAACGAGAACGGAGGAAAAAGAAATATCAGAAGCGCTTGAAAATAAAGGAAAAGGAGAAGCGGAGAAAATTGCGTGAGAAGAGCAACCCAGATCAGCCTGGGAAGTCCAGCAGAGCAGCAGCTTCAGAGAAACTGAAACAGTTGACCAAGTCAGGCAAAGTGTCATTGTTAAAGGTAAATAAGGAGAGGCCTGTCGGGGTGCATGGCATACCTTGGGCTATTTCTCAGCTAGGGTGTCGATCTGCTTCTGGGTTCTAGAGGCACACTGCTCGAGAGTGGCTTCAGCACCCTACAGACTTTCTGTAGACCTTTATAATCATAGGTCTGGCAGCCTGTTTTCTACTCTCTTCTCCCTTAAGATACAAGGCTGTTATAATAATGGAATGTATTTGTAAAGGTAGCCCATTGAGTTCTTGTAGTGGCTTTTCATGTTTATGCATTTATTCATTATTGTAATCAAAATATACTGATAGACTTTGGCTTTTCTCACATAAGCACATTTTTATAACATCTCTGTTCTGTTTTAACTGCAGGATGAACGAAAAGATAAGCCCTTAAAGTCATCTCAAGCATTCTTTTCTAAGTTGCAAGATCAAGTAAAAATGCAGATTAACGATGCAAAACAACCAGGAAAGATAAAGAAGAAAAAGCAGGACATTTCTGTTCATAAATTAAAGCTGTAATATAGTTGAGTTTAGTGTATAAATCTGTAAGTTTCTGTCATTATTTTGTTTTATAATAAAATTCTCAAGACCTCTCTTAGTTTGTTTTGTGTTGTTTTGATAAAGCCCATGACCAAAACAACTTGTGGAAAAAAAGGCTAATTTCATCTTTTAGTTTACAGTTTATTGCTGAAGGAATTCAAGACAGTAACTGGCAGCAGGAACTGAAGCACAGACCAGGGAGAAACACTTCTACTGGCTTGCTCCCTGTGGCTTTCCCAGCTTGCTTTCTCACACAACACAGAACTTCTTCCTCAGGGGTCTTACCATCCATAGTGGGCTGGGTCAATCATTAATTCAGGAAATGTTCCACAGACTTCCCTACAAGAGTCTTTAGAGGCATTTTCTTAATTGAGGTTCTTTTTTCCCAGATGACCCTAGCTTGTATTTAAGCTGATAATAAGTAAATAACCAGCTCAGACACATCTTTGCCTGATGGGAACTGTTCACAGGGCAATGGCAAACTTAATTGGAAAGCCTTTCTGGGACCATGGATCTCAAATCTGTAATCCCAGCCATTCAGGAGATGGAGGCTGAAGGATCAGAAATTCAGGATTTTCCTTAGCTATATAGTGAATTGGAGGCCAGCTTGGACCTCACTATACCCTAAAACAACAAAAAACCAAATAATAGAAAGCCTGTCTGGTTTTTCTCTGGATGTGAAACAGGTCTGAGCTTCCCCACCCCCTTTTTACATTAGTGCTGTCCCAGCTATTTCACTGACTCAGCATGTTGCCTGCTCTGAGAAGCACCCAGAGCCAGCCACTTTGCTCACAGCCAGCTGCCTATGTACATAGTCCTTTGAAAGATTTCTTGATTTTCTCCCACTATCATGTCACAAAACAGCACTTTCATGAATATGGCTTACACCTTTCCCCTCTTGGAAAATCCTAATGCCTGGATAAAGGGTTAGCACAGGGACACCCTACAGTTCACAGTAAGATACAGAGAGGTCAGATAGGCTCTAGAAGGGAATCCTGAAGCAACAGACTCAACAGAGCTTGGAATAAGTACTGGCAGTTTTCAGAGCCCCCTGTGACCACTGTTTTCATTGCTTAGACCTCCCCACTCAGAAAATACCTTTGATTAATGAATTCATGAAAACATAACCAGCCTTACTTCAGATAGGTGGAGAATAAGACAAAAACTAAGAACGACTGGAAAAGCTCTTGTTTTTCATCTGCAGAGTCCAAACCCAATGGTGAAGATCCTGTGTTAAGAGTTCTTTATAAGTAGATAAAACTGGGCTGTGTGAGAATAAACACTGATTCTCTGAGTATGCTTGTGTTGCTACAGTGAACTAAACTGGGGTATTTATAGTTAACTTAATCCTCCCCTCAGGGTTTCTCTTTGTAGCTCTAGCTGTCTTGGACTTCCTTTTGTAGACTAGGCTGCCCTTGAACTCAGAGATCTGCCTGCTTCTGCCTCCCTGAGTGCTGGAATTTCAGGCATGTGCCACTGCACCGGGCTTAGTAGTTCCGAGTCTGGTGAGGCATTTTGTTGCTTCTTCCTTTTGTGGTTAGGTAGATGGACAGGACTTCCCCAAGTGCCTGTGTGTACGAGTGTGCATTGGTTCCCTGGAACTGGAGTTGTGGGTAGTTGCCGGCTAACTGATACAGCTGCCTGGACTGAACCCAGGTCTTCCAAGAGAGCACAATGTACTCTGCTGGCCATTAAGTTTTAACACGTGACTCTTGGGGGTGATTTTTTGACTGTGGCACCACTAATATGACATTAAAATTCCCCCCACGTTGGTGCTTGTTTTGTTTTGAGACAGGGTGGCACTATGCAGCCCCAAGGAGCCTTTGTAGCCCAGGCTGGCTTCCAGCTCTGATCCACCTGCCTCTGCCCCCAAGTGCTGGAATTTAAGGCACGTGTCACCACACCCAGCAACTCTGGAGACTTTTATTCAAAATAGGAATAATTCTTTTCCTCTGAATAAATACCCTCGAGTAATCCTCTAGTCTCCCTACTCCTTACGGTGTTAGTTTTAATAGTGATTTGAATATTACATGGTCCTACGAGTTTGTATTTTTGTGGATTTTTAAAATTCTAATGATTTTCTATACCAGGCTCTTGTATGTGGCATTTTAAATCTAATCTGACTAGTTTTTTCTTTTCACTATATTATTATTCAGTGACCATTTAATGTCATGATTGGCCTGATTTTATTTGGCTTCACTATTTTCTCTGTTTCTGAGTCTCTCTGGTCCTTTTATCTTGTCAAGTCAAAAATTAATCATAATACATTTATTAGGATTATCATATTTTAGCCGTATCTCTTAAATAATTTTTAGTTGTGTTAGGAATGCCGGGCAAGGTGGTGCACACCTAGAATCCCAGCCCTTGGGAGGCAGAAGCAGGCAGATCTCTGAGTTAGAGGCCAGTCTGGTCTACAAAGTGAGTTCCTGGACAACCAGAGCTACACATAGAAACCCTGTCTTAAAAAAAAAAAAAAAACTAAAACAACAAAAAGGGACCTACACTTGAATCACTAATTTGTGAGGCACTTGAGGAAGTTCAGTCATGTTGCTGCTTCAGCCCATTTTGTTATTGCTAACACACACACAGACACATGCACACACACTCTCTCTTTCTGCCCCCCCCCCCCCCCCCCCCCCCCCCCCGCTTGATCACTCTGGTTTCTACTTGCCATGCCTTGGAGGGGAGATGCGGAGATCGTCTAGGAAGGCCTGCGGCACTGTGTTCCCGCTGGTTGGGGCTGCGAACAGCAGCCGCCCGCCCTGTGGCCCCTGGTGCGTGGCCGCGGCGGGTTCCACTGCAGTGAGTTCAGGACAGCCTCGCAGAGTCAGCGTCCTCTTTTTAAGACGAATGCTTCTAGAAAGGGCCTGGAAGTAAGTGCAGCTCGCTCCTTCCGAGGCCGGAGCTCGGAGCCTGCGCGGAGTTGCAGGACCGCCCCATTTTTGTCCAGTTCAGAGTTCTCTTTCTAGAAGTAACCATTCCAGGGTTCAGCTGTCGCCCGACCCTGTTAATGCGTTAAAATGTTTTAAATTTATGTTTTTATTTTATTTTATTTTATTTAGGGAGAAGAAAGTAAACGAATAACGACACCAAATCTTATTTCTCTTTGCATTAGCTCGCGGCGAGAGTTAAAAGTAAACCTTTGGGGTCCGTCACCGGTGTGGCCACTGTCAGAAACTGATGAGGAGGTAGCAGGGACCTTTTATCAACTCAAGCCAAGGGCGTGAATCCTTCACCTGAGATTACTCGAATTTTCTTCTCGGGTCGCTTACTTTTTCTAATAGTCATGTCTCAAAGGAAATCACCCGACCAAAAAAGACCCCGTAGAAGCTTATCTGCCAGCAAGACTACAAAAAGCCAATCTCCTTCGATTATTTCGTATTTTAACAGCGCACCTACTAAGCTTGCATGTTCAATTTGTCATAAAATGGTGCCCAGGTATGACCTAATCAGGCACCTTGATGAGTCTTGTGCTAACAACGGTGACGTAGTTCAGGTTGATCCTGTTCACTCTGGTTTAACGAATCCAATCGTACCCATGTCAGATCTACCCAGTACTGCTTTAAAAAAAGCAACACCTCAGAAACTGTCAGCACGAAAGAGAAGTTTAGTCCCTGTCCAGTGCGGCTCAAAACTGGGCATTCAATGGCAGACAAGTCCCTACTTTAAAGATGAGTGCAAATATCAAAATGAGCTTCCAAGTCAGAGTGTGGAAATTATGTCTTTGGGAAGTCTGTCATCTAAATTATCCAGAAAATATGTAAAAGCTAAAAAATCACTGGATAAGAATGAGGGACTAGCCAGTCACGGCTCACAGAGTTCCCCATCCACACCCGGCACCAGCCTGGTTGAAAACTGTTCAGAGATGGAGGACAAAGATGAGTTTTTGAACACTTCCCAAAAGGAAAACATCTTTTCATGTGTGTCTCTAAAGGAAGAGAATGCTTCAGGACATGAGGTAAAGGGCAGTAAAACAATGGAAGATGAAAGCCAAAAAGCTTCCTTTGGGGAACCAGCACCCACGCCTGCATCCGAACATCATGCTCCCATATTACGTTCATCAGATTTAACTCTTAGGGAGAACGTAAAGTCTGCTTCAGGAGACAGTCTTGTAAAGCAGGAGGATGCCAGAGGGGTCGGGGTGGCCATTGCTGGACAGCTTGAGGCATGCAGCTATGAAGAGGCACAGATGACTGTTGATGCTGAGGCTAAAACGACCGTGTTGCATGACGACGTGGACTCAGACAGGCCCACGGACACTTCCAGGTTCCGTAACAACCAGGAGCTTCCTCGGGAAGCTGGCTGCCCCCTGACGCAGGAGTACAGCTGTGGTGTGCCCAGTGAGACAGCCCGACCCCCACCCATTCCCCCGTACTACCTGAGGAGCTTCCTGGTGGTGCTGCAGGCCACCCTTGAGAACGAAGAGGACATGGAGCTGTTCGATGACCAGGAGAAGGGGATTATAACCAAGTTTTACCAGTTGTCAGGTAGCTTCAGCCTGCTTGCTTTCGGAGTTGTCTTCCGTATCTGATTTGTGGGCCACATGAGGGGTAGCGGTCTAAGGACCACAAGGAGTCTCGGTGGGGTGTTGTGGGACTCTGCACTACGTCAAGGATGGTTTTTGTGCATGGTGATCTCTGCTGTGCAAGCATACATCTATAACTCAAGTGCTAGTGGCTTGCTTATTCTCCTCCCCACTTTGTTTTTTCCAGACAGGGTTTCTCTATGTAGCCCTGGCTGTCTTAGAACTCACTCAGTAGACCAGGCTGGCCTTAAGCTGAGAGATCTGACTGCCTCTGCCTCCCTAATTCTGGGAGTAAAGGCTTACCTGGCTCGTGCTGTCTTATTGTTGTATGTCTGTTTTGATGATAGCAAAGCAATGTCCAGTGTCCACAAACAAAAACTACATTGCTGGCATAGGGAAGTGTAATGGTGTTTCTGTTCTGTCCCATTGAGCATGCTTTCTGTTTTCACATCCAGTGTCTTTAAGAATGACAGTAAAATAAAATGTAACTAATAATACCAAACAATAAAAAAAAAAAAAAGAATGACAGTAAAAACCGCGGTAGAGGTTGTAGTGGTGGGGTAGTGAGTAAAGTCAGGGTGTGGAAAAAAAAAAGGGAAAAATGCAGTGTAATGGTTTTATTTGTCTGTTTGTTTTTGTTTTTTGAGACAGGGTTTCTCTGTGTAACAGCCCTGGCTGTCCTAGTCCTGTAGACCAGGCTGGCCTTGAACTTGAGAAGATCTGCCTGCCTGTGCATTCCCATGCCTGGCAGAAAAAAAATGCAGTCTTAAATTGGTACAGGTGGATCTCATGAGTTCGAAGCCAGTCTTGAAAAACAAACAAAAGAAAAAAAGACCACCTTGTTGCCTAGTTCCTTGGCAGCCAGTGCTGGCTCCATGCATGCTGGCAGTGTCGGTCCGTTGCAAAAGCTGTCCTTATGTAGCAGTCACTGTCAGTCCAAGGCCGTGCTGTCCAGTTTAGGTAAGATGAGCTGCTTTGGTGGCCACACTGTCTTCTAATGCCAGGTGGCCATGTCAGTGCATTGAAATCCAAGAGAAAACCCTAGATGTTACTACAGAATCCACCCAGTAGTACAATGGTGATGCAAACAGTTCTGTGGGCAACAGTTAAGTATGCCCACAGCTTCTGTCTGTGTGGCTCTCACTAGCAGAACATGGATGTGGTTATGTAACAGCATTCACTGCCTCCTACCCAGAGTGGTCAGACTGTTCAGAGGTGACTTCCAGAGCATTGGTAGCTCTGCTTCTCCGAAGCCTAGAAATAACAGCACTTTGAACTGGGCAGTGGTAATGCAAGCTTTTAATCCCAGCACTCGAGAGGCAGGGGCAAGCAGATCTCTGTGAGTTTGAGGCCCAGCTTGATCTACAGAGCAAGTTCCAGGACAGCCATGGCTACCCAGAGAAACCCACCTCAAAAAAAACATAATAATAATGATATTAAAAAAAAAAAAGAAACAGTTTGCTTAAGGCTAGTTCAACAGATTCTTGCATGTTCTCGATGGAGAATCATATATAATGTGTCTTTTGCTTGTTGATTTTTTTTACTCAGTAAAATTTTGTCTTTTTGAGGGAGGACCTCGTGTAGCTCAGGCCCTCTCTGTAGTTGAAGATGACTTTGATCCTCCTGCCTCCATCTCTGGAGTGCTGGGATCACAGGTGTTCAGCATCATGCCTGGCCATGTACAATGTATCTTAGGAGAAAATAGCTGCTGCTATTTGCTTCTGCTTCCTTGAGGAAAGACATGCTGCAAGTTTAAGAAATGTAATGATATCCTTTTTTGGTAGACAGAGACTTAAAGATAATCCAGGCAATAAGGGAACACTAAATGGGTTAATTAAAGTAGGTTTGCATAGGTCAAAACTCGGCATTTTGGGGAGGAAATTCAGATTGGTTTTGATCATAAATAGAATAATGTATATTGTCGTAGTTAAGGTGTCTGTTGCTGTGATTAAACACCGTGACCATAAACCAGCTTGGGGCAGAAAGAGTTTTTCTCAGCTTACACTGCCATATCACACCCCATCACTGAGGGAAGTAGGGGCAGAAGCCCAGATAGGGAGGAACCTGTAGGCAGGAATGGAGGCAGAGGCCCTGAAGGAGTCTTGCCCACGGTGAGCTGGGCCCTCCCCCATCAATCATTAGTCATCAAGGAAATGCAGTGCAGGCTTGCCTACTGGCCGGTGTGATGGCCGTGTTCTCTCAGTTTGAGTTCCCTCTTCCAGAATGACTCCAGCTTGTGTCAAATTGGCATAAAATGAGCTAGCACATATGTTAAGCTAAGAGCAAAGAACAAAATAACTAGAATTCTGGGAAGGGCTTCTCTGAGGATTAGAACTGTGGCTTAAAAAGAAGGGGAACTTGATTTTAGAAGTTTTAATATGGCCAGTGTTCATTGACAAATCAGTTTTTAATGGTTTATACCATGAAATGATATCATTCTACATAAAGTAAAAGGTGTATGTGTCTAACAATACATGTTGACCTATTGTCTAAAAGTAAGTGGAGTCTGTATGTTTTTGAGAATAATTTTTTTTGTTTTGTTTTTTGCTGTTTTTCTTAACTTTATTGCAGCTAGTGGTCAGAAGTTGTATGTAAGGCTCTTTCAACGTAAATTAACCTGGATTAAGATGAGTAAATTGGACTATGAAGAGATTGCCTCAGACTTGACCCCTGTGGTTGAAGAATTAAAGGACTCGGGCTTTTTACAGACAGGTATGGTTCGAGGGAGGAACTGAGGAAAATGGGACTTAAACGTCGTCGCTTTCATGCCAGGTGGTGGCCACGCACCACCTTAAGTCCCGCACTCACTCAAGAGGCAGAGGCAGGTAGCTGTCTGAGTTCCAGGACAGCTAGGGCTGCACAGAGAGACCCTGTTTCTAAAAACTTAAAAAAAAAAAAAAAGGGAGAAAAAAAAAATCTCTTAGTGTGGTGACACCTCCTGGTTAGTGTCTGCTAAACAATAGCTGCTTTAAGAAGAGGGCTAGATGTTGTTAACTTAGAACAACAGGCTCTCGGTTCTTGAGCGACAGCCACTAGGGTGGTGAAGGATGGCCTGCCATTGCTTTCCTGGTGCAAGTTTAATCATCTGGAGATGGGATGTCCCGTAGAAGCTGACATTCCCTTGAGCTCTCACCTTCCAGTGAGAACTTGACTCCTCTTACTCAAGTTCCTCATCTCTGACAAAATAAAGCTGGAATGAAACCAGTGTTTCTTTCAGAACACCTATCCCCATCATGCCCACACATGCCGCCTCTATATGCTACTTGCCTGTAGAGTTTAATGAGAGCTGTGTGAGAACTGTAGCGAATCCGTCTTCTCTTGTGGTACCCTGGGTTATCCCTTACAGTATGGGATGGAAAGGAGCATAGGGAGAATGAGGGATGTGCACCCAAGTTCAGTTTGTAGACACTTGACGAACAAGCACAGTAGGTGTCTTTATCGGGAACCCTTTGTAGTGGGAACAGTAGGTAAAGATGGTGTTGTGGGGCTGGATGGGATAGAGGTGGAGCATGATGGGTGAAGGGGTAGCAGCTTGGCTTCAGTGGTCAGCAGTACTTTCCGTTCCTGGACGGGAGCGGACCCTTGCTTCCTCCTGACTTGGAAGATCTGATGCAAATAGGTTATCCTGTTTGAAGGATGGTGTTCCCTTTGACTGCTGCTGGGGACTCACCTTTAAACCCGAGCAAAGGCAGAGCCCCATGGTTCCACCATAGAGACACTTCATGGCTGTTCCTCTGCCTCTCTGCCTCTTGAAGCCATACTGCAGTCCTCAGTGGTCTTTGTCATGGTGATTACATTCTTGTTTCAGAACCTTGGACTTATGTCTTTTGTACGTAGGCCAGTGCTAACCATTTAACCACACAGCCTATCCCTCATTACATTCAATTCTTCACAGTGTCCTTCTAAGAGATTTGACTGACCACTGTGTAAAGCAACCACCCTCCCTGCCAGACTTTGTGGGCCTCACTCATTTTTTTTTTTCCCTCAGATGAAGCAAAAAGGCTTACTTTTACTTCTGTGTTGCTGTATGTGTCTGCATGTGGGCATGTGCTTGACAGTACGGGTGCCCAAGCAGGCCAGAAATATCAGAAGTATCCAGTCACTGGCAGGTGGAGTTAGATAGCTATGTGCTGGGAACTGTCCTCTGGAAGAACAGCAAGTGCTCTTAACTGTCAAGCCATTGGTCTAGCACCCAATGGCTCTGGTTTTCTTTCTATCCCCTTTTACTGCCTGGCATGAGTAATTGTTGTGGTAGGAGATGGGCTTTCTTTGGTCAAGGACCTGGATCACTGCGGTGTCCCCAGGGCCTTGGAACCATACACTCACTAAATACTGGATGGAGGAAGGAGGCGCTGCCAAAAATGAATGTCTTAAAGACAAATGCTGGGTCTGATTCAGCCAAGTGCACTTACGTTGGTGTGGTATCCGAGATAGAGCACAGCAGATGCTTGGAGGACTGAGCCCATAAAAAGCTTCCCAGCCTGCATCACGTAATAGGCAGAGGGCCGAGTGGAGGAGATCTGGGTGTTGCTTTATTCTGTGACCTAGTTTGGAGAGGCCCCCTTCCCATAGCTACGGATGATGAAGATAGAGGATGTATGCCCATACTTTGTTCATAGTTTGTTGTCTGCAGTGGGGTTTTTATTGTTTGTTTTTAACGAGCAGGGTTTCTCTGGGTAGCCCTCCCTGTCCTGGAACTCACTCTTTAGATCAGGCTAGCCTGGAACTCAGAGATCTACATGCCTCTGCCTCCTGAGTGTTGGGATTAAAGGTGTGTGCCACCACTGCCCTGCTGTTGTCTGTAGTCTTTAATGGAAAGAGCTTGGTGAACTCCTTTTTGTTGTTGTTTGTTTTCTGTTTATAGAGACATGGATTCTCTGTGTAGCCTTAGCTTTCCTGGAGCAGGCTGGCCTGGAACTCACAGAGATCTGCCTGTCTCTGCCTCTCTGAGTGCCGGGATTAAAGTCGTTTGCCACCACGCCCTGCTTTGTCAACTCGTGATTTATTTTGAAATACTTACTATAATTTCTATAGTAAAATCTCATTTTATTTCCACCTAGCTAATTCTCTTCCTTTCCCAAGTAAATAATGCTAGATCATAGCAAATTCTACAAAACTACTTTTAACTTTTGGTTGTTGTCCACTGTTGCAGAAACTGAGTTGCAAGAACTGTCTGATGCACTTGAACTCCTTTCTGCTCCTGAACTGAAAGCCCTGGCCAAAACCTTCCACTTGGTGAGTCCTGGTGGGCAGAAGCAGCAGCTGGTAGATGCCTTTCTCAAACTGGCCAGACAGCGCTCAGTCTGCACATGGGGCAAGACTCAACCCGGAATCAGAGCAGTGATTTTAAAAAGGTCTGTGGTCATTGTATCAGTCAAAACCTTTGCTGTATCGATAAGCACACTGACTCCATAGTCTAAACTGTGTATCTTTTCAGATTGCGGCTTTTCAGATGCTTATGCCTGTCGCATTGTGATTGACCACGGGAAGCCTTCACTGTCCTGTCCTCAGTGCTTCCTTTGTGGTTTCTCCAGAAGTCTTGTGTTGAGACTGTGCTAATTTCTAGAAGCAAGAAAAATCAGGAGGCAATAATGCAAAGGCATAGCCCTTTCATACATGTTTATTATTTATTATCTAAGAAAATTACCAATAGCTATAACTTAGTTATAGTTCTTACAGAATTTTGGGCAAGCTATTGGTCACACTTTTAACTTAGTAAGCTTTTTATTGGAAGGTCAGGCTTAATATGCATCTTTTTGGTTTGTTTGTTTGTTTTTTAATTTTATGTAGAACTCTGGATGGTTTCTCTAATCTTTAGAAAGCACTTGAGCTGTTTTTAGGGAAGGCCATAAAATCTGTGGAGTTCTTTCACCATGAAATCTATATAATCAGATTATATCTACTTTATCATGGGCCTCATTAATCTGGAGCAGTTGAGGATAAAATGAGATACTTGTTTTATTTTGTATATATTATGTGTCTGCATAAATGACTCCATTTTAATAAATCATGTATGTAAGAAGCTGACTTCAGAAGTATAAAAAGTCCTAGGGCTTGGGTTGTAGCCCAGTGGTCAAGCACTTGCCTGCTGTGTGCAAGACCCCAGCTGGGTTCAATCCTTAGTACCAGGGGGAAAAAAGTATCTACCTAGAGAAGTATGAAATCCTTATCTGTTTGGTGTACCAAACAGAAACTTGTGCTGTTTTATTTTGTCTTGTTTTTTGAGACAGGGCTTCTTAGGGCTTCTCTGTGTAGCAGCACTGACTGCTCTGGAGCTGGCTCTGGAGACAAGGCTGGCCTTGAAGTCACAGAGATCCAGAGTGCTGGGAATAAAGGTGTGCACCACCACGCCCCCAAAAAGTGTGCTTTCTTCACCCAGAATTCCGAGGCTTGCTTTGCTGGGCTCTGCATTCAGGGCAGGAGGTAGACAGAGGCCAGGTGAAAGTGAGCTCCACCCCAGCTTAGGCATTTGGGCAGCCTTTGTGGGTGAGTGGTTTTCAGCCAGCTGCTGCTCTGCTGGGGTTTGCTCCTGTGCTCAGGACTCTGGCATCGGCACTGGTCTCTGCAGACCTCCCAGGTATTAAGGACTGTTTTGTTGAGAAGCTTCTGGATGAGAAGATGGGAAGTCTTCACCAGGGCCACTGACTCAGCTGAGGGTGACTCTGTCCTTCGGAGCATCGAGCACCATCTACAGACAATTTTTGGTTGTCACCAACTGGGGGAAGGGACAGTGTTAATGGCATCTGTGAGTGGAAGCTGGATGCATCCTTTATAGAATGCACAGGAGAAATTGGTGGGTGGTGGCACCCACCTTTAATCCTACCAATCAGGAAGGCAGAGGCAGGTGGATCTCTGTGAGCCTGAGGCCAGCGTGGTCCACAAAGCAAGTCCAGGACAGCCAAGGCTACACAGGGAAACCCTGTCTCAAAACAAAACAAAACAAAACACTAACAAAAAACCAAAACCCACTAAAGAATGCACAGGAGAGCCCCACCCCCAAACAAAGAATCATTCAGCCTAAATGTCAGTGGTACTAAGGCCAAGGAGCCCGGTTTCTGTAGCCCAGAATGGCCGCATGGCCTTAGATTTAGTTCAGACCTACAAAGGCACCTTGCAGATGCCTGCAGCTGTCCTGGGTTGGCAGTGCTTCTGGGTGGCCTTGCAAACTGGAACAGCACCACACCTTGAGTGCATCTGTACCTCTCGCTCTCACTGCCACCTACCAAGAGCTTCTGTTAATGATGGTTTAAGTACCTAATCTTCCTCCTCCCTCCCTCTTTCCCTTCCTTCCCTGCCCCTTTCTCTTTTTGGAAGCAATTTCTCTTTAATTTTTAAAAAGCTTAGTATAATGGGACTGGTGAAATGGCTCAGCAGGTAAAGCAGCTTGCCTCCAAGAACCTAACTTTGATTCCTGTGACCCTTGTGGTAGAAGGAGAGAACTAGCTTTGACAATTGTTGTCTGATCTCTACACATATGCAGCATGTGTGTGCCTACACAGGTATGTGCACACACATACATAAATAGAGAAATACATGTAAAAAAAAAATATATATATATATATATATATATATTTTTTTTTTTTTTTTTTTTTTTTTTTTTTCTAAGAAGGCCTATTATAGAGGCTGATTGGGAAGCTTGAGGTCCTAAAATCCTCTGACTAGAGTTTGGTATTAGAGAAAGAAAATAGTGAAAAGATGAGAGCGTGCACCAAGGGAAGAGGTCCGTGTTGTTTGTGGCGCTGAGGGCCAGTATCAGGGATTCCCAGTCTTTAAATGGTTATTCAGATCAATAATTGAGAATTGCTAATATCAAAGAGGTAGTAAGTTCTTCCCTGGTGTTTTGAATGTTTGTGGCCGTGGTAAGCCCTGCATAGTGTGCGGCTGGGGAAGGAAGCACCATTACCGAGTACAAACCACATGAAACCGTTCGGAGATAAAAATTCATTCATTTTCCTTCATGTCCCCAAGTGAGGCTCTGAGCTCTGAGCTCCATTGTCATGCAGCAGGGGGTGCTAGCAGCAGGGGGTGCTAGATTTGCTGCATGATTGGAACAATGTCCGTATTCCTCTTTATTTTAGCTGAGAACAGTTTGTGAAATCTCATATCCAAATGCGTAAAAGCTAAAGAGGTGATTTTGCATTGTCTGTGTTTCAGAGCTAAAGACTTGCTTGGACCATCACTGCGAGTCTGTAAAGGCCCTAGGGCTGTGTTTTCCCGCATCTTGCTGCTCTTTTCGTTGACTGAGTCCATGGAAGATGAAGAAGCTGCTTGTGGGGGTCAGGGCCAGCTTTCTACGGTGCTATTGGTCAATCTGGGCCGAATGGAATTTCCTCGCTACACCATCAGTCGGAAGACCCAGATCTTCAGGGACAGAGAGGATCTCATCAGGTGGGGCCGCGACAAGTTACTGTAAAAGCTGCACATTTAAAAAAAATTAAATTTAATGAGAGGTTAATGCTTTTTCTTGCCAGCCAGTGTGGAAACTGGAGTGCATGCCGCAGTCATTTTTAAGTTTTCAGGTTTCATTGTCCTTTGCCTTCCTCACGTGCACTTCTGCACCTACGGGAGAAAGCAGACATGCACTGAGAAGAAAGCTGCCACGTCACTGAGTTTTGAGTTGAAGTTACAAAATTTTTTACTAGACTATGTTCCTGAGTAGCCGCAACGGGAAACGCTTTTGTAACACAAACGTTTGACAACCCTGCCTGTGGATGTAGAGTTGGGATAAATAAGGCAGAAGAATTTTTTTTTTTTTTCCAGTTACAGCATTCAGAGATGGCTGATGAGCGTGTGTGTGTGTGCCTTAGAATCAGGTACATGTTGAGTTAGGACTTGTGAGTTTACACAGTACATCGTGGATTTTATGAACGTTGGCTTGATCAGCAGAAATAGGCTTTGACTGAAAAAAAAATGGTATAGGTCTTAAAGAGACCTTTGTGGGTTTTTTTGTTTGTTTCTTTTTTTTTTGCCTAGGATCTCAGGCTGGTCTGGCAATCACAACCCTCTTGCCTTTGGGTCTATGTGGATGTGCACAACCATGTTTTCATATTTCCTTAAAAAAAGAAAAAGCAACTTTTATAGGAAAGATGAATTTTCTGACATCACTGTAAAAGTAACTTTCAGTCAGTTGATGTAATTGTTGTCTCAGAGGATTACTGCCTCCATCTGCTAACCTAGGCCGAGTCCTGGAAGCTTCTAGCTTCTGTACAATCTAATCTTGGCCTAGAACATTTTCAGCCTCTGTGACTTAC
Source organism: Psammomys obesus (assembly GCF_907164565.1). NCBI lineage: Eukaryota > Metazoa > Chordata > Mammalia > Rodentia > Muridae > Psammomys > Psammomys obesus. The sequence goes on along the minus strand of NW_026596046.1, from coordinate 3,020,613 downwards.
TGGTAAATAAGCTCACCTTTTCTAGCTCTGGTTCAATTTAGCTGTGCTGGCTCAAACTAACTCTAGCAATCTGTTCTAATCTTCTGCTTCCTTCTCATTCTCTGGTTCATTCTGTCTTCACCTGTGTCTAGCTTGTTTTCTCTTCAACTTGTCTCTGTAAAACTCTCCCAGTAAGACTGCCTCTAAATTCCACCAACTGAAATGCCAGGAACTCAGCTCCACTTACTGCCTCCAACTCACTGACTCTACTGAACTGACTAGAACTCAGAGGTCTGCATGCCTCTGTCTCCTGAGTGCTGGGATTAAAGGCACATATCACTACACCTGGACCTAAGCTTTTCTTTACGAGAAACTTCCTTTATACCAGGCTGCCCTTAAACTCAGAGATCTGTTTGCTTCTGTCTCCTGAGATAAAAGACATGTCTGTATTCCAGCCGGATCCCACAGACCCAGCAGGTCTTTGGATGTGATCTCTTGCCGGAGCAGCCATGTTCTGAAGTAAAATTCCTCTACACATCACTTTTGATTATTGATTTCAAATTTGTAACTCAAATTTAATCAATAGTGTTTCAGACCTTTGCTTAAGGGAGTATTAAGTTTTGCACACTCATGTTCTAAGTGAAGTCATTGGGAGTATTGAATTAAATCAGTGTTGATGTAAGCCAGTGTTAGCCCATTAAGCCTCAACTATCAGGAAGCTGAATATCTTGCTTGTATTCATTTGGGATGAGTCTCTAGCTGGATCTTCTGTCCTGAGGACTCACCATTTTCAGGTGTCTCCTGTGTTCTGTGTGTTTTATTCTTTGTGGCTTTATACTCTCATCTTTCGTAAGCCTGTGTACCCCGAAGCCATCTTCCAGCCTCACTGTAGTCAGGCTTGTGAAGCTACTCTGTCACAGTTGCCTCATCTGTGACAAGGGAGAGTGATGGTTATTCTTCAGATGTGTGTGAGCACATGGTGGGGCAAGTGCTTAGAATCTGGCCTTTGTGGGGTGCCTCATATGTGCTAGTTATTACTCTAAATGTCATCGCTACCCTTATATTAAAGGTATTTCCTTTTAGTTTTGGGTTGACAAAAACCGCAGGTAGCAAGTTCTTAAGAGAGAGGACTCCATTTTTTTTTTTTTTCTGAAAATACCTATGTTTTAATGAAGTAATTGAAATTCCCTTGGTTATGAATGAAAAAGGGTTTAGTTGTCCTCGTAAGTGCCATATTATACAAATCCAGTAACATGACATATTATACAAATCCAGTAACATGACGCCTGACCTGACAGCCCTTTGCCCACTTCTGCACTTGAGGTAAGTGCTCCTCAGTCATCCAGTAAAGCTGTGTTGAGTGGCCCGAGCCTCCTATGCTCTAGGTAGTCAGGGTGTTACAGAAGTAAAGGAGGTAAGGCTGCTGCCTACATGGGATTATCACTCACTGGGGAGATAATAAGCAGGAAAATGACAGTGGGTAAAAATTACGTGACAGGGTGGTAGAGCTGCCTCAGCAGCTAAGAGCATTTGCTACTCTTGCAGAGGACTTAGTTCAATCCCTAGTATTTACACAGCTGTTCACAACCATCTGTAATTCTAGCTCCAGGGGATCCGATCTGTCACCCTCCCCTGGCTTCTGTGGATACCAGGTAGACATACGGTACACTTACATGCATTCAGGGAAAACACTCATACACATAAAATAAAAGTAATAAGTGTTTTTTATAATGATGTGACCACTGAGAGGTAGGCTTTGAAGTTCTGCTTTATATGGGCATCAGGTAGTTTCCCTGGAGAGTTGGCATGAGAATGGGAAGGCAGCTGTATCTGGAGCTATATCCAGAGCGTGCATGCATTTCATTCAGCAGCAAGGTGAACACGGAAGAGTTAGGGAAACATGGCTGTGTTGGAGACACACAGAGGCCTCTGGCTCAGGCTCTGGCTCAGCAGTGTAGAGACAAGCTGCAGGGCCTAGAGGACGCTTGGCCTCAATAAGATGGGGTACAGTCTGGGTCTGTTCTCATAGTATTGGGAAGCAGGTGAATGGGGTGTTCCCTGTTTTTAACCAGAGCAGCCTATGGAGCACCAGTCAGAGGGGAGCAGAGATCTGAGGGAAGCCTCGTTTAACTTTGCTGGTGGTCTGGGTGGAGGCTGATGGTGACATTTGGACTGGGTGGGGGCAGTGGAGACAGGTGAGTATGTCGAGAGTAGTTTTCCAGCAGAAATGACTTAATCATAATTAGATGTAAGGGGCAGATAGGAGTGGATTGGGGCTGGATCTGGTGTTGGACCTGGGGTGACGGTTGCTCCAGGAGATAGTAATTAGGAGAGGAACACTGTTAAGCTAGTGGGCAGAATGTGGGGCACCTCTAGCTGCTCAGTTGACGCTGCCCTGTGTCACCCTTGGCAGGCTACAGGGCAGCGGTTGTCAACCTTCCTAATGTTGTGACCCTCTAATACAGTTCCTCATGTTGTGGCGAACCCAACCATAAATTTATTTTTATTGCTACCTCATAACTGTAATTTTGCTACTGTTGTGAGCCATAATAGGAATATCTGATATGCAGGATATTTGATATGTATCCAGTGGGAAAGGGTGTACAAGCCCCAAACGGGGGTCGCGACCCACAGGTTGAGAACGGCTACTGTACGGTCTGTGAGGGCAAGGCACTTCTGTTTTTTTTGCAGTGCTGTCAGACCAGCCTTTAGGGAACAAAGATAGGACCTAGTACACACTCAGAACTGTGGTCTTGAGTCACGTAAAACCAGTTAGTCCCCATCCTGTGATTCCCTTCCTGGAGAAGTCAAGGCCTTGGGCATAGACAAAGAGGAGCTAGCCATTGTGCGCAGCAGCAGTGTGTGGTGCAGCTGAACAGGGCATGTCAAGAGCTGTCTTGACTGGTTGCAGATGAATGTGCAGGTTATGAGGACAAAGAGTGCTTGTGGCAAACATGACATAGTGACCATGGGCAGCTGGGCCTTGTGAGCTGTAGGGGTCCTTGCTGGTATTAAATTAGATGAGCTGGGCTGCTTCAGCTGGCAGTCAGTGGGTGAAATACTTGAGGTCAAAATTTTGAAGGCGACATAGTTCACTTGGGATAGATGGCTCTGAGCGGCCATGAGCGTGAAGCAGAGTGGGGAAATGGTTACTTAAGATGCTCTTCTTTATTCTCATGGATGGTGAAGCCATTGGGTCATTGTGGTGGGAGACTCCGTGGTATAACAAGCAATGAGGCAGCCATTAGAAGATGATAGACGGTAACTTGCCTATTCCCATGGGGTTAACAGGTAGCCAGAAGAGGCAGCGGGATCTTCTAAAGAGCAGCAGGGGATAGTGCCGCCATGTCTCAGTGCTGAGGTTGGAGACCACAGAGAGGAGCCACCACACCACCACGTGGGGTGAGTGGCAGTGGACACAAGCCTGCGGGTGGGGAAGTACAGGACAAAGGGAGGGTGGAGGGAAGAGGCTGGCCATGGGGAGGAGAATACTGTTTGAGGTCAGCAGGCGCAAGTGCCATTGAGAAGGGGTTTGGGAAGCAAAGGCTGTGCCTTAGGGACAGAGAAGGGATGAGGACTACCCACCCCATCCAGACGGTGGCAAGGACTAGCCAGGTGGCAGGGGAGGGAGATGGAGTAAAGTGTGGTGGGTATGGTTCAGGTGGGAGTTGGATCAGCCATATTGCTGAATGTGAGGGGGCGGGGCCTCCCTGGTGATGGTTTGAGGCGGGGAGAGTGTACTGCCTGCCTGCCCTAACCTCCAGGTACCTTTCCTAGTTTCTTTTGAGAAGGATCTCCTGTAGCCTAGGTTGCCCTTGAGCTTGCTACGTACCCGAGGATGACCTTGAAGTTCTGAATCTCTTTGTTTTGATGTGGGCCAACAGAACTGGTTTATGTAGTGCTTGGGAGCAAACCTAGGACTTTGTGTGTGGCAGGCAAGTGCTCCATCATTGAGCTACAGCCCCTGACCATGTTTTTTTCTGTTTTCTTACTGACCTTGACATTATCTAGTAGCATATCATCAATAATTGGGTCTATGGGGTTGTGAGCTATCTTGACCTCTGGATGCAAGGTGTTCTCTTGTTAATGTTAGTGTCTGTGTTTACTGCTGTTGCATGCTTTTCTTCAAAATATAGTGACTATGCTCCCAGAGTATTTCAGAATCTGTTGATTTTCATATCTAAGGAAATAATGGAAAGCCATATTTCTTCCAGTAAATAAATAGCTTAAATTTTATCCTTGTTGTCTCCCCCCAGCATTCCCAGTTACTTTGGAAATACCCTGCCATTCTTTTGGCTTGGGCAATATTCCTATGGCACCTCTGACTGCATTGCTTACTGTGTCAAACTGATATCTTGCCACAGTTCTGAAGTCCGTTACAGATTTGCTTGGTGACTCTCAACCTGGTGAATGGATGAATGGATGAATGAATGAGTGAATGAGTGAATGAATGCATGCCAGAACTCGAAGTACTAACCAGATCACTGTGACATTTATATTCTGACTTCCTAGTAGAGCCGGCCGAATCAGTTCATGGCCATTGTTAGCAGCAGGGAGAACTGTATTAAGTTATTACTGGGATGCAACTCAGATATGCTTCACTTTTGTCTTTCTGTCTGTCAGTCTGTCTATCTCTGTCTTTCTGTCTCGCTCTCTCTGTGTTTTCATTTTTGAGACAGGATCTCATTGGGTAGCCTTCACTAACCTGGAATCCCTTTGTAGACCTGGAACCCAGACATCTACCTGCTTCTGCTCCTCAGTGCTGGGGTTGAAGGCAAGCACCACCACGCCCTGCACATCCCTCACATTTTCAGGGTTATGCTTCTGTCCTTGTGAGAAGCTAGTGGCCGGAATGTAGTGATTGTTATCAAGTAACCCTCCACTTAAGACCTGGGCCGCATTTCTCCTAGATACTCAGCGGCTGCACACATGCTGAGCGATATCTCCGCTGCCATGGCCAGTGGCAACTGGGAAGAAGCTAAAGAGCTCTCTCGGAGTGCGAAAAGGGACTGGGACCAGCTGAAAAGCCACCCTTCCCTGAGGTGAGTCCTTGAGTGTATTTTAGTTTGTTTTCCTATGACAGGGGTGGAACCATAGCTTGAGATCAAGGCTCAGAGGAAGTTGGAGATGGTAGAAGAAGGTAATGGGGGGAGGGTGACGATGAGGAAGGTACATTGTACGTATGTATGAGATAGTAAAAAATTAAAAATATTAAAAGCAAAAAAAACCAAAAAACAAACAAACAAACAAACAAAAGAACAAGTTGGAAAATGGTTGAGGAAGACAGCCAGTATCAACTTCTGACCTTGTGCACATGTACCTGCACATTCTTGAACACAAACATACCCACACACAAACTCCCTGTGCTGGCTAGTTTTGAGTCAACAAGCTATCTGAGAAGAGGGAACCTCAAATGAGAAAATGCCTCCATAAGATGAGGCTATTGGCAAGCTTGTAGGGCATTTTCTTAGTGATTGATGTGTGAGGGCCCAGCCCATTGTGGGTGGCGCCATCCCTGGGCTGGTGGTCCTGGGTTCTGTAAGAAAGCAGGATGAGCACGCCATGGGAAGCAAGCCAATAAGTAGGCCCTTCATGGCCTCCCTCTAGGTTTCTTCTCTGCGTGACTTGCTGTCCCGACTTTAGTGATGAACAATGATGTGGAAACATAAACCAAATAAACCCTTTCCTCCCCAACTTGCTTTTGGTCATGGTGTTTCATCACAGCAATATTAACCCTAACTGAGACACTGCCTAAAATAAAAACAAAACCAGAAGTGGGGCTGGAGAGATGACTCAGCGGTTAAGAGCACTGTCTGCTCTTCCAGAGGTCCTGAGTTCAATTCCCAGCAACCACATGGTGGCTCACAACCATCTACACCCTCTGCTGCCCTCTTCTGGTGTGCAGGTGCACATGCAGATAGAGCACTGATATGCATAAAATAAATACATAAAATCTAAAAAAAACAAAAAACAAAAAACAAAAAAAAAACAAGTGAATAATGTTTACAGAGATAGATTGTTCAACTTGATTCCAGTGTTGGTGCGTATTGAAATGTTATGTTGCACTCCAGTAATATATACAGTTTTTATGTGTTTATGTGTCATTTACAAAATGGACTTAGTTGTGGCAATATGTAGAGAAAGATAAATAGTCGAATGTATTTTTAAATATGTTTAAAGAAGGTCAAACTCACCATTTGTTGAAGATCTTAGGAAGATCTTTGAAGGCTTGTCCAGGTTTGTGGATAAGGTTTAAATGCTGGTCTCAGGTTAAATTTTATTAGGCGTGCTCATCTTACCCCCCTGAGTGTCCTGCAGCTTAGCTGTGATGATCTAATTTTGTGGTGCAGAAAATTGTGCATACAACTCAAAGTATTGGAATATGTTGTTTTAAAGACAGGAATTCAACATTTTGTCACTTCTTATAAGCCCAGTTATTAAACTGCTGGCGTGCATTGTCCTTTCAGATACCACGAAGCCTTGCCACTCTTTCTGCGCTGCTTCACCGTCGGGTGGATTTACACAAGGATTTTCTCTCGGGCTGTTGAAATACTGGAGAGACTTCACATGTATGAGGTAAGAGCACCCTCCTTCACCGACAGGACTGTGGTACATATGGGAGTGAGAACCTCATGGGCTGTCAGTGTTCCCACGAGCACATCAGCACATAGAAGCTGATGAAGCATCTACAGACTGGGAACCTTGTGGTTGTGGTCATGAGCAGAGCATGGTAGGAGCTGAATCAGCCTTACCGGGGTCTCAGATCACTAGATCCTGTGGGTAAAAAGCTCACACTCCCTTGTCATCTGTCAGGTATTGTGGATAGTTTATAGTCACAAATTAACAGTTTGATCACGTCCATAGATTAAGATTAAGGACTTGCCAGAGTTCCCGTTTATTATGGCTTGTATTTCTGTATTAACAAGTGATGTTTTACAAAGAGGAAGTGACAAGCTGGTTCTTTGACTTGGGTCTCTTGGATCCCAGGAAGATCCATGGACATGATCTCACATCTGTCATTCTGAAGCTTTTAAAGCTCCATTGCTCAAAGAATGTATCATAGTTGTATCATAGTTAACAAGATAAAGCAAAGTTGAAAATTAGGTAAAGTAATATAAGCTGGTTCCTTAAAAAAAGATTCCCTTTGAAAGTGTAAGGTGGCTTTGTTTGGTGCACTTTTGGGACTCGGTGGAGGAGGGCTACATGGGCATGGTTTCGTTGTTTTCACATCCTCTGGGAAGACAGGCACAGTGTCTGGTCAATACTTGCTGTGTCAGTTGTGTTAAAGGTTCTGACTCACAGCCAGATCCCAGGCTGAAGGACTTCTCTCTCTTCCCATGTCCTCTTTCATCTGTCCTGCCTCAGAGCATGCCTTGAATCTCAGAGGGTCCAGAGCTTGGTGGCTTCCCAGAGTGCCAGGATGTGCCAGCACCAGCCAGTAAACAGCCAGGGCTCTTATTGGCCCTGGGCTGCCAGAGGTGACTTAGAGAAGATTTGTGCCACCAGGCAGGGACCTGGGGTCAAGTACAGATGCTTGGGCAGCTGTGGACATGCAGGAGAATATCTCCAACTCCGGCCTGTCAGCCCCGGTTCGTGGCCTTCATAGCAAATGGACCTTACCAACCTTGCCAATGGCTGACTGTAATTAGAGCTGAAGTTCCCAGCATCTAACAACCTTTCTTTCTCTTGTCACAGAAAGCTTGCGAGGAGCTTGAAAACCTCTTGTCTCAGAAAATCTATTGTCCTGACAGCAGGGGCCGCTGGTGGGATCGCCTGGCTCTTAACCTGCACCAGCACCTCAAGCGCCCGGAAGAGGTACTCAGCAGCACACGCTGGCTGCCTTAATGTGGTTTGTAATGGCAGGCTCCAAGTACATCAGCACTGGGCACAGGACTGAGATCCTCAGTCTTAAACAAGCACTTAAACAAGCACTGCCACTGCACCTTTCTTTAATTATATAGCGTGGCTGTTTATCTATTTCTTTCTTTATTTATTTGTTTGTTTGTTTGTTTGTTAGTGTGGGAAGAGGTTTACAGTGTAGCTGTGGCTGTCTATTTATTTATTTGTTGGTGTAGGTACAGTTTCACTATGTAGCTCTGGCTGTTTCTTTGTTTGTTGGTGTGAATGAGTTTCACAATGTAACACTGTCTGACTGTTTCTGTTTTTTGGTGTGAGTAGAGTTTCACTAGGTAGCCCTGGCTGTCCTGGAACTCACTATGACCAGGCTGGCTTCAAGCACACAGATCCACCGGCGTCTGCCTCCCCGTGCTGATACTGAAGGCATGCACCACTGTGCTAGCCACTTATTTTTACTTTAATTAAAATGTAATTGTGTCACTTCCCCCTTTCCCTTTCATTTCTGTGTTTCTGTGTTAGTGCTAACAACAAAAAATTTAATCTGTTGTTCTGAGAAAATAGTAAAATGTGTGCTTTTATTAATATTGATGTATTTCTATATATTACATGGAAAAGTTACTCTAGATAAAACAAAAGTTTAAATAATTATTTTATCAAAACTTTAGAAACCACTAATAAAATAAATGTGACCATCAAATAAGAATTTAAAGAAATTCTTAATATAATTAGAAGATATTTTTCCTTTTGTTAAACATTTTTTGATTGAGTTCTCCCAACCCTGTCCCCACTCCAAACTAGCAGGGATGCTTCTAACCTAAGCATTAAAGAAAGGCAGGAGATGTCTGTCTGCCTGACTGGAAGAAGAAAGGGCTTAACAGCGGGTTCCAGGAAGTGGAGTCAAGGAGAGGGAGGATTAGGTGTGTCTCAGCTCCTTGCAGGTTCATATTCATATATTCTACCCCTGCCTCTCTCTCTCTCTCTCTCTCTCTCTCTCTCTCTCTCTCTCTCTCTCTCTCAGATCTACCCCAGGGTCTGTGCTGGAAATGGTTTCATGTACTTGTTGCTCAGTGCTTCTGGCTACAAAGGCTGTCTCTCCCTTATTTCAGGTGCTTGGACAGTGTCTCTGTGCATTTGCAGGGCATTTGGCCCCACCTCTGAACAGGCAGCCTTCTCTGGCAGGCCCCAGGGATCTTGGGGACTTGAAATGGACAAATTCTGTCACTGCTGTGGCTGAGCAGGGTGGAGCCTTTGAGGCCAGCGTCTCTGAGCCAGGCAGATAACAGTGACTCTTTGTGTGGCTGCCTGTGGGTCCCCTCCCCTGTCTCCATCCCAGCCCCGTGTTTGGGCTGAATGGAGGGGACTGTGTCTCAGAGAGGGCTTGTTTTTCCAGTGGTACATTAAGTGAATCATGGGGATAGAGGGGTGGAAAAATTTGCCCGTGGAATGTGGAAGTATAATGTAGTGTTTTTACTACTTTCTACTAAAACAGTGCCTTGTTACCTCAGGTGCCTGTGAAATGGAAGCCGTTTTCTGTCCTGAGGTGGGCATGGTGCTGCTTCCTCCTGCTGCATGCTGAGCCAGGCAGGGTGCTGGCTGGCCCAGAACCCAGCATGGAGGGGGAGCATGTGTCTGGGCCACCTTTTGTCTTTCGCTGCAGTTACAAAGGTGTTACTGATTCCCCCTTGTTCACAGTTCTAGGGACATTTGCTATAGTCACAGGCCAGACAGGCCACTGAACTTATTTTTCACGGATGCTAAGAAAGTTCTAGTTCTTTTTAGCCTTTTTCCAGTAAACTCAGTGCCATCTACCCAGCCCTTGTTATCCTATCACTACATCCGTGTTCTCCATGTAGCCAGGGCCTGCTCCTGGGAGCTGGGCCGTCCTGGCCATCCTTCCCTGGGCCAGGCCTCTTCTGCAGGAAAGGTGTGCTGCAGGACCGTTAACCCTTCTAGACCCCTCCAGACCCATTAGTTCCCCAAGGCTTGAGCTTCTGTTCATTCCTCAGGGTTGTTTTTCTTTCTTTTTTTTTTTTTTTTTAAATTTTATTGTGTGTGTATGTGTGTGCACTCACGCATGTGCACTTGGATGTGTGGAGGTCAGAGATCAATGTGTGGAAGTAATTTCTCTCCATCCACCATATGGGTCCCAGGACTTAATTCAAATTTTCAGGCTTGGCCACAAGGGCCTTACCCGCTGGGCCATGTTGCCATCCTTTAATTTTTTTCTTTTGCTTTCTCTTCTTCTGTTATGAGAAAATATGTGTGACGTCTGCCACTTAAATCACCGTGGGGGTGACCTCGTGGCATGCTATACTCACAGTGGTGCACCTTATCTATTTGTGAGTTCAAACGAAAGTCTCTAATACGCCCCATTTCCACCCCTCCCCCTTTTGTGAGCCACAGTCGTCTTCCTGCTTGCCTCTCCTTCAGGTGAGCGGAGCTATCCACAGCCCTTCTATCTCCTTATCAATGTGTGTGTGTCTTGTGTTTGTATGTGCGTGTGCTTCTGTGTGTGTGTGTGTGTGTGTGTGTGTGTGTGTGTGTGTGTGAGTGTGTAAATATTGCTGTGGGTATGTGGTACTCCTTGAAGGCCTATTTTTAATTCTTTGTGGGAGTACTTAGGGAAGGAACTGCTGCCTCCTATGGTAACTTTGTATTCGGCTCTTCAAAAAGCCACCAAACTGTTGTTCACAGTGTTTCATCCATTTTCATATTCACAACAGAAACACACGAGGCCTCTGGTTTCTTCACATCCTTACCAACACTTGTCGATTTTCAGTTTTCTGATATATTGATCTTAGTATTTCTGCTGACTTAGAACATGAACATTAGGTTCCTCCCCCTGTGAGTGAGGAATCTTGCTCTGGTCCTGCCTACATCTAAAATCTCCGTGTAAACTGCTCTGGAGACACTCCCCCCTCGCCCCCATTGATGAGGTCGGTGTGTGGAACTTTCCCAGCTTCCCAGCTGACATCCTGAGACTGTGAGCCAAGGCTTCCAGGAAAGTCTCCTTTAGCCTGTGGCTTGAGTACCTCTGAGGTCATGGTCTCTGTGAGGAGGTGACTGCTGAGATCCTCTCGGTAATGGTGGTTAGGGTCAGAACCCAGGCAGCAGCAGCACAGACAAGCTAGGCTTTGTCCTCATGGGCCATTGCAGGGGTAATAGTAAAAAACATTCTCTACCTTTCGTACTCTGTGGCCACGCTGGGAAGGGAACAAATACAGAACAATAACAGAGGTTCTGTAACACCCTTCCTCCAACACCAACACTCCAACACACACACACACACATACACGTCCACACTTGCCATCTTCAGGGACCTGGCTAAAGGTTTAGGTTTAACAGAGGGCAGAGAACCTTGACTTGGTCTTAGAGCCAGGCTTTGCAGCCAGCTCCAGCAAGTGTGTGCCCTTCACGGCTCTAGCTCACCCCCATCCCACATCCCAGCAGCACCATGCTGGTGCTGGTGGCCAGTCAGTAAGAAGAGCTCGATTCCAGTCATGAGAGGGCCAACGAGATCTCAGAAAAGGGACACCAAGGAGCATTTGAACATCCTGAAATACAAAATGAAAGGGACCTAATGAGCAAGTCACAGAGGGAATGTTGAGAGTAGGAGAGAATAGAACAAACATCACCAGCCTTTCTTTCAGACCTTTAGGCAACAACTCTCTCGTCAGCTATCCCCAGGATCTGCACTGCTTGGGGAGGAGGAGGAAGAGGCATTGCTGTGTCTGTGCAGACGAGAAGAGAAAGAATCTGAAGATGCAGGGCTCTATTTGGATCAGACTCCTTCCTCAGGAAATAATGTTCTCTCCAGGTCTGACCTCAGAGACCTCTAAAATCAAGTGGAAACTTAGAAAGAGTCTCACAAAACCCCAAGTTAAATGCAGAGTCTGGCCCACAGAGAGGGGCAGCCTGAAGAACCGGGGTTTCCCTCCCCTGGCTTACTGAGCATGCTCTGCAGCTACAGATCACTAGGAGAAGTGGTCAGAGGTGATATTTGGCTAAATCCCTCGCCGTACAACTGGTTCCTGATTTGGAGATGATAGGGAAGATGATGTAGGAGGGGAGGAGGATTGAACAATGGTGCTAAAGGACATAAGGATGATGGTGAGGGGAGAAAGGATGGTGAACAATACGATTAACCCTGATGGAGCCTTAACTCTTTGGGAGGGTTCAAGAAAGGGTTTCTCTGTGTAGCCTTGGCTGTCCTGGACTTGCCTTGTAGACTAGGCTGGCCTCAAACTCACAGAGATCTGGCTGCCTCGGTTTTCCAGTGTTGGGATTATAGGTGTGTGCCAACATGCCTGGCTGGAGTCTAACTCTTAAGAGTTTTTTCTTCTTAACAAAGAATGAAAGCTGTCCCCTACTCTGCGCAGCTACCCTGTTTTGAGGTCTTTCTTTTTTTTTTTTTTTTTTTTTTTAATTTTTCGAGGCAAGGTTTCTCTTCATAGCTCTGTCTGTTCTGGAACTCACTCTGTAGACCAGGCTGCCCTCCACCTCGCCTGCCTCTGCGGGGATTAAATGGCTATGCCACCACCAGCCATCGAGGTCTTTTTATTTGTTTGTTTTTGTTTTTTTCGAGACAGGGTTTCTCTGTGTAGCCTTGGCTGTCCTGGACTCTTTTTGTAGAGCAGACTGGCCTCAAACTCAGAGATCCACCTGACTCTGCCTCCCAAAGGCGTGTGCCGCCATGCCTGGCTTAGATCTCTTTTCTTAATACCATAGCTTTCAACTAACTTACGGAAAAATAAGCAAAATACAATAGGAACAGAACCTCCATTTTTCTGTTCTAAGTTTTTCTGTATCCTTTCTTGTCTCAACATAAACTAGGTGGAATCTACAGCAGTACTGTGCTCTGTGAGAAATGCCTTTCCAGAGGCTGGAGGGCGCTTGTGCCCTTTTTGTAGCACTACATAGAATTCTGGCTTTTCTCTCCTTTCTCTGTATATGAGGCTCAGGGACTACATTGTATCTCTGTGTGAATGTGGACAGTTAGTATTTACCAACAGATACCTGCCAGTTTTTTCCTGTTTAATAAAAAGGGAACATATTGTGGGTTTTAAGTGTATAGAAGGTCTGCACAGAGAAGGTTTGGGTTGTTGGGTAGGTAGGAGGGTGTTTTGACAGTATAGTTGCTCCTGTAGTTTATCTTCATCATTGTGGGCTTTAATCTTATAGCTCATCTTATAATTGTGATGTTTGATGGACAGTACAGTTTAAAATAACACTAAAAATTCTTTTTTGGATTTATTTTATATGTTTGAGTGTTTGTGTGTGTGTATGTATCGATGTAAGTTATCTATGTTTATATGTTTGTGTACCACGAGAGTACTTGGTGCCCATGGAGGTCTGAAGAGAGCATTGGATCCCCTGGAGCTGGAGTTAAGGATGGCTGTAAACCATCACATGGGTGCTGGGAACCTAACTTAGCTGGACCCTCTGCCAGAACAAGTATTCCTAACTACCATCCAGCCCCCTAAGGTGACACTTGAAAGTAAAATTCTCTCCTAACAATGACTGGAGCCCTGCCACTCATTTCGGAAGATCAGTGGAACCTGTATAATTTTATTTAATTGGCTTTCCCTGTTGTAATTTTTAAAGGTTCTTATTTTATGTGCATGAGTGTTTTGTCTGCATTTAGGTCTATGCACTACATGCATGCAGTGCCTGTGACGGCCAGAAGAGGGCATCGGATCCCCTGGAACTAGAATTACAGAGAGCTCTATGCCCCCACGTGGATGCTGGCAGTTGAAACTTGGTCCCATGCCCTTCCTTATTGAGCCATCTTCCAGCCCCAACCTCCCATTATCATTTTGTTTACTTAAAAGTTTTTCCCACTGTAGGGGACAAAGGTGATGCCCACTTTTCGAATTTAAAAGTGTACACATTGTTTTGTTACAATAACGCCAAATGTATACACAAAGGAGAACAAAAAGAGGACAAGAGACTGCAGAGCCCCGTAGTTCTGGACAAGGTGTGGCCCTGCCCGTGGTGGGCTATCCTTGTCTGAGCTCCAGCCTCTTCTGCAAGGTGGTCTGACAAGGTGTCAGCGCTGTGTACAATCTCGTTCCTGGAGGGTAGCCCCTTTTCTGGCCGGCTGCAGGGCCCCGGGGTGAGACGCCTGGGGAAAGTCAGTTTCTTGGGGCTCACTGTTTCAGTAGTCTGATAGAGGAAGGAAAGGGCACGAGTGTCTGAGAGAGGGAGGGAGTGTCTCCTTACACTGTCTTCACTCCTGCCAGGTGGTTTCACTCTGGCCACATGAGTGACAGGCTTGCTGTGCGGCCGCACATTTTACAGTGAGGGTTAGAGATGAAGCCTCCAGAATGAGACCTAAGGAAACAGCTTTCGTCTTTCCAAGCACTGTTTGCCCATTTGCGAAAATGGAATAATTAGTTGTGAGTCTTCTCGTCAAACCAAATCAGCAGCTGCCGCCTTCAGGACCTTTGGGACCCTAACATGTGCCCTGTCAATTGCTAGGCAATTAGGTGCATCAGCAAAGGCCTAGCAGATCCGGAAGTGAGGACGGGACACCGACTTTCACTTTACCAGCGAGCTATGCGCCTGCGAGAGTCTCCCAGCTGCAGGAAATACAAGCACCTCCTCAGCCGGCTGCCAGAAATCGCGGTGGGAGATGTAAAGCATGTGGGTGTCCAGTTCGTGCTTTTGTGCTTGGTGGTGGTTAAACCTGGGCCACATCCCCAGTTTGCCTCGGGGTGCCCTTGATTTAAGCATATTAACTTAGCTTCTTCTGAGTGGAGGCCCCCCAGGGGATTGTTTTAATACGTTCTTTCTCTTAGACTCAGAGTGGTCTCATACTCACTTGAGACAGTGATGTCACCATTGTGTCCATTTCATTCTGGTGCTCTCTTTTTGATCCACCTGGGCTCCCATATATGGCCACACCAGGGCACGGTGACAAAATGCTGAGTGAGAACTGAGAGCTTCGAGCATTTTTGCCTGCTTCTCTGCAGCCTTTTAGATGCTCTTCAAAGGCCGGGGCAGCCACATCCTTCACAGCATGACACAGTGGGTCACATGCCATTCATTCTCCGCAGGAGTGGGCTGGTGTGTCCCCAGGGTGCTGCAGACAAGGTTTCAGGGGCCCCATTGAGGCAAGGCTAGTCAAGTGTTTTTTTGTTTTTGAGACAGAGTCTCACTATGTAGCCTTGGCCTGCCTAGGACTTCCTGTATAGACCAGGCTAACCTCAAACTCCTAGAAATCCACTTGCTCCTGTCCCCTCAGTGCTGGGACTAAAGGTGTGCTCCACGGTGCCCAACTTTGATCAGTGCTTTTTGCTGCCATTCTAGGTAACCATCACGGGCAGGCTGTGCCCACAGCATGGGATGGGCAAGTCTGTGTTTGTCATTGAGGCTGGAGACAGCACCAACCCCACTACAATCTTATGTTCTGTGGAGGAGCTGGCGTTGGACCATTACAGACAGAGTGGCTTTGATCAGGGTAAGCGGAGCAGTGTCTCCCACATCCCAGCCAGTCAGCAAATGGGGGAAGAGCGCTGCAGGATGTTTCGTCAGTAGAGGCTTGCTCTCTTTCCTCACCTCAGCAGAGGCCCCAGCTGGCCAGCAGTGTGAAAAAGAATTCTGTTGTTTGTAAGGGGGTCCTATTGCTGTTTGGCCGGTATTGCCACCTGCTGGCTGGGAGGGTGGTGCTCTGTGGTAGGCTGGCTGCTCCCAGAGGCTGGTGTGGGTAGAGACGCTGAGAAAGGACACAGGCAGCTGTAAGAGGCTGCCTGGCAATGAAGCTGTCCTTGAGGCTCAGGCCAGTGCATCCGAGGGGGTGAGTAGGCATACGGTGAGGTCATAGGTGTGAGGGGCTTGAAAGGAATCCTGCTAACTTCCACGAGCACAAGTCTCAGAGCTGGGAGTCTCCTGGTCTTGGGAGCTGTTACGGGATAGAAAGGAGGGATGCTGGAGGGCCCTGCTAGTCAGCCCATGGGATGTGAATGTCCAGGGAGAACCTGCTAGAGCATGCTGACCAATGTCGAATTGAGAGACTTCACGAGTGCGACTGGCCGTGACAAAAGCTGCACACCCATCACGACAGCATGGACTCTCAGTCCATTTGCCACACTGCCTCTCACATTCTCTTGTCCTTCTGCCTCAGCGCTGGACAGTGAGGTGACCAGACCTGTGGCTGTCCTTCCTCCTGTCCTGCTGTGTTGCCCTTATGGCACTGGGGTGCTTCAGGTTGTGATACACACAGACCCAGAGGATAGGTCTGCGCCTCGAGGGATGGTGCTTATTCCTGGTGAATGTGTTTGTGTGACAAGCAGCGTGAGTGATGGCTGTATACATTTCCCTGATAAGTTCCACATTTGGGAGCTGGGAATGGCCATTTGAGAAAAACATGCGTATGAGTTTAAAGCGTGCTGGTTCCTCTGCCACATTTCTGACTTGGTTGTGCCAGGGCCTGTGTGCTAGACAGTCAGGTGGTTGAGGAATTAGCGCTCTGTCTTAGAATTCCTTGGCCTAGGCATAGGCGGTTTTTGCAGGGCTCCCTGACCACCATGGGTTCTCCCAGGAGTGCAATAGTGGGACCAGATGTGTCATGGTTGGACCTGCATGGGCACAGAACTGAGTGTTCTGTTGTCACCCAGAGTGACAGCTGCTCTGGCATTTGTCTCGTCAGTGCTGTAGCACTGCTGCATTACGGTAGTGAAGAGGTTTTGTAGTTTTTGTTTGTTTTTTTGTTTGTTTGTTTGTTTGTTTTGTTTTTGTTTTTTAATCATCCACTAACTTCTTGTGTCAGTTGGCAATTCCTAGAGTTTCTATATTTTCCAGTAGCAGCTTCTCTCCGTATTTAGTCTTTCTTCACAATTGGTGTCCACCCCAGGCCCCTTGGCAAAATCTACTAAGTTGGAAAGCATAAGTCAGTCCTTGAAGAAAGAATTACAGAAGGAGCTCCCTGCCTGTTATCAGAGACAAGGGACAGTGTGGGGCCAGCCGTCCCGGAGACCCTGCAGGATTTCTCTCTTTTCTGTTTTGAGACAGGGTCTTCCTGTGTATCCTGGCTGGCCTGGATTTTACTGTGTAGATCAGGCTGACCTCAAACACACAGAGATCCACCTGCCTGTCTCCTGAGTGATGCGATTAAAGGCATGTACCACTATGCCTGCCTAGGTTTTCTTTTTATGAAATGCTTTTTCATGGGTGATACTGACCCTAGTGTTGTGTGAAGGTGGAGAAGAGTATATTCTGGCCCCACAAACCTGCTCAGCTTCTTCCCTCCTCCTCCTCCTCTCCCTCCTGCCTCTGCCCCTGGGTCTAATCAGTCCATGTTCACTCATGATGACACTTCCTGGGCAGCTCCCATGAGTCTCCCCTGGGGACACCCAAGTCCTGCCCTTGTGTTCAAGTACATCTCTCCCAGTGCCCATGCTTTAGGGTGACTGGTGTGAAAGATTCCAGTATCTTCAGATGGGTAGAGTTATATGGGGTTCTCGATTTACTGGGCTGTGAAGACAGGATTTTACAGGCTAGGGTTTCTTCCTGGGGGGGGGGGGGTGTTAGGATCAATCTCCTCACAGCTTGCCTGCTCACAGGGCAGGCAGATGTTCTAGGGAATAAGTGCTGACATCAGTGACAACAGGGAGATGCCGTGAGTCTGAAAGGCGTAGAAATCAAAGAGCAGAATGGAAATTATAGGCCCTGGGTGATGTCACAGGAGACACGTAAACTAGTGTCTAGGGGAAGGCAGCTATTGAATGAAACACAGAAAAATGTTTCCAATTTAGCCAGGAGCCTGAAAAACAGCGGGAAGTTCTTTTTCCGGAACATTAAATAGTTCCACATAAGATGGTTTCAATTTATATTAGATTCTAATATATTAGAAAATTGATGTGACTTGCTGCTGGGCTTTATCCTAGAGGGATTTATGTAGAGGCAATTTCAAACCCTCCAGGGAAAGCTATTTCTAAATAAGGCAGGAAGATTATACCAAAAATGACTGCAGTCAGAATTCAGAGCAAAGCAGCAATCAGGAACAACGGACCTCTATGTCAGTGACAGAGTAATATTCACACAGGGACAGAAACCTGGAGGTCAGGCCCAGCTTTCTTCCCAGCAGGCCAGAGCTGGTGGCCTGCTGTAAATGCTCCTGGAGGGCTTGCTTCAGCCTGTTCACTCTGTCCTTTCATACCGTGGAAACAGGCCAGAGGGACAGGAGCCAGAACTGAGGGAACAGACAAGGTCCTGCACAGCTCTGGAGTGCAGGGCGGAGGAGCGTGTCTGCGGGCTCCTTCCCTAGCGCGCTTCCATGGGGTTACCTGGAGGGCAGGAAGCCCAGCATGCCACGCTCCTGCGCCCTCGACCCAAGCTGCTTTCTCCCCTGTGCTCTCTGAGCTTTATCGCCAGTGGGAGCATGACAGGACGGTAGAGAGATGGCCGCAGAGCTGCCTGCCTTTGTTGATGTGCAGCTGTGCAGAGACACCCAGCTTGGAGAGAGGAGCTTGGTGAGTGGGGGCTCTGTGGGACACAGGTCTGGAGTCTATGCTAAGATCTTCATTTCTCTCCAGCCCCTGCTGCTGACTTTTAGTGATCTAGGACCCAACTGTTCTCTGAGGTTGTCTCCCAGTGATTGTGTTCAGCATGAGGAGGGCACTTGAACTAGGTGGTCTTTTCAGCAGTTTCTGTAGAAGTCTGGTATATCAGGAACATGTAGGTGACCTCATCAGGGCCAAGTGTCGTAACAAATGGGTGACCCCGTAGGTAAGTCTGAGGCCGCGGGGCTGCCGTGAATGCCCGGCCTCCCTTTGTCGGTTCCTGTTGGGGAAACGTTGGCTGTAAGTTGCCAGGGGCCTGCACCAGAGAGCCTGCTTGTGAATTCTGCATCGAGCCTTGTTTGTCCACTCCTTCAGGAACCTCCAGAGGCAGAGGAGGAAGCCTGCCTTGTTAGAGCAAAGCTGCCCCGCAGCCTGTCCACCAATCTTGAGAATATTGAGAACCATTGCTTTGTGACTCTGCAATGTTCATCTGAAGGTTTCCCCTTAAATAAAGCTTCTACATGCAAAGTATATAGTGTGTGAAATACGAGCTGGGAATAGCATGAAAATAGCATGGCTTTCAAGATCAACCATATTTCAACCATTTACCTGAAATAGAACCTACATCAGGTCATCATGATTCTTGGACAACCAGATAAAACTTGTCTTTTTCTCCTGTGTGACATTGTTGTAGGGATCCATGGGGAAGGGTCCACCTTCAGCACCCTGTGTGGCCTCCTGCTGTGGGATGTCATCTTCATGGATGGGATACCAGACGTCTTCAGAAATGCCTACCAGGTAGCCCGCTAACTCCATCCCTCCGGGGCCTCTCCTGCGGGTGCCTGTGCTTCGTGCCCCCTCTGCACTGGGGTCTGAGGCCAGCAGCAACCCGGCTTCCGGGTGACCTTTGGAATCACAGTGGTGCTAATTGCATGGGGAAAGGACCTTTTTATTTTAAAAGAGGGAACTAGTAGATTGTAACACGAAGCCTAGTCTGTCTTCAACATTGTGTTTTGAGCTTTAGTATGGAGCATCCTCAGCTGAGTAGCTGGCCTAGCCCCTGCGTCCAGCCAAGGGCTCTCACATACAGTCCACCCCACCAGCTGGAGCTCTGCTAAGTTGACTTGTAGCAAGTGAGCACTAAAAACAAGACCTTACTTTACAAGATTACATGTATCTGATATAGATATATATATATTATAACTATAAATATATATATATTTTATTGCTTCTGAAGAAAAAAATGTGTCAACCAATTGGTGAGCTTCCAGATCTCGTAGAACTAGAGCCCCAGCATGTTAGAAAGTCTCCTTTGTCTTCCACACAGGCGTCCCCGCTGGATTTGTGCACCGACAGCTTCTTCTCAAGCAGGAAGCAGGCTCTGGAAGCCAGGCTGCAGCTGATCCACAGCGCCCCTGCTGAAAGCCTACGGGCCTTGGTGACGGAGGCATGGCAGGCCCAGCATGGCAGAGTGGCTGCTCTGGTCAGTTGGGATCGCTTTACTTCTCTTCAGCAAGCTCAGGTAACGCTTTGCCTCCAGTCAGGTCAGTCATCCCCTCACAGTACTGGGTATGTTTTGACAGTTGTATCAAAATGCACAGAGATGTTTTTGTATGTGTGTGTGCATAAGCACGGGCCATTGCACATGCTTGCGTGTGTGCCTGCTGATAATCCATCCCTCAGCCTGAACACCACTGTTAGTGATGGACATGTGAGAACATGCAGAAAGCCCCAGGGTGATGCCTTTCCCATGGTTTCCTTTCCTTTTGCTTGACTTGTGGCCACAGCAAGGAGGGCCACAGCTTCCCATCACAGCTGCTGACCTCTCTAAGGCCTCATCAACTCCTGAGTCAAACACCCATTTCGTCCTGTGTGCCACAGAATGTCCGCACCAGGCAGAGGTCAGTAACTGACCACGTAGAGCTCTTTCCCAGAGCTTGCCAGCCATTCTGGAGCCTGGTGCTAGCGGCAGAGCAGGAACACTGCTGAAGTTCTGGAGCCTGTGTTTGTTTAATTGTACTGGTGTGCTCTGAGGGTCACTCAAGCCCACTTTGGGGTCGCTGTCCTGAAGATTGATAGCTCTCCCTTTGTTTTGTGTTTAGGATCTTGTCTCCTGCCTTGGGGGTCCTGTCCTCAGTGGTGTGTGCAGGCGCTTGGCTACTGATTTTCGGCACTGCCGAGGGGGCCTGCCTGACTTGGTGGTGTGGAATTCTCAGAGCCATCACTGCAAGGTCAGTAGAGAATGCCATTTGTAATTCTGTCGGCAACTGTGTCAGAGTCCAAGTGGTGGGCATTTCTTCCTGGCTGTCGGAAGGGCTGAATTCCTTACAAGCCGCTAGGCTGGAGGGCTGGGGGTCTCGGTAGCTTCTCTTAGGAGTGAGGGTACAAGCAAGACAGGAGTCTCGTGCCACTCCATCAGGGAGGCAGCACTGCGCCAGTATTACATTCTGTTACGAGAACAAGCCACCAGCTGCAAGGCACACACAGAGGCAGGGCTTCACACAGTGTGTGGGTCCAGGACCTCAGGAGCCTCTGGAAACCCACCTTCCCGGGGCCAGGCTCGTTCTCGCACCTCCACCATTCATTGCTTGGTTTTACCACACACTGCACCTGTGCTCTTACTGTCTCCTGTACTTGCCCCTCCTTCCCAGTCTTTCTCTCATTCCTTTCTCTCCCCTTTTTTTCTGCCTAAGATTTCACACTAGTCTATGATTTGTCTTTTCATGTCCTAGTATCTCTTGGTCAGAAAATTTAACTTCAGGTTTGTTTTCTTGTTTTTGTTTTTGTTTGTTTTTCTGAGACAGGGTTTCTCTGTGTAGCCCTGGCTGTCCTGGACTCTCTTTGTAGACTAGGCTGCCCTTGAAATCACAGAGATCCTCCTGCCTCTGTCTCTGAGTACTGGGATTACAGGTGTTCTTTAATGAACCATACCTTTAGGGTGAGATATCCGAAACCATGAAGATAATCTGAAACCATGAAGAGGTCTCTCTTGTTTTGTTCTGGAAGTTCTTTGTTTACAATTTGTGTTTATTTTGTGATCTGTTTAGATAATTTTCTATCTGCTCTGGGGAGTGGCTGAACAGTTCCATTCAGCTCTCTCTGCCGAGAATTTATTATGCGATAGAACTCCAGGCTGGTTGAGTGAAGGACCGAATTTACTCTTCAGCCTGGGCTTCTGCTCTCCCTTAGGTTGTAGCCATAAAAAGTTACCTGACTTCTTGGCTCCTTAGAGCCAAAATGTTTGCCCATTCCCACTTCTGCCAAGCCTACAGGCTTGGGCACAGTCTCCACAAATGCCTACAAATTGCCCACACTGTTTTTTGTTTGTTTTTTGTTTTTTCCTACCATCAGAGGAGAGTCCAGCACCATGACCTTGAAAGAATGGCCTCCACCTTGCCAGTGTCCCCTTCTCTCATTTATGTAAACTCCTCATCAGAGGTGAGCTGCCTCTGGCTAGTGAGCCTGACCTTAGGGAAGAGACTGTCAGTCAGCTGGATTCCTGTGGTACCGAGAATAACATGGGTTATACAACATCCCGAATTTTCTGGAGTACTTGCTGCTCTTCAGCTGCATTGCCGCCTCACACAGCGTTTCCCTTTTTCCACTCCTTCTCCCCTTTTCTGACTTCAAAAAAGTGTGTGCCCATTAGTTCTTGTCAGCTTGACACAAAGCTAAAGTTATCTGGGCGCATGGAACTTAAGCTGAGGAAATGGCTCCAGCAGACTGGCCTATAGGCAAGTCTGTGCGGTATTTTCTTGGTTGTCCATTGGCGTGGGAAGGTGCGTTCCACTGTGGGCAGGTCCCCCTGAGCAGGTGGTCCTGGTGGTGTGGGAAAGGAACCTGGGAGCAAGCCTGAAAGCAGCTCTCCCCCACGCTTCCCGCCTCTGCTCCTGCTCTAGTTCCCGCCCTGACTTCCCTCAGTGGTGAGCTGTTACTTGGACACTAAGATGAAATAACCCCCTTCCTCCTGGGTTGATCAGTTTTTGTCACAGCAACAGAGAAGTAAACTGAGCTGGTGTCAGTGTGTACCCAAGCATACTGCTCGCGTCCCCGGAGAGTGGTCAGTTAGTGTACACTACTGGTCACCTCAGCAGCACATTCCCGTTCCCAGCCACTGTGTCCTCAGGCATTTCACTTTTGCCTTACAAGTACCGCAACTCGTTTTTGCTTTCTGAAGCTGATTAGTGCAAGTCCCGCCTGTGCACAGCCCAGATGGCCTTTAAATTCCCTTCAATGGGCATGTCCCAGTTAGAATTATTTTGTTTCGGCAAAAAATTTTGTTGACAGTTTTGTTTTCCCTTCAGTCCTTTAAAGGCCTTGGCTGCTGGTCTCTATGATGTCTTCTCTCCTGAATGCTCTGATAACCGCCCCTTCCCCCCAGTCTTTAAAAACATTGAAAAAGGGGACATTTGGTCTTATAATATATGCCATGAAAAAGTGCCCAGGAAGATCCTCCTGAAAGACAAGGTAGATGGCTATAACATGAGCTTACGCAGAACCTTGAGACATGAGAAACAAAGCATGTGATGAACAGACAGAAATGTCTTCAGCCAATGTCATATGAGGGAGGTCCCGGGCGGGGATAAGACTGGTGTGAATGGAGTCTTTGGGATGACTGGCAGGGGCTAGATCCTACTCTCTGCATCACAATATGAAGTGTAGGTTCAAATGCAAACATAACAAGTTGGGTGGTTTAAAGTGCAACCCGGTGCACACCTTAAAACTGTCTCAGTCGTTACTCAGTTTACTGATTTCTCAAGAACTGTCTCCTTCCCACAGAATAATTTCTCAAGCTCTGTCCTAGCTGCATATCTGTTTATTTTAAATGTGCACAGTGGTATAGGCTGAGCCATCCACATAGGTGGCTGTAAGTGACCAAAGCTCATTTGGGTCCCTCCCTATTTCACTAAGATGTTGATAAGTCTGGAAACTTCCCTTGCAGCTGGTGGAAGTCAAAGGCCCCAGTGACCGCCTTTCATGTAAGCAGATGATCTGGCTGGATGAGCTACAAAAGCTGGGCGCGGAAGTGGAAGTGTGCCACGTGGTTGCAGTTGGCGCTAAGAGCAAAGGTCTTGGCTGAGCCTTGTCACACTGGGGACATCTGGCCATCCACTGGGACAAGATCTTCAAGAGGATAAAGCTGTTTACATGGTTTCCCTGACACCTGAGATCGGAGTGACTCGTCATTGTATCTGTATGTCACAAAGTGTGACATCTGCTGGAAAACCCTGGATCCACGGTGGGTGGGTGGCCTTGAAAATGTAGACGTTTGGATGGGCAAATGCTTCCTCATTAGGCTTTTTTAAAAAGCCAGAGGAAAAAAAAAAAAATGAATGTCATGAACTTAGTTGACACTTTAGGTTTTTTTTTGTTTTTGTTTTTTGTTTTTTTTTTTTTTTAATGTAATACAAATAATATTTCTCTACTAAATGCACTGACAATGCCGATTCCTGATTTGGAGTTTGTCTCATGATTATCCAAGAAGGGCAGAAATGATAAGAATTCTGATTTCCTCAGGGGGAAAGAAACAACGGAACCAAATTCTTTACTTCAAAGGAGTAAGGATACAGAGTATTTCAGTTGAAGTGTCACAATGCGTATCAAGCTTCAAGCTTTTGGATTATATGTGATAAAAATCTGTGCCCAATTATTAGGAAAAAAATTGGTCTCCTCAGTTATTCTAACTTTGTCAAAAGTTGGTTAGAACCTCATTCTGCTCTCAGAGTTGACTGTGAGATGGCTCATGTCATCAGAGGCAACCGAAATAACTCCATTCCTGAAAGTGAAGTCAGCTGACTACTGACCATGCTTCCTCTTGCCACACCTCAGTGAGTCCCAGCACCGACAATGAGACCCACGCTCTGCTGCCCAAGTCGCTTCGTTTATTTATGAAGTGACCCAGCTACTGTGTGCCAGGTAGAGCACTTTAAAAGCCAGAAAGGTAGTATCATAGGATTCTGGCTCTTGTGGTCACAAAGTAGCTTTGGGGAAGGAAGAAAATATGGAAATAGGCAATTAGAATAAAGTAAATGTGACAGTTACTAGGGAATGGAGAAGAGGAAGAGTCCTTTAGTTAGACAGTGAAAATGTTTATGCTATTCAGAGCACATTATGAAGCTGGGCATGGTGGCTCACACCTGACATTCCAGCACTTGGAGGCTGAGGTGGGAGTGGCCCTCAGCCATTTCAGTTTCCTCTTTGGAAAGTTCACTGTTTAGATCTGTATCCCATTTTTTAATTGGGTTATCTGTTTTCTTGATACCTAGGTTTTGTTTGTTTGATTTGGGTTTTTTGGTTTTTGTTTTTCCTTGAGTTCTGTGTATACTTTGGTTGTCCTCTATTGGATGTGTAAAAATCTTATCCCTTGTAGGCTGCTCCTTTGTGTGAATGATGGTGACCTTTGCCATGCAGAAACCTTTCAGTTGCATGAGGTCTGTTTACTTATTTATTTAATTTGGTAAACTAATGGATTTTTATTGGGGTTACTAACAGAAATATGGGTAATAAAACAAGGATGACAAAAATTAGCTGTACCACCAAAAAGTCCTGCACCCCAATACCGGTGACAGCTGAGAGCTGCAACCCCGAAGCTCTGCATAGCTGGCAGGCGGCTCCCCACAGCCGGAGAATAGCTTCTCTCTGGGGCTTGGCTGGTCAGTCTCCTCCACCAGTGGCCTTCACCCCTAAGAACTGAGGAATGGCCTTTGAGAATCTTGGAACTTTTCACTTTCCCAGACGTGAAACATTGTGCCAATTTCCTGAGTCTCATGAGCCCCCTCTGTGCCCCCAGAAATGCTTTAAGTTGAGGCTACTGCTATACAACACTTATAACACTAAGCCAAGTCCCCCTGATGTCCTGTCAGTCTCCTGCCTCAGCCGTAATAGGGGCTTTGCTCTTGTCAACTTCCTTCATTTAAGGCCTAGTGATGAATGGTAACTGACCTAACACTTTGCCTATTTAAGGAGCAGAGTTCAATAAAAGTTAGTACTTAGTACTAAGGCACTCTTCTAGTCATCTTATGTTGGTGAATTAAAGGTTTTCTCTGGCTTATTGGCCACCAGTGTTAAATGCACACATGGTGAAAATCTTAGTATTCTTTTTTGGAGATTATCATATACTGCTATATATAATCTCCATTCCAAGTTTATAGAATAAGTCTTTTATCTTAACATTCCCGTATTTTTTTTTTTTTTCGAGACAGGGTTTCTCTGTGTAGCCTTGGCTGTCCTGGACTCGCTTTGTAGACCAGGCTGTCCTCGAACTCACAGAGATATGCTTGCCTGTGCCTCCCTGAGTGCTGGGATTACAGGCATTTGCCACTGTGCCCAGCTACACAAATAATTAATAATATCAAACCAAATAATTCTATAGCTTCTGTTGAGTTCCAGGCATGGGTCTAACCACTTTACAGATATTATATTATGGGATCATCATAGCTAAGTTTGGAGGTGAGTACTATTTCTGTGTATGCACGCACATGCACACACAAATCTCATTAGCAAATAGTGATACCTGGACTTCTTCCTTTCCAGTTTGTATTCCTTTGATCATCTTTAGTTGTCTAGCTCTAGCTAAAACATCAAGTACTATATTGAGTAGATATGTAGAGAGTAGACAACCTGATCTTGTTCATGAACTTAATGGAGTGGCTTTCTCCATTTAAGCTGATGTTGGCCATGGGCTTGTTGTAAATTGCCTTTATTATATTTATGTATGTCCCTTGTGTGCCTAAACTCTCCAGGACTTTTATTATAAGTGTGCTGGATTTTATCCAAGGCCTTTTCTTCATCTAATGAGATGAGCATGTGATTTTTGTCTTTTAGTTAGTTTATATGGTAGATTACACTTATCTACTGATTTATGATTTACTTATGTTGAACCATCCCTGCATCTCTAGGTTGAAGTCTGCATGATCATGATAGATGATCTTTTTGATGTATTCTTGGATTCAATTTGCAGATATTTCATTGAGAATTTTTGCATCTATGTTCATAAGAAAAATTGGTCTGTAATTTGTTAGGTCTCTGTGTGGGTATCAAGGTAACTGTGACCTCATAAAGTGAATTGGGCAGTGGTAGGATTCTGGTCTAAAACCATCTGACCCTGGGTTTTTGTTTTGTTTTTATTGGGAGACAATTAGTAGCTGCTTCTATTTTACTAGAGGTTATCGGTCTGTTTAAATTGCTTATCTCATCTTGATGTAACTTTGTAAGTGCTATCTAACAAGAAAATTATCCATTTCTTTTAGATTTTTCCAATTTGGTGGGGTATAGGTTTTTAAAAGAAATCATATTGGTCCAGGACCTTTTGGTGTTTAGTCTCCATTGAGAAGTCAGGTGTTATTCTAATAGGTCTGCGGTTATATGCTACTTGGCCTTTAATATTCTTTCCTTGTTCTGTAATTTAGTGTTTTGATTATTATGTGCCACGGAGAATTTCTTTTCCAGTTTAGTCTATTTGATATTCTGAATGATTCTTGTACCTTGATAGGCATCTCCTTTATCTTAGGGAATTTTTCCTTTATGATTTTGTTGAAAATAATATCTGTGCCTTTGAGTTGTGTTTCTTCTCCTTCCTCTATTTCTTTTATTCATAGATTTGGTCTTTTCATATTGTCCCAGATTTCCCAGATGTTTTGTACATTTGGGATTTTTTTTTTAAGATTTCACATTTTCTTTGACCGAGGTATCCATTTAAGTGTTCAGTGCCTTAGATTCTGTCTTCTATCTTGTCTTATGTTGGTAAGGTTTGCCTCTGAAGTTCTTGTTTGAATTCCTAAATGTTTCATTTCCAGATTTCCCTTAGTTTGGGTCTTCTTCATTGATTCTATTTCTATGCTTAGTCCTGAACTGTTTTATTCATTTCCTTCCACAGTTTATGTTTTCATAGATTTTTTTAAAAAGGGACTTCCCTCCATCATATTCATAAAGGCTATTTTAAGGTATTTGTCTTACTCTTCAGCTGTTATATTTCTCAGGCCTACTGTGGTAGGATTTCTGGTCTCTAATAGAGACATACTATCCTGGCTGCCACTGTGTTTTTATGCTGGTGTCTAGTCATCTAAGTTTTCAATGATTTTAATTCTAGGAGCTAGCTGATATCTGGTCTTGTCTTTGTTGGGTTGGTGTTTTGTTCCTTGTCTTCTGTTACCCTTTGTGGTTCTTAGAAGGATGTGGTGACTATATGCCGCCTGGTAGGGAATTCTGGGATTCTGCTAGGTGTGGCCACTGGGGGTTCTTGGTGGAATGTGTTTCTAGGTATTGGGGCTGACACTTAGGAATGAGGACAGGTGGGGATACTGAGGGGTCCACATGAGGAAGAAAGCAGGGTGTTCCAAGTTCTGTATAGTCCCTCTGTGAATGGGGGGCGGAGATTAAGGAGAGGCCCTAATAGGCAGCTTGCTAGAGATCTGGGAATGACTGGATTTGGAGGAGAGTAAAGATCTGAAGCTCACTTACCTGCTTCACTGGCCTACTTGCTTCTCTAGCAAGCTTGGCAGGCAGGATCCCAGGAAATGCCTGCTGGAGTTGGTGGGATAACAGGATGAGTAGAGAGGAAAGTTGGAGGATATCTGTGTGGTCCACTGGAGATGGGGTCAGAGAGGAGGGTGAGGCCACAATAGGTGGTCAGCTATAGAGTTAGGAATGAGGTGGGGGCACTGGATTGAGAGGAGAGGATGGAAAGGTGAAGATGTGCAGTTAGGCTACCTGCTTCCCTGGCCAGAGTATCCTGTGGGTTCCCAGGAAATGCCTGTTCTTGTGTGGCGCTGGGACAATGGGATAAGTAGGAGGAAGAAGGTTGGAAGAGCAGGTCTAGATGATCTAGTGGAGATGGGACAGAAAGGAAGGAGTCTGAAGCAGGTGGTCTGTTCCAGAGCTGAGGGTGAGACTGCGGGGGTGGGAGGTGGATTTGGAGGAGAGGAGGGAGAAGTGAAGATCAGTTACATTACCTGGTTCCTTGGCCAGAGTGGACTTTAGGATACTCCGTTAATAAAACACCATTGCAAAATAAAACCATGCCACTAACTTCTTATAGCTCTCTAAGCACTTGAGGCTAGATTAACAAAGGCAAGACCAGTGTCAAGACAGTTGTATTATTTTTAGGAACATCCCCATTGGCTAGATCAGGTTAATTTTAGACACAGTAATTGTAATAGGGCTGTTCACTACCACTGCTGCAAGAGTCTCAGGTTAAAGACGTGACCTAGAAGGAGGTGACTTAATTGTACAGCAGGCTCAGTACTCGATGTGGGGTCCCAGTCTCCAGAGGTTTGGGGAAACAGAATTCCCCAGGGTTAGCATTTAGTGAATGGGAAGAGCAGCAAGGGCAATCCAGTGATAGCCATCTGGCCTAACTACAGCCGGTTCTGAATTGATGTGAAAGTTGTTACCCCATCCCATCTTAGAGGGTATTCAAAAAAGATGAATGAAGGATACACAACTACAGGTGGGAGCGGAAGCCTTCCATCACCAGTCTCCATGTATGTTCTTAGAGATGGTTTCATACTGGCGACCACTTACAGACCGTTTCAATGGAAATTTTATTGAGCAGTCAGAATTCCCTTTACAGCCATTCTGTGGAGCAGTGTCCAGGCAACCTGCTCACCTACTTGAGCTCATCAGTTGCATGTAGGCACAAAGGTTTTAGTTTTGTCTCAACACCAAGTTTTAATTACTTGAGGTTACTGCTACAGCAAGAAGATCTTGTTGAAAAAAATGTGTTGAACAGTTTTCATCTTCTGTCAGTACAAATTAATGTCCTTTCCTTAAATAGTTAGGCATTTTTGGTTTTAGAATTGGTTCCCATCATAAAACAGTAAGACACCCCGCCTGTAAGGTTAGCACTAGAATGTCCAGTGTCACCGGCCTTTGCGTGGTCACCACAAGCACAGGCTCTGCCCTCAGGGCCTTGGAGACAGTGGTATGCTCTTTGGTATGCTGCATGCAGCCACGCTTACCTCTTCTGCCACCACAATGTCACTCTTGCTAGCAGAGGTGCCAAGCAGCTGTACCATAGGCCACACTAGGACTTTGGAGCTGTTTTACGTATTATGCACAATAAGCTGCAGCACAATAATCATGACACAACAACCAGCCAGTGGAAATATTAAAACATTTACAATCGATTACCATACAAAAATACACAATTTTCATCATAAAGTAGTGTTAATAGTACCTGACCTTCTTGTGAGTTAAGGAAAACAAGGTTCTTAAAGGAGTTGGAAATAAATGTGAGGGATGAGAATCAATTATCAGCCCCCAATAAATTTACAACAACTTATAGAAGTAACAAAGCAGCTTAATGAGGGGGGTGGTATTACTGTCCAGCTCCAGCGGTGACACCCTGGCACGTCTCAGAGACAGGGCTGCTGTGCCGAGGGCTGGAGCATCCTCATTGCTCTTTGTATAAACTGACAGGAGCCCTTATTTTCTAGGCAGCAGACGGTGGAAACACTGGGTTTAGCCATAAGATACGAACTATTTAAGACATCTCATAAGAACATCTGCCTGTTAAGTGCTGGCCTGTTAAACGCATTATTAAACATTATTAAACATTTAGAAAAGGTAAATAATTAAGTAGAAATGACTATGCAGCACATATGCACATATACAAGTCAAACCATCTTGAGAAATTCTGTTTTAGAAAAAGAAACAAACTAAATCAACACTTTACTATAAAGTACTTCAAAATCCAAGGTGGTAGTTTAAGACACCGCCATTGTGTGCTAGGAAATATCCACCTTTAAACAGGGAGAAGAAGTCCTCCAAACACGACCACTTCTCAAGCCGGCCCTGTGCAGTCAGCCAGGTTTCTAGCGTGGTTTGGAGCAAGGGCTTCAGAAGAGCTTCTCAGCCTCAGCACTGCCCCCAGAAGCCCGGAAGGGGAGCATCTCTGCTTATTAAAATGGCACACTTGAGGAAGTCTTCCTCCCTAGTCTGTGGCTGTGTCCATCTCCTGACCCCCACCAGTTATTTCTAAGGAAAGTGCTGGCCTGTGTCAGCGTGGCAGCTGAAGTGCTCGTGGGGAGATCAGAGCACTCCCAGCAGCCTGTGGTCAGAGGGGCATGCTCCTGTCCGTGGACTGGGCACCCTCAGCCATAGCTGGAGCTGTGCATCTGCTGCCTGAACAACTTCTAAGGGCGGGCTGCACCCCACAGATCGCACGGTGACTTTCTGGGGGACAAAAATCTGGCTCTGGAGACTCCTGAATATTGGTTTAGCTGGTTGGCAAAAAGCTATTTCCAATACGCAGTGGGTTCTAAATGCCCTAACTTAAAAAGTACACTTATATTTTCCTCTGTTATTTTAGCTTCTTTGATACTCTTAATGTCAAAGGCACTTCTAGGTTTAAATAGCTACAGTGAATGCTTTAAAATTACAGTGCATCTTTTAAAAGTTAGTTGTATGTAATTAAAGCAAATTTGTGATTTTAAAACACAGTGATCTAAGGTCCTAAACGAGGTGAACTAAAATAATAACATCTAACCCCAGAACACGAACCCTCAGTAGCTAAGTATATGGATGTCAACTGAGGCCTGTTGGGAGTTTTATGAGATGATCTGGAAATACATTAAATACTAATTTACTAACTTCCCTATCCACCTTCTTTGGGTTGTAATCTGTCTGATACCCTTTAGTAGGTGGTAGGAAAATACATGCTGATGAAATTCACGTAGCAGAGAAATCTCACTGCTGTGATCACAAGTGTAACATGGGGAATGTGTACTGCAGATGACCCAGATGGGTCAGACCCAAAAGATAGAGGACAAAACCCAAAGTCACCCTGCCCTTAGAGACTGAGGGCGGCGTGATTAAACATGTTTTAAATATTAGTGCAAATTTAAAAATATAAAATGGCCAGTTTTAAATGCCTCAGTTACCAATTTCAGTTCAGAGGGGGTAATGTCCAGCTTCTCTCTGTACATCCAGAAAATACCATAGTTTAGTCTTCATTTGCTAGCGTCTCAGTAGATAACCATATTTTGGCCCCACTTAAAAATTTGCTTAATGGCGTTCCTAAAATGCTTCTTCTGCATAGATTTCCTACAGGAGAAAATGGAAATGAAGAGGAG
The DNA here is from genome assembly GCF_907164565.1 of Psammomys obesus. Classification (NCBI taxonomy): domain Eukaryota; kingdom Metazoa; phylum Chordata; class Mammalia; order Rodentia; family Muridae; genus Psammomys; species Psammomys obesus. Next base: position 2,989,202 of record NW_026596046.1, on the reverse strand, counting down.
AGAAACTCTGGTGTCCCCAGGGTGTCGTGTGGACCCGTGGCTCTGAAGTACATCCTGCTCTGGTCCAGCTCTGCATAGCAGGCTTCCAGGGGGCCACTGCGATGCTGCCTCAGCATCCTGCCTAGCATGTCCACCTCATCAGCCAGGAGAGAGAGCTTATGGAAGGCCATGATGGAGCCCCCAAGGTTGATCTGAGCCTCAGGGACCCAGCGGAAGTAGCACAATTTCCACAATTTTATGTGTGTTCCGGAGAGACGTGGCAGAATAATGCCGTGCAGGTTGGCTGGTCTGGAGAACCACTCTTTAAAATACTGTTCCACTCCACTGCTCTGGCTGTCCGTGTGCTGAAGTGGGTCTGGCTTCAGTTTCAGTATTAGTGAGTTTCTCCGTGGAAGCAGTTCTTGGTCACTGATGATGCCGTTCTTTAAGCATGATGGCATTCCTCTCAGCGTGGAGCTGTAGCTCTTCTGCACAGAAGACAGATCTTGGCATTACTCTACTGGAGCACCCACTTTTCAAAAAAACTAGTGGCCCAATGGCTGCCAGCTAGGATTATTGGATAATGGGTGGGGGCCAGCCTTGAAGGTCATGATCCCTTTCTCCCTTGTGATACTTTGGCTGGCCTTCTCTGGAACTACATTTTTTGATTGACTCTCCCAGGTTATTAACATGTCAGACGGAGAATGGAAGGCAAGGATAACCTTCATAATTCATTTGCTGAGGGGCGTGCTCATAAGACTTTGGGAGTAAGGAGAAATTCCACACTAGCTGATTTCTAGGAAAAATGGGCAGATTAGGAGGAAGTCAGCTCAGAGCTGCCACCTGCCAACTCTTGTGCTGACGGGGCTTCAAGAGCTTCAGTCACCAAGAAAAAGTCAAGATACTGTCATATCAGTTAAGACGGGAATGGCCCCTCCAAAGCTGTACTAGCTGTCTGCAGGAAAAGTGGCTCTTTCTAACACTTCTGAAGACACTCTCTGGTGCTGCACCAACACGGGTCTACTGCTACTGTTAGCCGCTTTCTGCAGCTTACCTTCGTGCGCTTAAAAGACTTCCTGGAGCCGTTCTGTACACAAGGGGTGCTCTTGCCGATATAGAAGGGGTTGTGGAAAAGCGTCCGGTCCTTTGCTGTGAACTGCAGAGCCCAGTCCCAAACCGAGGGGAATTTCAAGCCCTTTTCATCCCCCAACTGAATATTTTTGCTGATGGCAAACTCCTGTAAAGCAAAGCACGTGTGTGAGAAGTGGCACACCCCATTTTCCCTGTGCCTCCACCCTCAAGAGAGTTCTTTGCTAAAGCACTCAGCTCTCATGGAGCGGCAGCTCTACCCTGAAAATGATGATGCACACTTGGGTGAGGTAAGCACACTGTGGCTGTTGAGCGTGTTCCCAGCTTTTGGCCCAAGGAGGCTTTTCATTAGGGGCAAGCAGGTGCTAGGTGGAGAAAAACACTCCCTAAAATCGTGCTGCGGACCCTAGACCACTGCCGATGTCCCTGCCTTAGGCTTACAAGCACGGTGACCGAGGCTCACAGCACTGCAAATGGAACACCCCAACAAGGGTGTGAACAACAGCATGTCCTCCTGCAGCAGAGAGAGAGAGGCCCCTCGGAAAGGTGAGCCCCAGGCCCTCTAAAAACTGAAGCAGTCACCCTAGGGACACACACACACACACACACACACACACACACACACACACATACGCAATGGATCCTTATCTGAGGACAAGGAACAGGTTATGTCAAGCTCACACAAGACAGTTCCCTGGAAGAAACAGATGGGAAAAGATATGACTGACTCTTACTGTCTGTTTAGTACCTTTTAATCTTTTACACACTTTCTATTTTAAAAGGCCAAGAATTTGAGCTGGGCAGTGGCAGTGCACACCTTTAATCCCAGCACTCTGGAGGTAGAGACAAGAATATCTCTGAGTTCAAGGCTGGCCTGGTGTACAGAGCAAGTTCCAGGACAACCAGGCCTACATAGTGAAACATTGTCTTAAAAAACAAACCAAAAGCCAAGATTTAGTCTGAAATTAGAAAAATGCTAAAGTGTAAATGTTATTTTTAAAATGTAGAGTAATCAGGCTATATGACTGTATCACAGGCAGGGGCAGCTTTTAACCATTGAGAAATGGTTAAAGTGTGTGTGTGTGTGTGTGTGTGTGTGTGTGTGTGTGTGTGTGCGCGCGCGCGCGCACAGACTTCTGAGCAACAAAAGCCCAGAAAGGGTGACTTCCCAGTAATGAAGGCACATCAATCATGAGGTGGTAAGAATGCTGGTGCACAACTGGGAAGCCATATTTTAGGGATACAGTATGTTTTCCTTACCTTGGGAGCCTCTAGGCCTCAGTTTTACATTAGAAAATGTTCAATCTTTGTAGGAAGACAGAATAAATTGCACAACAATTTCTTCTCAACCTTTCCTTCTCTAAAACAGAAACAAGAGTTTCTCTTGAGCCCTGGGTTCCCCAAAGCAGCAATGCTGAGAAATCTTGCTACCTCTGTGTCCTGAGCACTCTCATGTGGGACACGGCCTGCCTCCACCTCCCTCTTGACACTTGTTCTCTCCCTAATCAAGTCTCAGCTCCAGTCCTCTCCAGGAGGCTCCTCATTCTCAGCCAAAATAGTCTGATTAGTCCTCATAGTCTCTCACACCTGGACACATGTATGTGTCACAGTTGGCAATGTCACTGCAGAGTGAAACCAAAGGCACTTGATGGACCCTTTGCAGATGTGGAACAGTGCTTTCAGGCCTATTTCTGAGAGATCTGTGGGCCTAGCATTTTCTAGAAGGGGATAGCATTAAGAATTTGTGCTATCCTGGGGCCTCAGAGCTGGAGCTGAAGGGCAGAGAGTGGGTGGTCTCTGCTCAGTTCCCCTCAAGCCTGCAGGAGCTACCCTTTGACTTCCCTGCACAGTCACTACATATCTGAGCTCTTCCCCTGTGGGGCCACATGGGGTGAGACAAAGCAAGAAGGCTCTCAGCAGTGGTAAGGGGGGCTGGTCTCGATAGGACTCCATATTCTTCAACTTCCAGCTCTATGGACGGTCACCACAGAGGCAATTCCACCCAGTGGCTGCCATGGGACATGAGGGACTCTGAGAGCACACACAGTAATAGCATCTGCAGAGAACTTCCATCTACCTTTGTGCCTAAACTTCCTGTTCCACAACTTAAGAGGCAGTTGAAATAAAATAAAATAGAGAAGCAGTTGAAATACAATTATTCTACTGATCTATCAGGAAATAAATGTATTTAGTTGTTGCTCAGCAACTCTGATGTCCAAGGAGTAACCCAAAAGCACAAGTGAGAGATGGTGGCTCACTATTGTGAGCCCAGCTATGCAGGGGACTGAGGCCAGGGGATTGCCAGGTCAAGTAACTTCCAGACATTATCTCAGTATTGGAAGAGAAAATAAAGATGTCAGTGGGGAGGAATTGAGCTAGGGCTGTGGCCCAACAGCATGTACAAGGCCTGTGTTTGATGCTCCACCAAAAAAAAAATCCAAAAATATATTTAAGGTGGTTAAACTAATTGGCATACTTAAACACATTTACTATGAGCAATTTACAGAGAAAAAGAAAATGTTCATTAATAGAAGTAAAGTTAGTAGATTCTTTTACGCATTCTGAAATTATTTTGAGTGGTAAATTTTAATTACATGTTTTAAACATGCAGTTAACTGTAATTCAAATATATTTCAAAGCTGTAAAAGAGAGAGGGCACTGGAGAGATGGCTCAGTGGATGAAGCACTGAGTGTGCAAGCATGAGGACCAGAATTTGGATCCCCAGAACCCATGTAAAAGCAGAGCAGGCATAATTCAGGAGACAAAAGAGTAGCTGCAGCCAGCATGTCACTTACTGTGCTCTGCTTCACCCGCTGATGAGGAGAGTTGAACAGGAAGGTGCCGAACAGAGAGATCCGGGTACTGTCACACAGCACAGCTAAGTATGTCTCAGAGAACTCAAAGGCAGCTGGATATTGCTCTAACAGCTGCCACGTGGTATCCAAGAATAGCAAGAATAAAGGAGACTGGCAAACACAGACAGATAGAGGGGTTAGTTAATGCTGCTCTCTGGTTGTCACATTTATTCCTAGATTTATTGCTGACCCTAAAGAGGCCAACATCTAAAGCTTCAAACACTTGGCAGAGCTGAGCTAGGGCCATCTGAACAGATTAAACCTATGTCAAGACACACATTTAATTAAAAAAAAACTGCTTACCACACTTGCAACAAACAAACAAACGAGCACGCTGCCATGTACGAATGCAGGAAAGCAACATGTTTAAACATTCTGCAAACGGCTCTACAGAACAACACAAAGCACTCAGCCAAACTCCATAACTTCTGGTTGATCTGCAGGCTCACCATCCAGGAAATCCCCCAAGTTTCATAAAAGCAGTTTGGCATCAGCCTTCGGCCATATGGGGTCCCCGGGAAGCATCTGCTTGTGGCTCATTTGGAAGCACTACGGCTAGTGCCTGGTGCTTCCCAACCTATCTGCCTGGCTTCTGCAGTTAAGCAAACAGGGTCCCAGGAAGCCACGGCTGTTACAAAGATGTTTTGCTCAAAATCTCAGTTCCTAGCTCTGATGGTCTATTTTCAGGAATGTGAAACTCCAAAGATGACTTTTGTTAGTTAGGATACTCTTAGCACATAACTGTATACAATACGGGATTGCATAATGACATTTCCATATATGTATATGAGGTACTTTGATTGTTACCACCCGCCCTCTTCAACATATCCCCTCCCAATTCCTTTGCAGTCCTTCTCTCCACATGGGAGAAAATGTGTCATCTGTCTTCCCAAGTCTAGCTTATTTTGCTTTACCATCATGATCTCCAGTTCCACCACTTTCTTTTTCATGGCACAGTACTATCTATGTCTTGTATACATATGCTGGCTTCTCCTTACCCATTCAGTTGGGATGATGCCATAGTGAACATGGGTAGTACCTCTTATTTGGCCCGCTCTGTATACAGCAAGGAGTAGCCTGGCTGGATAATAAGATAGCTCCTGTTTTACGTCTTTAGGAGCCTCCATACTGATTCCTATGGGGATTGCACTAATTTCCATTCCCGCCAGCACTGCAGAGGAGTTCCCTCTATCTCTCATCTCCACGGCATTGGCTGTTTTCCTAAGCCTGCACTTGCACTTCCTCTATGCTTTTTTTTTTTTTTAATATTATAAGGTCTTTGATTCATTTTGAATTGATTTTTTTTTTTTACAGGGAAAGGAAGGAATCAAGTTCCAGTCTTTAAATGTAGGTAATCTGGTCTCCCAGCAAGCACTTATTAAAGAGGCTGTATTCACTGTATTTTTTCAGTTCTTTTGAAAATCACATAGCTGTAATGGCATGGACTTATCTCTTAGCCCACTGTTTCTTTTCTATAGCCTGCATGTCCTTTTATGCCACCCCTATGATGGCTTTGTTAACTTTACTCTACAGTATGATTTGAGGTTATGTATTGTGGTACTTCTAGCATTGCTGCTGCTTCTTCTATTTTTGTTAAGAATACTATGTCCTAAAATAGGATCTACTTTGGAGAAAGTTCCATGAGCTGTTATGAAAATGTGTACCCTGTAGCTCTTAGGTAGAATACCCTGTAGCTGTCCATTAAATGTATTTGATCTGCAATGCAGTTTAATTCTGATGTTTTTGTTTTTATTCCTCTGAATGACCTATGAATTCAGGAGAAGTTGTGTTAGTTACTTTTCTCAGCACTGAACTCAAATACCCGACAAGAAGCAATCTATAGAAGGAAAGGTTTATTTTGGCTCACAGTTTGAAGGTGTCTAGTCCATGGTGGGAAAGCATGGTAGCAGATATTTGTGACAGCGGCTAGGCACACCTACATGGATCAGGAAGCAGGGAGCAGACAGGAAGTGGTACCAGGCTATGAATCACAAAGCCCAGCACTAGCAAGTCACTTCCTATGGTGAGGCTCCACATCCTGAAGATTTCAAAGCCTTCCAAAACAGCAGTATAAACCAAGTGTAAACATATGAGCCTATAGAAAACATGCCCATTCAAACCACAACACTCTGCCAATGGTCCCTACAGATTCATGACTAAATGCAAAATGCATTTAGTCCAGCTCCCTAAGTGCCCTGTCTCATAGCTCTAACATTATTCAAAAGTTTAAAGCTTGATCTCTTTTGAGACTCAAAGTAAACTTTTATTAATGAGCACCTATAAAATTAAAGAATAAGTTACTTCCAAAATAGACTGGTATAAACATCCCCACTTAAGAGACAGCAATGGAGCAAAGGAAAACAACAACACCAAACCAAACTAAACAAAAAAACCCCACAAAGCTCATAAAAACAAACAAACAAACAAACAAACAAACAAACAAACAAACAAAAACCTGTACCAAAGCAAGGTTGAAACCCTGCCTGGACTTGGGCCTTGTGATGGGTCATGGGTGCTCAGACTGGCTTCTATAGCCCTACCTCCAACTCTGGTGCCTTTGACATATATGACCTCTCTCTGGGGTCAGTTTCAGCCAATGCTGGAAGCTGTTGGCATCTCCAACATCTTGGGGTCCTCACTGCAACTTAGGTTCCACCTTCATAGCTTCAGGTATGGAACACCTGGGTGTCCACACAGGAAATCCAACCTCGCAACATGGTTTTGTTGAAAATTGGTGCAAACCTTCATGTACCAGCCCCACCCCAATACTTACATTTTGCATGCCTGTAAAACCATTACCATGTTGACAATGCCAACTTTTCTGGCAGCTTGAAGTATTGCTTGAATACTTTGGACCACAGCTGCAAGTTGGGTATTTTGCTCACTGCTTTTGAGTACTTTGTCGTTGAACCTAAGAAAGCATTTTCCTGGCTGCCCTATCCCATCAAGGTACTCTGAAGCTCTGTCCTTTGAAATTAATTTGCATTTGAGTGAGGCCTTGTCCCAAAAAACACCTTTCTTACTGTTTCTAAACTTCAACATTTCTCCTTCATGATATCCATCTTTTTAAGAATCACAGCCATTCTGCAGGGATCCTGTCACCAACTTTAATCTGGTTCAAGCTTTTTTTTCCTCATCAAACTTCACCTTTCTGTCTACAACTCTAACCACATACGCAGCCTTCCCTTGCCAGTACATTGTTAGTATTTCCATACTCCACTTTCTGCTCCCCCTCACTACAAATCCCCTCTCACTGTACATGTGGGCCAACAAAGAGAGCAGTAACCGTTCTCAGCCTGAATGCTCTGCTGTCTTGAAATTTCCTCTGTCAAACAAATTAGACCTTTCCTTTGACTTCTGCCTTATTCCAGTTCTCAGGACCCGAGTGTAACACAGCTACACTGTTTGACAGATTATTATACAAATGTCTTCTATTTCTTGTTCCCTTTTGAAACCTTGTGAGCATGGTTTTCACACTCCAGGTGTCCACACAATTCTTGTCTACACTACAATGGCTCATTAGGCTTTGTTTAGAGTTCTAGGGCTGTTATACTAAAGGTCCAAATTCCTCAATGTTTCTTCAAAACACCAGTTCTAAAGGCCTATAAATTCAGTTAGTTTTATGCCAGCGATGGCTCCACTTATTGCTCCCAGTTTTCTGTTCCTTTTTTCCTTACTGTGACCAAATACCCAACAGGAAGCAACCTACAGGAGATTTATTTTGGTTGTGATTTGAAGGGATAAAATCCATATGGTAGGGAAGATGCCACAGGGCGGCTGGCTTTCAATAGCAGAAGTTTGGCAGAGGCTTGTCCCAAGGACCAGGAAGTGGAGGGCAAGATGTAGGGTCAGGTTACAAATCTTAAGGCCCACCCCAATCACCTTTCAAAAGAGGATCCTCCTCCTAAAGGTTCTATTAAAAAGCCAACCAATTGAAAAAGCAAAAAACAAAAACAAAACAACAACAACAAAAAAAAACCTTGTTGTTCAGGGATCAACTGTCAAACACACAAACCTGCAGGGGCTATTTTTATATTCATGCTGTAACAAAGGAGTATACCATCCATAATTGTTGTATTGGGGTTGGCCTTTATGTCCAGGAATGTTGGCTTTATCTAACTTCAGAATCTGATGCACATATGTTTATAACTATTAGGTATTTTGATGAATTGTTCATTTTATCAATGAAGTGATTTTATGTCCTCTAACTAATTTTGAAATCTGCTTTGTTGGATATGAATATAGCTACTCCTGATTACTGAAAGATTTCATTTGCTTGAAATACCTTTCTCTATCCTTTCACTTTCAGACTATATTTTATCTTTGCCAGTGAAGTATGTTTACTGCAGGGAGCAAATAATTGGGTCTTGTTTTTTTAATCCAATACTTTTGACAGTTTGTGTCTTTCAATTAGAGATTTGAAATCTTAAGGTTTTGAGTTACTACTCCTGTCATTTGTTGTAATTCTTGATTCATTCTTCATCGAATCTTCGAGTGAGACTGCTTCCTGGTTGTGTTTCTCGTCCTCTTCCATGTGTAGGATTCCCTTCAGTGTCCTCTACAGTGACGGCTTAGTGAATTTTAATCAATTTCATGGATTAAGTTTAGGTCTTTGTTTCTCTTTTGATTATGAAGCATAACTTTGCTGCCAAGAATAACCTAGGTTTATAGTTTCGTTTGTTTGTTGTTTGTTTTCTTTCAGGGCTTAAACTACATCACTTTAGGTCTGCTGGGACTTGAATGTTTCTGCTTAGGACTCCACTGCTATTATGGTAAGTTTGCTTTCCATGTGACTTCCATGTTTCTGTCCTGCAACCTTCAACAGTCTTCCATTTCTCTGCACACTTAGTATTTGAAACTGCATCATGATAGAGCTAGTCATTACTCGGTGACTAGCAGCCCTGGCTACTTGTGCTGTTTAATTTTTGTCAACCTGACAGAATCTAGAGTCACCTGGGAAGAGAGACCCTCAATTCAGGAACTGACTCCATTAGACTGGCCTATGGGGATGTCTGTGGAGCATTTTTTTATATCAGTTATCAATATTGGAGGCTCAGCCAATTGTAGGCACCTGCAGTCAGGTGGTCCTGTGCTGCCTCAGAAGGAAGGCAGGAAAACTATGGAAAGCAAGCCATCCAAGAACCATTCCTCCATGGTTTCTGCCTTGACTTCCCTCAGTGATCAACTGTTCTGTCAAAGTATAAGGTGAAATAAACCCTGTCCTCCCCAAGTTACCTTTGGCTGTGGTGTTTATCACAGCAACAGAAAAGCAAACTAGGACAGTACTCTGGTAAAGGACCCAAGTTTAGTTCCCAGTCCTAACATTAGGTGGCCTCCCAATCACCTATAACTCCAGCTCCAGGAAAGCCTAATTCCCTTTTCTGGCCCTCGCGCGCGCATGCACGCACGCACACACACTTTAATTATAGATGATATCTGACGGCCCTTTTTTAGTCATAAGTGCTCTATCTGGATGTCCATCTCCCAAAATTTGGGAAATTATCTGCTGTTGTTTTACTCAAGACTCTTTGGCTTATACCTCTTTTCATTCTTCTATGTCCATGACTCTTTAACTATTTTTTTAAAATTATATCCCAAAAATACTATTCCTGCTTTCTACTTTTTAAAACTACTGTTTGTTCTAATTTATCTATTTTGTTTTCACATCCTGATAGTCTGTCTTCACTTGATACAATCTACTGGTGAATGTTCCAACTAAATTTATAATTTATTCAAGGTATTGTTTCATTTTCTAAAATTCAATTTGATTTTTTTTGAGACACTTGAATTCCTCTTTCACATCCTAAATTGTCTTTAAAATTATTATTACATTCAGCTGCTTATTTGTATTCTCTTTTAATAAATTCAGATATTCAGTCCTCTCCTTTGATTCCACTGATCTTTTTTTTTTTTTCAAGGCAAGGTTTCTCTGTGTAGCCTTGGCTGTCCTGGACTAACTTTGTAGACCGGCTGACCTCAAATGCACAGCAATACGCCTGCCTCTGCCTCCCAAAATGCTGGGATTACAGGTGTGCTCCATTGATCACTCCATTGATCAGTCATTCACTTCATTATCACTAGATCAATTATTGTGGACTTAAGTTTTGGAGGACCATGTTGCTTTGTTTTTGTTTTTGTTTTCTGTTTCTCGTGCTTCTGCACCCGGACTGAGTAGAAACACTGACCATGGTGCTCTTTCAGTTGAACCTCTCACTCCAGTGCAGACAAACCAGGTTTTGATTTGCTGACAACTGGGCTGCAAGTGCAGCTTGGTTGCTAAACACCCAACCCATGTGTTTGAGGCCCAGTCATAAGGAAACAAACTGTAAGACGACATACAGGGAAACAGCTGGAAGGGACGTTGCCCAAGCTCTGTTCTCTAGGATGCAGAGGTCAGGGGGTCATCTTTCCCTGTGTGGTAATGTTGAGTTTCAAACCCGGGACCCCTACCCCAACCCTGTTATTATACAGGCAATTCCACTGGCCTGCTCTCAGGGACCTGACAACTGCTTACATCATCACCTGCCACCTGCCAGGTGTGCCAAATGTGTCCTGCAGATAAAAGGACCCGACAGCCACCCCAGCCTCTGCATTGCTCATTCCTGCACCCATATGTGCTCTCTCTCTGTCTGCACCCCCTTCTCTGTCTCCCTATTTGCATGGCGACTTTCCTGGCCTCATACTCTAAGACCAGCGAACCTGCCAGGGAGCTGCCCCCAATAAATCTGATTTTATACTTTTAATTTGGCTTGAATTGGCTTATTGCATCAATGGAAAAAAAAAACTATTAGGTAATCTCTTACATTAATTTGAATTCCAATGTATTACTTAGCCTTTAACTAACAAAGCTAGAATGTGTTAAATCAATATTGAAAAACTGAAGAAAGAGGAACCTACCATTTTTACAATAGTAAAAATTTATCTCATATATATTTGAAAGGTGCTAATTTGAGGCCTAGGAAATGGCTCAGTGGGTAAATGTACTTACCACATGAATGCAAAGACCTGAATTTAATCCCCAAATCCCATGATGGAAGAGAACTGACTTGTGAAATTTGTCCTCTGACCTTCACAGGCATGTCTTAGCATGTCTTAGCACTATGCATTCAGTGACACACACACACACACACACACACACACACACACACACACACACACAC
>NW_026596046.1:2941671-2978108 GCF_907164565.1 Psammomys obesus | reverse complement strand
CACACACACACACACACACACACACACACACACACACACACACACACGTATCCTTTTTTAAAAAGTGCTAGAAAAGCAGTAGGACTGGTTACCTCTTTCTCTGACCTCTTCAGGTGGTTGCATCTGTCTAGGAACTGATATCCTGCCATGACCCACTCCTTTTGTATCAGACTCTGAAATCCAATAATTGTCCTGAAATACGGATCCATCATCACTTGAACAAGAGAAGCTACCAGACAACTCAAGTCTCTTCCCTCCTCCTCTGTCAATAAAATGAAAGAAAATGATGACCAAGAGAAATTCTGACTGTAAGTTAGGTAATTCAACATTCTATACTTAAATTGTCTTTAAAAAAAAGTCTATGTAAGAAAATTTTAGTAGATTCTAGCAGCTCTCAAATATAATAAACTTTTTTACAATTCAACTTCTATTTTAATTGGAGACCCATATGAGCCAAAAGAAGTATTAAAGCAGACAAAGTACGGAAGAAGTATTAAGGCAAACAAATTACAATATTTTATTCTAACTCATTTCATTACACACTGAAGCATTAACCATGGAGCTTAGTAGGAAATGGACTTTCATTTGCCATTATTTGCAGACAATTGAGCATACTTTTTTCTTTTTAAAAAATTTATTCTTCTCTCATATATTATATCCCAACTGCTGTTTCCCCATCCTCTCCCTCCCCCTCTCAGAATCCCTGTTTCCCCCTGATGTCATCTACTCCTCTTTTCTTCCCTCCAGAAAAGGGCAGGCCTCCCAGGAATATCAAGCAAACATGGCACATCTATTTGCGATAAGACTAGGCACCTCCCCTCATACTAAGATTAGATGAGGCAACTCATCCAGGAGGGAAAACAAGGCACAACATTGCTCACAGTATTTACATCTCAATGGTTTGTGGTAGAATATCTTTCTAGAATATATTCTACTACTGTTTTGTCAAGAATATTCAATAAAACACAATCTTTCCAGAGTCACCTTACTTCACATGACAATGACTCAGAAGTGAACAATAGAATGGAATTGTCCCTATCATGTGAAAAAGTGGCAAGCATTTCCTTCCTGCCCTGTACAGCTATTTCCCTTTTCTTTTCTGAACTTTGTTTTTTGAGACAAGGTCTCAGTGTAACCCATACTGACCTCATATTTGCACTAAAGGCAAGGGTGGCAATGATCTTCCTATCGCTGAGTCCCAAGTGCCAATATCATAGTTGTACACCTGCCACTCAACCATTATCCTTTCAATGAGTCTAGAATTACCTTGATATCAAAGCTGAGCAAAATGATGAGAAAACTATCACCTGACAGCCTTTGCAAATACAGCTGTAATCGCCATTAATAAAATATTAATAAGACAAATTACTATGGAAATCCAGGAATGTTTTTCCTAGAATGCAGTATTCCTTTACCATTTGACAAAGAAACATCATATTAATAAAAGTCAATAATATTATCATCTCGAGGCAAACTAGCATCTGACATACCTCTGTATTTATTCCTAATTAAAAAAAAAAAAAACAAACTTAGTAAACCAGGAATTAAAGGGAACCTTGTCAAAGTCTTCTTCCAACCCCTATAGCTAATATAACATCATCCGTAATGGTAAAGAACTCAATGCTTTTCCTGTAAAATTAGGAATGAAACAAGGATGTCTTCTCTCAATACTTCTATAGTGCCCTGCAAAAGAGGCTTGAGTCAGAAAAGTTGGGCAAGAGAAAGGAAATAAAGAGCAACAGTATTAAAAAGGTTAAAGACTGTATTTGTCAACAATGGAATCCTGTATGTTAAAGATCAAGGATGAGGAACAGAGGGATGGCTCAGTAAAATGCCTGCCACATAGGGGTGAGGACTTGAGTTCAGATCCACAGCACCCTCATAAAAAGCTGAGTGGGTGCCTATAAGCCCAGTGCTGGGTCAGGAAAAACAGGTGGGTCTCTGGAGCTCAGTGCTAACCAGCCTAGCCAAAATCTATGAGCTCAAAGTTCAATGAAAGACACTAGATCAAAAAATGAGGTGGAAAGTGATTGACAATGACATTGAATGTTGATCTCCATCCTCTACACACATGAACATGTACATAATACACCACACATATACAATAATTTTTTAAGGAATCCATAAAATGGCTACTAAAATAAATGAGAAAGATCACAAGAACTTGATATATCAATGAGTATACAATAAGCTTGGAAATGCAGTTAAGAAAAGACTGTAACCACAGAAACATATATAATATCTTATATGTACTCAAGAGATTTAATACAATCAATGTAAACCTTGTACAATAAAATCTGTAACTACTGCTGACAAATGAAGGAAGACCAGAGTAAATGGGGAGACATTCATTTCACGACTTGGCAGGTTCTGTACAGATACATACAGATGGCACTCTCCCCAAACTGCTCTATGGATCAACATATTCATATAAACACTCCAATAGGCCTTTTTTTTTGAAGACTAGAAATTACACAGAAATACAAATAATCCAGAATATCCAGAATAGTTTCAAAGACAAAGCTGTGTAGTTAAATGTCTCAACTTTAAAGCATACTGAAAAACTTTGTCACTCAAGATAATGTGGTAGTAGCATAAAGAAATAAGCTCAATGGAGAAAATAGTTAAAAATAAACTTTTTCCATTTACACTCTGATTTTCATAAAAGCACCAAAGCAATCTAATGGAGGAATGAAAGTCTTTCAACAAATGATGCTGAAACAATTTAATAGCCACATACAAAAGAGATAATTCAACCTCTTACCTTTCTCTCCCTCTTCCTCTCTCTCTCTTACATACACACACACACACACACACACACATGCTTACACACACATGCACATACATGTACACACATTCATACACACGGGCACACAAACGGGCACACACACACACACGCACACATATTCATTCAAAATAGATCAAAGATCTAAATTCTAAATTCTAAAGCTATAAAAGTTGTAGAAAACAAAACACATGGAAATATCCCTGTCTGTGCCTTGAGTTGGACAAATAGTTCTTAAATATGATAGAAAAATATCCATAAAAATGGAGAAATCATACTTCAAAATTTTAAATTAGTGTTTCAAAAGGCAAAAGAATGGGCAGACAGGACATAGTTGGAGAAAATGCTCACAAATCATGTAGGATTACAAACAGAAATCTTAGAACTCAACAGAAAGATGAAACACAATAGAGAGATGTAAAGGAAAAGTACAGTGAACTACACCATTTCACCTGTGCCTGACTTGCTATAAGCTAGAGGACAGTGCTGATAAGGATGTGGAAGAGTCAGCATCCTCTTCCATGCTGAGAAGAAAAATGTGGTCCAGTTGTAACTAGTCTAACAGATGAAGATATTCTAAAGAGACAACTGTGTCACTAGATCTGGACTTGAAACAATGGACCCCAAAGAAATGGGAATTCCCCAGGAATCTCACACAGGGAAAAGGAAAAGGTACTAGTAAGATGAACGTGAAGAGAGCCCCTGTATAGATGTAGCCCATGGCAGTTCAGTGTCCAAGTGGGTTCCTTAGTAAGGGGAACAGGGACTGTCTCTGACATAAACTCAGTGGCTGGCTCTTTGATCACCTCCTCCTGATGGGGAACAGCCTTACCAAGCCACAGAAGGAGACAATGCAGACAGTCAGTCCTGATGAAACCTGATAGACTAGGGTCAGATGGAAGGGGAGGAGGACCTCCCCTATCAGTGGACTTGGGGAGGGGCATGGGAGAGAATGAGGGAGGGAGGATGAGATTTGGGGGACTAGGAAGGGGGGCTACAGCTGGGATACAAAGTGACTAAACTGTAATAAAAATAAATTGATAATTTTTTTAAAAAGATGAACATGAGGCAGTTGCTGGATATAAGTCTCTTTTTCCTACTTTCTACTTTTAATTTAACTCTTATTGACTAATTGAGGACAGGTGGCTGGACCTGACCTGGGACACAAATTGTGATCCCCAAGTCCAATAACACTGCCCCTTTAGAGCATAATTTGGCTGTTTCTTAGCAAGATGGACATGGACCTGCCACATAATTCAACAGCTTAAAACTATATCTCCCAAAACACATTTGTATGAATCTTCACAGCAGTACATTCTGTGATAGCCCACCATATGGAAACAACCTAATGTCCACCAACAGGTAAATGGATTAACTGATTTACAAACAATGGGATGTAATTTTTAAAAATCACTCATACATATGACATGAATGAACCTCATAAACACTTATGTTAAGTGAAAGAAGCCATAGTCAAAAGACCACATATTGTGTTATTCCAACTAAATGAACTATCTAGAAAAGGCATTCTACAAAGACAGAAAGTAGCTACTTTGGTGCTAAGACACAGGCAGATCTCTGTGAGTTCAAGACCAGCCTGGTCTACATTGCAAGTTCCAGGCCCAGCTGGGACTACATAAGGAGACTTTGTCTCAACTGCTCACAGACCCTCTTTAAAAAAAAAAAAAGACTCAGTGGGCAAAGGTCTTGCTGTATAACCCAATGATGTGAGTTCAGATCATGAAAACCCATGTAAAAGCCAGGTAGAGTAGCACAAGGATCTGTGACCCCTGTGCATCACTACTGGGAGATGAAGCAGAAGCAGGTGTTCAGAAGCCTGCAAGCCAGCTAGCCTAATATACACAGACATGAACAAGAGAGGTTCTGTCCAAGGTGGAAGGCAATGAGCAACGCTCAAGGTCGTCCTCTGACCTCCACACCAGTGACGCTGCATCTGTGTGACCACATCACAACCAAAACACCTCGGCTCTCTATTTACCAAGGCATCAGTATACCCGTGTGCATCATACTTCAACTAATGGTTTTAAACCATACTTTAAATGTGTTATTGAAACAGGCTCAGCACTCCCAAAGCCTTTTGTGGATAGAGAAGCCAGGGCTCATTCCTAGTAAAATGAGAGCACTCACTGATGAAGAGGAGAAAATCATTGGCTATTTCATTTGAATTCTTAATCTCAAACTATTTTCTTAGGGTCACCATTTAAAATGAGTAATAAAGCATTTATTTACGCCAAAGAAAATTTGACTGAATTAGAAAAATAGCAAGATTAGAGAGGATGCTTTGCCCAAATTAGCATCAAGTATCAGCAAGTTACGGGATGGGACCAGGCTGGACACAGTCAAGAGTCTGCAGCATGCCTTGTAGTACTGCAGCTAAAATGGATGCTTATGCTATTGTGCTAATGTGAACTTATGCTAATGTGAACCGTCAACAGCCACAATTTTCTGTCAAGGTATGAGGCATTCTCGGGAATTATTTTAATTACCTTGCAGGACTACAGAGAGACGCTGGCTTTCAAGTATGTACACAAGTTCTGCTGCGTGTTTAAGGAAAGCCCTAAAAAGAAAGGAAAAAAACACTGTTAAATCTCAAACTTCTACTATAAATACATGCCTTTACCTGCTGAGACATCTTGTCTGCCTGAATAAATATATTTTAAAATCAAGCAAAACTCATCACTCACTATATATACACATACTTTAAACTTTTATAAATTTCTCTGTATTAACAGGAATGATTCTTTAGGGAATAATATCAGGGAAATCCATCAACCCTATATTAAAAAAGAGGCTGTTTACATGACGTTCAGGAAATAAAACTTTTGAGGTGACAATGGTAGTGGCTGTCACGATGGTAGAGGTGAGATGGTAGAGGGCAGGGACGAGGAGAGGACTGGGGAAGGCTGACTATGGTAGGGCGGGCACTAATGAAATCTAGAGGTTACAGCACTGCTGATTGTCAGGTTTGGATGCTGCCCTCCAGTTAGATGAGAAGTTAGCCTGAGGGATGGTAGGTGACAGGCACGTGACTCTCTGTACTATTCTTCTACTTCATGTGAGCCTATAATTATTTCAAAATAAAAAGTTAAAAAAGACAAGCCAACAAACCTGACATATTCTAACCACCGAGTACTTTCCAGTGAAGACAACCATTTCTCTTCCGTTTCTTCAAAAGGCTCTGTAATAAACACACAATGCAGTTAAGCTCGTTATGCTTAGTTTTACATAACCAACATCAGAATGAAGCTATTAACAATTAGCTTTGAGGTAGCGGCACACATTTTTACTTCAGCACTTAGGAAGACATAAAGACATATCATGATTCTTTTTTTTTTTTTTTTTTAAAGACAGTGTTTCGCCATGAGCCCAGCCTGGACTCAAAACTCTAGGTCCTCTTGCTTCACACTCTCAGATGCTGAGGTAACAGACATGGGCCACTGCACCAATGTAACATGTTACAGTTCTATAACAAAGCAGAAGAAAACATTCCCCTGGGTCCTGTCTTCTACCTTCTGGCCTTTTCAAGGAAATCCTGGCAAGTCCAGCTAACTCTGTGTCCTGCAGGCTAGTGACTCCTGGCTCTCCAGAAACTGATGCCTAGACTAGTACCCACTTCACAGCACTGCCTCTCCAGGTCCCACTTCTCTTCACCATCACAGCTGCTAGTGTCACCTCTGTGTGCTTGTACCCCTGGAATCAACCACTGCCCTGCCCAGGGTATATATAACCATTCAAGGCTGCACCCTCACCAAGATCTCCTATCTTAACAATGCCTAGTCATCATCCAAGACCTGCCACTTCTCCCTTGCCCAGGAGACACGAGGTTTCTTTGAAATAGGATTCACTCTGCTTCAAAGATGCTTTCATGAGACATCCTTCCCTAACCAACCTGAGTCTACTTAGCTAGAACTCTAAGGTTACACTTTCAACACTTGCTGAGCATAGCCACTAATCTTGAAATCTAATCTTATGCACTGAAATCTCAGTAATGTCAATCTGCTGAGCAAATGCTCCTTTAAAGTAGTCTCTATCTCTCATGATTTGGGGGAAATTTAACAGGTTTGGGGTTTTTTCTCCTCAAAACCGAAATAGGGTTAGACTTCATTTTCTAAAGGTTGAGTCTCTCCTTAGATGAATCTTGCAAATTTTTAAGGAATATTATTTTTCCTGACTGTTCCCACACAATTTTTTATTCCCATTCATTAAATACAAGCACAAAATAAAAATGTCATTACCATTTACACACAGTTGCTTAAGTTTTACAAATGCCGATTGTATTTCTTGAATATTGGGCAAGGTTTTATCCAAATCTGACTTGTAAACATCACTTCTCTGCGGATGACTTTTAGTTATGGCATTGCAAATCCTAGTAAAGACAAAATCCTTTAGTATCTGTTCATCCATTTCTTCAACACTTAACATTATCATTCAAAAGTTCTTATACTTCTTGGGATAACTACACAGGAGTATTATCCTGTGGGGCCTAGTGAGGACCACAGGCAGCAATCAAACTGCCATCACATATAAATCAAATGGAAAAGAAAGAATGTCTAACAGTAAGGCCTGAACCCCATGTGAAGTACCTCACAACTGAGAGGTGAAGTAGGGCCAAGTCAATGGGGTGGAGAGTGTTCATGGAGCAGCATGAAGAAGGTGACCCGGAGGGAAGAACCCTGCTAAAACTCTCTGTCAGGAGAGTGAAAAGACCAGGTAATTTTCAGATGGCTGGAGCCCATGAAATGTGAAGAAAAGAACAGCACCAATAGCACACTTGGGATGAAGCTGAGGAGGCAATATGTGGGTTTATAAGATCTCTGAAACACCAAGTGTCAAAATCATGGGGTGTTACAGATGGAGAAAGGGAAGGAAAAGAAAGGCATCTGCCTGAGAGGCATGGTGGCCATATCCTTGAGTTCAGTTTCAGACATAAAGTTCAAAGTGCCTTGAAGATGTCCACATGGAAGACGTCAAGCTAGCAATGTGTTGGTTACTAAAGCCACAGTCCTTAGTGACCTTCTGTAGAAAGAACTACAGATCAGAAGGAGCAAGAGGCCTTAGAGCCCAGATGATGCTGAGAGAGAATAGGATAGGCTGTGGAGGGCACAGTGCCAGCAGGGAACAAGGGCAGCAGTTGAGGACCTGGGGCACTAAGAGTTGGCCAGCTGTAAACCTGCAGCTCTGAGCATACCCAAGAGAAGCTTCCTACTAGTGATAGGGAGGTTACAGCTGACTTTAGCAGACATTACCAAACAACGGGTGTGTGAAGACCCTCTAAAACAATTTTCTAAGCTATTCTGACTTCATAAGCCTAAATAAGACACATGAAATGAAAGCAGTTTGATTTATCCTGACGTGTCTCAAGTGGAAATCACTGTCCTTTCAATGTTAAAGACACTCGTCTTTATTGTGTTTTATCAAAGATAATTTTACTATACTTACTCTTTTCAAAATGGTAATCCTTGTATATAGTGTGTGGTGGTGCAAACTATTTCCAGTTAGTAAGGAATTTACTGCTCTTGTTTATGATACCAAGTCCACTGGCCAACACACTTTCTCACTTACCTCTGGTCGATTTTCCTCTGTTGCAGCACATCTTTGATGAGGGCCATCCTCACAAGAGCACTGCCGTTAGAGTGGCTCCAGCACCAGAACTAGGAGACAGGCAGAAATCCTCACTTAGCTGGGTACAAACCGTGGACAGCAGCATCAATGATAGCCAACAGAAGTCACTTACTGGCATTCTTTTTCCAACAAAAGAATGGGAAAAGATCTTCAGGTCTTGGTCTGCTAGTGAACTTGGCACGACAAAGTATTCTGGAAGGCTAGATGGGAGAGAAACAGGTCACACATGAGCCCTGTGCTCACCTATGTTCACTGCTGCCATTCACGATAGCTCATCAGGGAAGAGGGAGCCTCAGTTACGAAAATGCCCCAACAGACTGGCATGTAGGCAACCCTGTGGGGGCATTTTCGTGATCGATGATTGATGGAAGACCCAGCCAGCTCAGAGTGGATGCTCCTGCTCCTGGGATGGTAGTCCTGGGTGCTATAAGAAAACAGGCTGGGAAAACCACGAGGAGCAAGCCAGCAGGCCACATTCATCCATGGCCTCTGCCTCCATTTCTGCCTTCAGGTTTCTGCTCTGTTTGAGATTCTTCCCTGACTTCTTTCAGTGATGAACATTGATGTGGAAGTGTAAGCAAATAAAACCTTTCTTCCCAAGTTGCTTATGGTCAAGGAGTTTTATCACAACAATAGCAACCCAATAGTGTCCATCAAATGAAAATATGGTCCATATGCACGGTGGAATTTTATTCAGCAGTAAAGGGAAATGAAACCATGACATTTGCAGAAAAATGGATGGAGCAGGAGTCATTTGGTAAAGTGATACAAGGCAGACTTAAAAAGACAAATACTACATTTTCTTTCTTATGTCAAACCTACATTTAAATTTATGAGGGGGGTATGTTTGTGAAGATCATGAAACTAGGAAGGAGACCATGAGAGGGGACAAAAGTTGATGGAGAAGAGTATGATAGAAAGCAGATAGACGGTACAATTAGGATATAATCAACAGTAACCAGTAATGAAATAAATGATCCAGGCAGTCATCCTAAGTGAAAACTACTTTGGGACACTGAAACCATGATATACGAAATAGAACTTTACACTAGGCAGAGTAAGCAGACAGCCCTTGGGCCTGTCAGTCAGTCAGCACTGCAAGTACATACACAGAGATAGAGAGAACTAGCCAGAGAGGGAGAAAGAGAGAAAACGCACATAGGAAGCAAGCTGGAGACTAGATGGGATGCGCAGGGAAAGGATTCTTGCAAAAACCCTGAGGCTGGATTCAATTACTCCTTAGAATGCAGAAGAACATGTTAAAGAACACCACAGAATAATACTACAATGTGGGAAATTCCACAAAACAACCCAGTTTTGTCAGTAAATATGTAAGTATAATAGAGGTAGTACGAGAACATTGTATGTTAAAGGCCTATGAGACATGTCACTCAAATTCAGTGTAAAACTTCCTTGAATCTTAAATCAACTTTAAAAGACAGTTGTAAGAAAACTGCAGACAAATACTAGATTACTGATGATAATAAAGAATTACTGTCAACATCTTTTAAACACTATGGATATGGATGGTGTGCTTATATTACAAAGTCCTTAACTTTAAAATAAAATAACCTTTAAATCCTATAATTTAAAACAGGTATTAATCATAACTTACAAGTTTATCAATGGAAGTAGAGTTGAGTTCTTCTTCACAGAAGCCTTTTCCAGGTGAGTGCGTGTGTGTGTGTGTGTGTGTGTGTGTGTGTGTGTGTGTGTACCTGCATACATGTGTGCATGTGTTAATATAAGACTTACCAAGTAGATATCATGTAACCCTCGTTGATAGAGCAAACTCTCCACCCAGAAGCGCCTGTCCTCTTGATCTCTCTGTCCCAATCTGAGTAAGTTTCAAACAGCGGTGTTTTCTGGCTGCTGCTACTGCCAACTCCACTCCATACTCCTCCACCTCCTGAGGATACTCCATTAACTTTGTTGGCTGCAGGAAAAGCAATATTATTAATTTTGTTAAACTAGTTTCTTCTCAGCCAGCATTTGCTTGCTCTGTCTCCTGTCACATGCATGCCCTGATGTGTGACCTTCTGTCTTATCTTTCATGTCTCTCCAAAATCTTTGCATCAAAATTCAACCTGACCTTTACCCAGCTCATTCCTACTGTATAGACACCTTTCATGTCTCTGTTCTTGTACTGGCTTTATCTCCTCTGTGCTTGCAGGCCAGCAGGCAACTTGATTTTGAAGACTTCCATCCGATCCCCCTGGTTGCTAATGCTGCTGTGCCACACATTGTTCGTTCTTTTCCCAGGCACTTCCTTATATAACGACCTGTGCCTGCTGCCCATACTTTGTCTCCATTTACCACCCTTATTTTTCAATTATCTCCCATTCCTACCAATTTATGAAAATGAGTTCTGAGCCTCAATTATCTCACTCCTCCAAACTGAGGATTAAGCCTGCCATCTGCATATTTTCTCCACACTGGAGCAGGGAGTGCATGGATTTACCCAACAGCTTTCAAGTCCTCAAAGTACTTTATTTTTCTAACATCATGCTCTCACCTGCTCACTAAACAACTCTTGGCTTTGTCTAGCTACTCAACTTAAGAAGCTGACAGAGCTGCTTGTGTGTCACTAGAAGCTACAGCCCTATCTTACATGATGTGTGTGAAGGAGGGTCTAGACGTCACTTCTTGGAAAGGAGTGTTTCCAAAGATAGGAGCATGCCTAACCTGAGAGTGCCTAAAAAAACGGCAGGAGAGGGGCTGTGCTAGCCAGTCTGATGTCCTTAGGGTGACGGCTCAAACTTCTTGGTCCAGTGTCTTACTGACAGGTGTAAGTGGCAGTTCCTAGGTTGGCATTCCTGACTAGATGCTTTTTTCACACAAAATGTTTCTGTGATATTGGCTTCTCGTCCCAACCTTTTAATGATGCGCCTTTACCAAAAGAATCTAATCTAAATGGCTTCTTTGGGCCATAGAGATCCCTCATGTAACTGTTTGTTTACCATTGTTTCCAACTTTCTTTCTTTTCTGTAGCCATGTAAAATGCCTAAATATCACATGGACATGCTACAACCCATCCTCAGTGATTAATTCTTAACTCCTGGCACAACACTGATATTTTTGGAGAACTTATGATGAGCTAAGTCTCCAGAACAAAAAAGTAAGTTTTTTACCTATTATTCTGAATGCTATAGCAAGACAGTAGGGGGTAGGTGCGAAATTATGAGCACTGAATAACTATGTGCAATAAAGATGCAGAGAAAGGTGGCCAAGAAAGCTATCGTGACTTGACAATATCTGAGCAGAGTTCTGAAAAAAATGTCAAAAGTTGCTAGACTTTTTTTTAAGGAGGAGATGGGCATGCTGTGCAGTGAATGGGACAATGATAAAGCTTCAAGGAATCCACACAGTTAGAGCAGGAAAGCCAGGCATGGTGGAAGAGCAGCTATAGATTACACAAGGCCTAAACTTTAGATCTACGCTACTTAGGAATGGAACCACTTGCCAACCAGTGTCCATTTAAATTAAACTAAAACAAAAGTTAAATAAAATAACTAATGTCAGTCCTTCAGGTCCACTAAGGACATTTCAAGTGCTTCCCAGCTTCTGGGTGCCCAAAGACAGTGCAGAAGAAAGGATACTCCATCTCTGGGCTAGTCTAGCTCACCAAGGCTCTGACATGCTGTGTTTGGAAAGATACTCCATCTCTGGGCTAGTCTAGCTCACCAAGGCTCTGACGTGCTGTGTGTTTGGAAGCCTGAATTTTACCCCTCTACTTTACACTTAGCTAGTAAGTCTGATTTTTAACAGAAATTGACAAAAATTATAATGCTAATTAGCCTGAATGCCCACTTCCCTCTCCACTTCAGTACTTTCTCTGTGGAACATAATACCTAGGAAGTATGCTGGCTGACTCACAGGACTTTCAGGTGCCTGATCTATAAAGCTAGTCATCATATTACTAAATGTAAAGGAAAAAAGTCCGTATGATCAGTCCTTGCTTTTGGTAAGACTCATTTAAAAAAAAAAAAATCTTTCCCAACTTGATAAAGTGTATTTCTCTAGAACCGGCAGCAAACAGCATAAACATTAAAACCAAGGACAGAAAGGATGCCTTCCAGCCAGCACTGCTGTCCTCAGCACTGTACCACAGACTTTGGCTACTTAACAGGACAGCCATCACAAAACAGATAAAGAACACACTCAAGGCGGGGAGAGAGGATTTCAGCAGCAAATCCCCAGCTGAGTTCATGTTGAGTTTTTTAATTTCTGAAACCACATTGAGAATGCTCTACAATTTATGAATTATTTCTCTAGATCTATTTATGAATAGAGAGGTTTTCTGACATAAATTAAGAGCTCTTTGGGGTCCTATGCATGTGTACTATTTTTTAGGTTTCTCTCGTTCATTTCTCAACAGCTGGGACTACACTGCCATTAGCTCTGTGTATCCTTTGGAGAGAGTTCATTTTGCGGTAGGTAGTAAGTAAGTAATCCAACTGCAAATTCTAGTGCTTTCTAAGAAGCCCAGAGGCTTGCTCTGTCCATGCACCACTCAAAGGACTGCAGCAGCCAGCTGATCCAAGGAAGTCCTCTTAGGAGCCCTAAAGTTCCTGATGGCTACCTGAGATTTTATAACATAGCTCTTCAATAGACTAAATGAACCTAGGACCAGGCATTCTTGATCTTGGCATTTTCTATGGTATTTTAGAAATCTAGCCCTAGAATGATGACATTATTTTAGAACTTGTATGTAATTGACCCCACTGGCACTCAGAATGGACTCATGTAACAAGATAGTAAAAATGGTCAATATATGAAAAGAAAGCCTACCACCGTGATGGTGCAGTGGGAATTAAGACATCATAAAGAAGGGAGAAGAAGGTAACCTCAAAATACTGAGGTTGTTCTTAGCAGGAGTCTCTGTCCCTGAGAGCCTGTGATGGAACCAACAAATCTCTGCTTCTATATGCTTCTCCAGGGATTCTGCTGCTTTGGCACCAGCATTCAAGAGACAAGATTTATAGTCACACTGAGAACTCTAGAAGTTCCCCAGCAGCCAAATGACAATTCCTACACTGTTTCAAATAGTTGCATACTACATATTTTTATCAAATAAGTATTTGAAACAAATTCTAAAATACTAAGACCTATATTATTAAACAGGATATTTAATAAGTTCACTAAAATGTCTGTGTTTTAATGGGGCAGCTCTGGATTACAGAAGCAGTTTTAGCTGTCTGTTGCAAGGGAAAACTGCTGACATCAAGCCTGCACCTAACTTTCTGAGAGTTTCAAGCCTTCCAGTCCAGAAGCAATATTCTGACATCTAGCCAGCTTTATAACAAAGGTGAATCTGCACTTTTCTAGAACACTGTCTGCCTAATAATATCTGGATGATGACCGCAGAGCCCTCACCATCTTTGAAAATAAGAGGAAGAGGGTGACTGCATTCTTCTCTGTGCTTGCCTGCTGCAGCGTTTGTGCGAGTAACTGTTCTGAGGCCTGGGGTACTGCATGCTGCGGAGGACCTCAGGATGCTCACTGAAGAGTGTGGATGGCTACTGATCCTTTCAGAAATGGTTCTTACTCATCTCATATGATGCTGGACACAAGAGAAAACTTCACACTGCTTAAGACAGTAGGAGAGTCTTTTCCAGACAACTGCAGGGACAATCTCCAACTTCAGGCCCTATTTGTGGAAACACCTTTGTCACCTACCTGCCTGAAAAAGGGGCTTCTTTAATCCAGCCAATGAGTCAAGGTGCCATCCAGAGGTTCAAGAGAGGGTAACTGAACATCTTTCACTCACAAATTAGTGAACTGTGACTGCAGTGTATGAAAATTTCAGGCTTCCTTTGATCTTAGGGATGCAGTTTATGCTTCTGTAACAGCATGGAAGGATATTAAAGGATGTTACCCTATGAGGAAACTGAGTAAAACTTTGGACAGAACTATGATTATGAAGGACTTGCTGAAGGAGGAGTTAGAAGGATGTACTCCTGAATATTTTAAGTAATTATTAATCATCCAATTGCAATAACCAGTTTTAAGAAAATAAGAGGTACTTCAAGTTTTCTAGATTAGAGATGCCCATAAGAAATAAAGGAGGTAGGATTCAAAAAGTAACTTATGCAGGCATCAGGTCACCAACTGTACAGATAACTGTACTTGGACAACCCAAGCCATCATGTTTTTGCAAAATCATAACCTAACCACCCAATCATTCTTATCAGAATAAAGCCGCATAAAGAACTGGGCTGTGCCACAAGCAAACTGAAGCAGGCTTCCAAGACTGACTCCGGAAATAGGACATCGCACTAATGAGCTTGGTGATCACTGCTCTGTGGCTGATACCCAACATTATGCTTGGTTTTTAGATAGGAAGTGAATTTACATAAAAATATCAACTTCAAAAATAACTGTGTTGCTCAAGCCTAAAAATAAAAATTACTATACATATGGCTAGGGAAAATTAAGTCACAAATACTTGTAGTATCCAGTTTCTATAAAGTACAAAATGAAAGCTGTTCTGAGACATTATTTTCATGTATCATCTCTAGAGTGTTGACAACTACCTTTCACAGTAATGAATATGCACTAAAGCATCTGTGTCCAAAGCACTAACACCAAACTTTAATGCAATGGTACCACAGTAGAAGTGGAGTACCCTTATATCACAAGATATTTAAATTACTGCATTGTGTTGTAAGGTAAGAAATAAAAAGTTCAGTACACTAATAATCTATAAGCCCTAGATCAGTGATCAACCCTCCTAATGGTGAGACCCTGTAAAAGTTCTTCATGTGCTGGTGACCAACCATAAAACTATTTTTTTGTTGCTACTTCATAACTGTAATTTTGCTAGTGTTATAAGTGTAAATATTTTCGGAGGTAGAGTTTTGCCAAAGAGGTGACCCTCTGAGAAGTGCTTCCCTGGACCATGCTGGGGTGAATGATCTTTAGTTGGTTTTTCCTCCCTGAACAGTGGTGGAATGTGTGTTTCAGGCAGCAGCCACTGTGCAGCCACTCACCCCCCAGGAGGCTAACAGGAGACACAGGGTCTGTGTGTGTGGAACCACGTTATCTAGATAGAGTACACTATTTAAAATAGAATTACATGATCACATCTCAATGTTCTTCTTGATGATGTCATAGCTAACATAGGTATGTGGACAAAACTATTTAGTTACCACAAAATTGCCTAATATATATATATATTTGACAAATGCTCATCTTCCTTCCACTGCTCTTATTCAAAACAGAAAGTTGGTATTTTGGAAATCTTAGGAAAGTTCTCTAAAAGGTTTTAACATTTTAGCATTGATATAAAATCATATTTTGCCAGAAATTTTGTGATTTTTCAACTATCTTTTGGGTGGGTTTTTTTGCCAGTTTTAAAATAAAAATATCAGGAGATATACTGATCATAAAATACAGACGAGTGACTACATGTGAAATAGGTGCTTTGAGCCCTACAAACTAGTGCTTATGGCTGTCTGGTCACGTCAGGAAGCACTGACAAAAAGTGGCTCTGAGTGCACGGTGTTTATTTCTCAGCAGCTACCAAGCTAATAATCCTATACTTGTTAAAACTCCAACAAACATGAATAAAATGGACACATGTAAAGTTAGTCACAATACTTAGTATTTTCATATTTACCTGAATTGTGGTATTTTTTCCCAACATATTCAAATGCAAAGAGTAGCTGAAGGTCTGTTGGCTGGGAATAATGAGCTATTGCAAGGCATACCTAGGAAAAATTCTGCATTTAGAATTTGACTTTAACACACTTAGTTAAATGAAATGCACAATAAGGCCTTGGTCACTGAGAGAGCCATCCAGGGGCAGTGACTACTGGTACTATTGACATGTTTTATGCTGACCTAGGATAGAAATGAACTACTTAAGGCCAAGTATCTCATTCGCTGTTGTGCCCCCAAGACACTGTTTAGTCTTTAATTAATTAATAAATACACTGTAAGTATTCAGAATTTGCTGAGTTCAATTTTTAGGTGGAACAACTTTACCCAATAAGCAAAACTTGAGAGATAAAGAAGCATTCTCCAACAAGACAGTAACAACATATCCATTCAACAACAAGGCCCAAAGTTTCAATTTTAGTAGATTTTAAAAATCCTCAGGGATTAAATAAAAAGTAAGTCTAAACGACAGCCACAAGAAATTAAAATTAGTAATAACTATATCTAGATTCAGATAAAAGATATGGCTGGTACAGAGAAGTAGTTTAGAAAAGCATTTAAGTGAAATGGCTTGAGGATAGAAGAGCATGGGCTAGCAAACCGACAAAGCATTGAATGAGTCCTCGTTCCATTAAGCAGTTGCTATGACTTATGTGAACTGTTTCTTTTCTCATAGCCTTGGTCTCCTTCTCTGTGAAATGGTGAAAACATGTGGGTTGTTTTAAGTATTAATAACTGTGTATGCTTAGCCTCAAGGAACTCTGTATATAGATACGTTGTTATTCGCATAATCAACTGGATAGAAGGAAGGACAGTATTCCATGCTTACAAGCCATGGACTAGATTCCCTATGTGAATAAAGAGGAGGAAAAGAAATTTAAGACATGTGGACCAAGAAGGGTAGATGACCTTTCTTAAAGTGGTTATATATGACTTAGATGTGAAACACTAAACCAAAATGATATAATTTTGACAATGAGCAAGCAAGAAAAGTTAATTGCTACTCACTTCATATTACTGATGTTTGGAGTGAGTTTTTTCAAGTTCCATCTGTCAGCTTGTTACTTAAACAATATCTTTTTTCTTTTTTTAATTTATTCATTTTTTATTAATTACAGTCTATTCACTTTGTATCCCAGCTGTAGCTCCCTCCCTTCTTAAACTGTATCTTGAAGCATCTTCTAGATAATAACATTTTTATCATAAAAAGTTAAAACATATAACCAAGGAGACAGAACTTATCACTAGATTTTAGTGAAAGGAAAAGCTCCCTAAAACTTTTATTGCCTTGATATCTCAGTGCCTAGCCACAGAGCTTCCTGTAATTTTACAAGACTACTCTTTGCAATTCTTGTTCCTACATCAACCTGTGTGTTGTTTAGTGTCGAATGACACCTCAACAGAGCCTGCATTCACTGGAGATGAGCCCTTGGGCATGCTCTGAGATGGAGAGGCTAATGGGTGTGGAAAGGTCCATCTTAACAGGCAGGGCCATCCCACACTGCGAAGCGGGGAAGCAGCCTTCTCTGGTCTTGTTACTATGGTATGATGTGACCTGATGCTTGCTTCAAGCTCCTGGTGGCTTGTCTTTCCTGCCACAGACTAACTGTGAGCCAAATAACCTCTTTCTCCCTTAGGTTGCTTTATTACAACAACACGAAGAAAAACTAAGACAGTCTTCTTTGAAGGACTTCTAGCAGCAAAACTCATGCAATCTATGCCTTGACAGAACAGGATCTGCATCACATCCTATTCCTTTGGGCACCATGTTTACTTCTTACACAGACTTACTACACTTTTCACTATGAAATTTTCATTACATTCTGTCTGACTACAGCCACATTCTCTGCCATGCTCATTACTCCTCTCAGCCAGCCATACTTTCCTGTAAACAGCCATGTCTGGTAAACATAATTCTTACTGCATGTTGTAGCATGACCTATGGCATTTTGGATAGGCACTGTGTCTACTGATGACAGCACTCAACATGCTAGCAGTCAGATCAGTTACTGGTGTAGTCATGAAAATGCTACCCAGCACTATAACTAGTCGACTGCTTTTCCTATGAAAATTACAGATGACTAATAGTGGAACAAACATTCATGAAGCAAAAGAAAATAAAGCCTATCTGCAAAGCAAAACTCAACACAACCTATTTCTTAGGCTCCTTTAATATCATACAGCAGCACACTAGCTTAGATATGTCTAAAAGCATGTACATTTAAAGATGATAAATAATATTGTGAAACTGAAACATGGCTCAATGACTTCCATGACAGCCTCTTTTCTAAGAAGGAAAGGGAGCTTATAATAAAATTGACTTTGCTGTTTGGCAGTGTGATTATAAGCATATATGTAGTTACGTATCTGGAGAATAGTCATGTTGCAAAGAAGAGAGAAAGTCAGATATCTTTTTTTTTTTCACTTTTCCCAATACACTGTTTTAAAAGCCTGTGTATAAATTCTTAGCTTCTACTTGAAAGATACTTTGAAAGGCTTTATAAGATCTCATTTGCATGCAAAGTTATTCTTATTTTACAAATATTCCTTATTTAATAATTTTAAAGGAAAAATCTATGGGTGATTTGTCTTCTGACTAAAGCACAACACTGGAGACATCATATCCTAGAGATGATGAACATCCAGCTCTATCACATTTGCAAACAAACCAAGTTTCCTACATTCCAGTGGCTTAACACCAGGAAGGAGTTTCAGGTTTCAGGCAAAAATGACAGCCAGCTCCAGCCAGGTGTGCTTACATGGGAATCCCACTAGTATTTGGAAGACTGAGAAAACATTACCACTTTTAAGGCCAGCCAAGGCTGCAAAGTAAGACTGATTTAAGAAAACTGAAGCCAGGCCTAGAGAGGCAGATTCGTTTACACAATGCTTGCTGCACAAACATAGCGCCCAGAGTTTCATCTCCAGAACTACACCAAGGGCTGGAGGCAGTACTGTGCACTTGTCACCCAGAGGTGGGAAGCACACAGGTCCTTGAGGCTCACTGGCCAGCCAGGCCCAACCTGCTACTTGGCAAGCTCCAGGTTAGTGAGACACCCTGTCTCAAAAACAAGGTAGACAGTTCCTGAGATAGACCTTTGGCCCACACAAACACAGGCCAACATTTATTATTTTGGTCTTTTGTTTTATTATTATTATTATTATTATTATTATTATTATTATTATTATTATTATTATTATATAGCTCAGGTTGCATTTGAATTCAGTATTTTTCTGTCTCACCTTCCCAAATGCTGGTATATACAACCATGCCTGGCTGGCTCTCTAACTTTTCTCCCCCTTTGGTGTTTTTGTTTGTTTGTTATGTGTGTTATGTGTGTGTGCCTGCAATGTCCACAGAAACCAGAAGACAGCATGAGGTCCTCTAGAGCTGAGTTACAGACACTTACGAGCTTGCTCAGAACTGTAAGAGCAGAGGTATGTTTTTCCTACTGAGCTATCTCTTCACCCCTTTCTTTAATTAGATGAACAAAATTCATTTCTAACTGAGAATAAAATAGAGACATCAGATATTTAATTCAATTACCATTAATCCATCTACCTATGTACTTTTAAAATGATAAACTATTAAAAATAATTTTAAAATATTTTTAAAAGAATCCTCCCCCCTTTTTTTGCACCTCAGTTTTGAGCAAGAATACATCCAAAGGACATGGTGGGTCAAAGCTGCTATGAGGAAAATGTCAAATTTCTTTGGATAGACCTTCACCAAATACCATTATTTCCTATGGCAGCACAAGGATAGTAACAGTGAACAGTTCTGCGATACAGTTGCACAAACTAACTTCATTTAGCATGACACAACTGGAAGACAGACAATCAGAAAGCCAGCCAGTGTTAGAGCAGCTTTTAACAAGATGTAATCCAGTGAGCCAATCTAGTATTCTGAGCCTTCCTATTTCAAACAAAAAACAAAAATGCTTTTAGTGTTTTAAAGAAGGATCCATGACTCCCGCATCACAGGATCACAAGTGTGTATCTGATTCTTTTAAAAGAACTTACAAAAGCGAAAGCATCTTCCATAGGAAACTTAACATTAAAGATTCCAGGAAGCAAATCAACTGGGCCTTCACCTCCCGGCTGATTGATAGTCACTGCATTCTGATTTTAGAGACAGGGTATTACTGTGTTGCTTACAGCAGCCTTGTGTTAAGGTTCAGCCTGTCATTGGACAGTGGGTGCACACACTCAGACCCAGCTGAAAAATGCAGGGTTCATTGTTTTTCAGAGATGGAATCTCAAGTTTGTAGCATAGGCTGACCTTGAACTCAAGAGCCTCTGGTCTCAGTCTACCAACTAACTGGGATTACAGGTGTATGCCATGGCGTTGGCTCCAACTGAATTGACACAAAAGCCTTCACTTGAAATTTAAAAACCAGGGC
The DNA here is from genome assembly GCF_907164565.1 of Psammomys obesus. Taxonomy (NCBI): domain Eukaryota; kingdom Metazoa; phylum Chordata; class Mammalia; order Rodentia; family Muridae; genus Psammomys; species Psammomys obesus. The sequence goes on along the minus strand of NW_026596046.1, from coordinate 2,957,615 downwards.
CTAGAGTGATGGCTCAGTGGTGAAGAATAATGGCTGCTCTTCCAGAGGGCCCAGGTTTGAGTCCCAGACTACATGGCAGTTCACAGCTGTTTGTAACTCCAGTTTCAGAGTACCAATACTCTCTTCTGGCCTCTGCAAGCACCAGACATACATGTGGCACAGACAAATATGCAGGAAAAACATTCACACACATAAAAATACATTAAAAAAATTAAAACCCAGTAAGCTTTTGCAACCATATACAACTCTACATTAAAAATATGTAAAACAGAAAAATCCCCATTGCTTTCCTTTCCACCTTCATTTTTCTCATCACTGCACAAAAGGCAAGGACTATTTCTTTTGGGCCTCAGGCAATACATTTTTGTAGGACACTGGGAAAGGATTTCTGTCAGAAGCTTGGTTTTGAGAAAGGACATGAAAGCTGGGCTGTTTTTGTGACAGTTCAATAAATACAAACAGGGGATACCCTGAGCTTACAAGCACTGAGCTTTGTTCACCTGGTGATTACGCACTGGTATGAGAATGTCTCCCATGCTGTTACTATGACTTCCTTCATACTCATCTGTTCCTGCTTCATCTTGACTAGACAAGCAGTCTTTAGGGAAAGAAGCTACAGCTTGCCCTTTTCTAGCTTAAGAATCTAGCAACTTTAGAAGAAGCTATCCAATGAGTAACTTGTCCCCATCCCTGGCTCCCGACCCCCAACACACCCAGTGCTGTATAGTTCTGTGTCAACTTGACACACACTAAAGTCACCTGAGAAGAGGGAACCTCAATTAAGAAAACGTTTCCTTAAGATTGGCTTATAGGAAAGCCTGTAGGGCATTTTCTTAATAGTGGTTGATGGGGGAGGGCCCAGCCCATTGTGTGTAGTCCCATCCCTGGGCTGGTAGTCCTGGGTTCTATAAAAAAGCAGGCTGAGCAAGCCATGGAAAGCAAGCCAGTAAGCAGTACCCCTCCATGGCTTCTGCATCAGCTCCTGCCTCCAGGTTCCTTCTCTGAGTTCCTGTCCTGACTTCCCTCAGTGATGGACTACAATGCAGAACTATGGGCCAAATAAACCCATTCCTCCCCAACTTTCTCTTGGTCATGGTGTTTTATCACAGCAACAGAAACCCTACCTAGATTACCCAAGAAGAATGTGAGCAACTGAAAAATGAAAACTTCCTCACAGAATATACACCATAACATAAACAACAAGTACTCTACAAAAACCCAAATAATTATGTCTGCCATTCACTGAATATGTCGTCTGGAAAATATAGTAAGAGTGGAAAAGCTTGAAACTTTCTGAAAGAAAATTAGGCCATCTCTGGATTTCTTAGGTAAAGCGCTCTATAGAACTTGATCTCACAAGTCCTGTTGTATCCCCACTCCTGACATGCTGCACATCATGAGGATAAAGTTCTCACAGGTAGGTTCTCTCTTCTTAGTCAATGAAATTACAAGTATATACTTAAGTTTGAGAAAGTGACTTGGCTAAATATTTTACATGCAGTGTTCTACTTAATTTGTCCTAAAGTCTTTCTACATGTGAAAGACTGGGCACACTGAAAGTAAAATACCAAACATCACAAACAGCAGAATCCAAGCACTGAAAGGAGCCCTAAAGTTACCCAGTTGAATGTTCATGTTATGTTGACTGCTGACAGAGACAGTAGCTCAGACACACTACTGTCACTCTGCTCACAGTACAGCAGGCATACATTTTTAGATGTCCATCTCATGCTTGCCTTCCAGTGGAGAAACTCTGGTTCTGGTTCTAAAGACAAATCTACCACCTCCTCACCAAACGATGTGAAGATAGCCAGCAGCCCTGAGATACTTCCAACAGCCTTAACTGGCAACAACAGGAGTTTTACTGCTGCCTACTGAGTATGAAAAACAAATGCACCCTTAGTAGTCCAGCTTCAGTTTTAGCGCATTAGGACACTGCTGCTCTGTTCCTGCTACAGTGGAGTGGACTTTCTCCTGGGAATTCTCTTAGCTTTCCTCATCAGACCTAACAGAGGGGCAGGTGGTCTACCAACTTCATTTCTACTGGCAAAGCTAAAACAAGGAACCAAAGAAATGGTTTCTGCTCTTGACTTTTACTCTGGTACTAAATATTAAACATTCTGCAGAAGTCGAGAGAGAAAGCAATTGATTAAAAAGTATCTAGCTTTGAGTTGCCACTGCAGAGTATACTTCAAATTAATTCATTAAGGCTTTTTTAAACCACTAATGATCATTAGGCCTACATTTACCTGATCTTTATGAAGCTACAGTCTAGCTTTTGCTTTGTTCACAAAGTTCTCTAATCCTAAATTAAAGCCTCATTAATTGCAATTATAAGAGCTCCAACTTTTCAACACTTTTTTTTTAACCAAGAAAGAAACTGGCTGGTAGTGGTAATAAGGTAAAAAGTATGTTTATTTCTATTTAAGTCTTTAATATTTTAGTAGCTGCTTTAAAAACTCAGATTACTTTAAAGTAGCTATAAACATATATAAGAAAATAATTTCCTTAATATTCTTGGCTTTAACTTTATGTGAAGAGACAGCTAATGATAACTTCCCCTAAAAAAATAAATAAATAAACAAAAACCTGGAGCAATTAAGAAATGCCTACAGAGCCGTGAAAGGCTTCGGCAGGTAAAGGTGCTTCCAGCCATGCCTCAGGACTTGAGTTTTATCCTTGGGAATAATATGGTAAGAAGAGAGTAATTGATCCTCTGACTGTCACATGTGTGCATGTATGTACATACACAATAAATAAATAAAATAAAAAATTATTAAAAAAACAACTTTCACATGACTAGAAATAGTATTTTGCTACTTTATTATGCTATTTTGTTATGGAATTCGGAATTGATAAAGCTTAACAGCATTACCTTTTTGGCACTTTCAGGACCTGATTCATCAAATCGAAATCTGACAATTCGGAAATCTTTGCAATAAATAATTAATTCCGTTGGATTGAATTTCAGCTTCTGGTTGGGACCTAGGACTTTCTGTTTCCTCTTATGGTCATTCACTGAAGAAAAAAAAAAAATAGAAAAAAAATGTGACAAAGTTCTTCCCTGGTGCTCCTTAACATTCTTAAATGGGCTTCCCAGCAGAAATCAGCACCAAACCACCATTGCCAGAGTGGACCCCATTGCTGAGTGCTACTTCTTGTCATATCTGCCTATGGCTCCTAGACCTTTGGAGGGTCATCTCTGACTTTGATTGTGGAGATATTTTAGAGGATCTTTACAGTGATACACTTAATGACTTTTAATTAAAAAGAAAAAAAAACAGTTTATAAACTAAAAAAAAATCATATTTCCATTTTACAAAAATTTCTTGACTTCTTTGTTGAGTTCTTGAGACTTAAAAAGGAATAAATGTAAAAGTAAGTCTACAGAAATAAAATTCCAACTCAAATATTTGAGACTGTGGCCCTTTAAAGAATAGTTCTGGATTTCCATCAACTTTTAGAGACCCATTCCACGGATGAGATCATTCCCAACCATGAAATGATCTCACTCTGCTTCTCAGGCCAGCCTTGAGCTCTGGGACTCAAGTGATCCTTCTGCCTCAGCCTTCCTGGGAGCTGAGGCTAGCCTATAAGTGTAGCTATCACATGTAGCTTCAATTTTTAGAGAGAGCACAGGCAGATTACCACATACCTGTGACAATCTGCTCAATACATGTCAAAGGGACATCATGTTCTCCAAGAAGAAGGTTTCTATAATGGAATTTCTGCAATAAAAAATGATATTTATGTGAATCCTTTTCTCAATACCATCAAAATAGTAAAAACAAGCCTTACATTTGATGTGATAAGAAACTCAGTATACTATTGCCAAGGAGCACTAATATCTTTGCTGTGCAACAAGAGCCACTCAAAGAAAAGGGCCTCTTACAGCACACAGTAGGAAGCAGAGGTAGAAGGACGTCTGTTTTGTTTTTTGAGACAGGGTTTCACTAGGTAGCCCAGGCTGGCTTGTAACTCCTGAGAACTCTTTGGTCTTAGCTACTTGAGGATTACAGGCATAGGTCACCACACCTAGCTCCCACACTTTTACTCTAACAAATGGAAATTAAAATATATACCACCATGTTACTATAATAGCTGAAGATGTAATATGATCAGTTACTCTATAGGCAAACAAGTGCATGCCTAGTTCTATGTGAATTAGCCACAAAATAATAAAAAAGGGGGGGGCTCTTAGGTCATCAGACTTTAAGGAGTAAAATCATAGCTGATTTTAATAACAGAGTTAGCGTGGGAAATGACTAGCTAGAGATAATGACTACTACAATTTTTTTTAAAGGTTTGTTTTTGTTTTGAGATAGGGTCTGCTCAGGTTCACCTTAGAAAGGTTATTCTTCTGCCTCAGGTTTCCAAGTACAACCTTAGAAAAAGCTTTGGAGCTGGAGATGTAGCTAGAAGTCCTGAGTTTGATTCCCAGCACCTCATAATATTCTGGCAAAGTGGAACACATCTGCAATCCCAAAACTCAGGAGGTAGAGGCAAAAGGATCAGAAGCTCAAGGTCACTCTCAACTGCACATGGAGTGTGAAGCCAGCCTGGGTTACATGAAACCCTACACCTCCAACCAGGTACCTCCTGATCATTTTCAAACTGAAACCCAGCTGTCATACTAACCGCTGTCAGCAGGGCTCTGGTTATCACTGCTCCTGGATTTAACTGACTCCAGGGATAGGTTTCCCTGATCAGTGAAGGAAGTCTAGGGCCAGAGATCATTCAAGGAAGCCAAAAGCAAAGGGAAAACCCAGGTCCACAGCAGATGAGCTAGTCTCCCTGCATACCAAAAGCATTGTTAATGCTTTTGAACTTAATCTAAATATAATTCAGGAGATTAACACATACATGAATATACAGAAAATATTTAAAAAATTAGTGAATGACTACATGAAATAAAATGTACTTACACACAGATCACTCAAAGAAATGCTTGGGTTGTTAAAAAAAAAATTTTGTCAAAATTTTTGTACTCTCACAATTCACTAGAAAGTAGAATTCAAGTTTCTGGGGAAAAGAGCTAATTAGTTTAAAAAATAAGAAAACAAATCAACAAAATGTTCACCATTCATAATAATATATGCCAAATACTTGAGTTTTTCTCTTCATTATTAGTCAAAAAGAATGGCTGTTTTTATAAATACATTTCTAAAACTGAAGGAAAGAAAATAACTCCCTTATTGAAAAAGATATAATCAGTAATCCCAGATGATAAATAAAGCCGAGTGACTTGAAATCATCTCACTAAGCCTAGTATGAGGTGTAATCAAGTACTTGGGGGACAGAGGCAGGAAGACCGAGAGTTCTAAGCCATCGTGAGCTCTACAATGAAACGCTGTGGACTGGGGATGTAGCTCCAAAAGAAAACAAAACGGCAATCACAAACCACTCACTCTATTCCTCAAGCAAGTTGTGACATTCTCCTTCACTGGATTTTGATTTCTTAAAATTATTTTTATTAGTTCTTTGAGAATTTTGTACAATATATTTTGATCATATTCATCCCTCCTTCGACTCCTCCCAAATCCATCACCCCTTCCCTACCCACACAAATTCATGTCCTTTTGCTTGGTCTATCAGTTCCATTTTTATAAAGTATATTTCCAACATTAATGATTTGTTGGTAACTCTTAACAATTCCCATGTCAATTATTTATATAACAATATATTCTGCTTATAGTTAAAGCCTTAAAATAAGTAAATAATACACAAATACCTGTAATGGCATTGGGTCATCTGTAATAAAGGAAATTTTGAAGTTACTGCACATCAACTTTCCCCATAGGTCATACTGGCTTGTGTCTGTTGCGATGCATTTTCTCACAAAATTTACTTCATTTACAACAATTTCTCCTAAAAGAAAAATAAAAGTTACAGTGAGCTACAAATAAACCAAACAAACCCCAAAAGCCCTGTGTGACCTTGCCACCAGAGGAGTTCATGGACTGGTGGTGTCTGAAACAATGACTCCTGCCATTTGTGTGCACTGGGAGTTCTTTGTGTCCCTAATGGTATAGTCCAGAATGAAGCCCAAACAGCTTTGGGGTCTGAGCTGACTGAATCAGAAAGGTTGGCTTCAGCCCTGCGCTTTGCTGCTGCTCTACTGCCTCTAGTTAGCCAGCTTCAAAGGTGTTCCTGAGAGATTTGTGATGGAATGTCTGTGCTTTATTAAGATGAGACGCACACTAACAATCATGTCTTTGATCATTTTGTAAGGGATGAAAACCAGCACCCAGTTTTATCTGCCTTAAAGTATACTTCATAAAACCTTTGCACTCAAATTGTAACAGATAAACAATAAAACTTTAAAATAAAGTTTGAGTTAAAAAGGAAGACTGGAAAAACAAATATTACAAACCTAAACAAGAGCTCTCATATGCTTTTGAAATGGGTAATTTCTTGAAAAGGTATTTAAAACTTAATCATCATTTTAAGATCTACAATGCAATTAGACAAGGCACATGATAAGCTATCAGTCTCTTTGGTCAATGGCAGAAAGCTAGAATACAATCTATTCTGCACTTTCCATTATTAAGAAACTGTTTTCATGGTGACGACTAGAACCTGTTTGCTGACAATCCCCAAACACCTAATTATGAAGAATGGAACTTTAGTCTCAAAACAATCCTCTCTAACAAAAATGCTAACAATAAACTGCGTGATGATGAATAAATTTTAGTCAAAACTCTTAAAAATTCATAAGGCTAATTTTAAGATGAGCTGCTAATATTTACTTGAGGATTTAATTCATATGCTCATGTCAAATTCCTGGCTCAAATCACTTCAGAAAATTTCCATTCTGAATACAAGCTTCCTTCACACGGCTTGAGGGACTGAATGCCAAGTCCTGCTCAGCTGTCTTCCTCAGCCTCCTGCTCCAGCCACAATGGCCTTCTATGAACCCCTTTTATATACCACACTGCTTCCATTTATGGGTCTTTGAACATGCTCCTGTCTTGGAAGATTCTTTCTTTCAGACAGTGCCTGCACTAAAGAATGCCTTACAATAAATCTTCCTGCCTAGATTAAATTTCTCTTATCATAGCACCATATACTCGTAATTAATTTCGCTGCTCATTGCAGCTACAACTTGACACACGTTTCCTTTTTTGCTTGCTTCATAGTGAGGATTATATATCCAATGATGGTAGAAAACAGACCTTTGTTGAAACGTCAGTCATAGAACAGTATCAAATACATGTTAGATGGTTGCTAAAAAAAAAAAGTGCTGAAAAAAAGAATGAAATCAACTCAAAGGCTCTGGTTTACTGAAAATAAATAAAACCATTGATCTGAGTGGATAAACAAAGCAAATCATGATCCCACTAAATCAGATGTGGCAGTGGAACCCAGAACTTAGGAGGCAGAGGCAGCAGGACCCCATAGTTCAAGACCAGCCCAAGTACACAGTAAGACTCTGTCCCCAAAAAGCAAACACTGGGGATGTGGCTAGGTGTTAGAGCATGTACAAAGGCCCTAGGTTAGAGCAACAACAAAACAAACCAACAAATAAACCTCCAAACTCACTAACTCTATTCCTCTAGTAAGCCCAACATTCTTTCTAGCTTATTTTAATGTGAGTAGGGGACATTCTCAGCAGATAACCAGTAGCAGTGGAACTTGAGCTGCTCTAAGCAGAGTGAAACCAGTGATTCAGTCTGGTCAAGCAGCCAGTTGAGTTGAAAGAGGACTGTGTGGGTACGCAAAGGCAGAATGTAATCACAGAACTGCCACGGATGCCCCCAACACACAGAGAACAGTGTAATCTAGGATTGGTGGCTTCTCAACGCTTATCCTGATTCTCAAGACAGTCTCTATCAGAGGAGGGCAGATGTTTTCTCTACTACAGAGATAAGGGAGTGAGCACCAGAAAGGCTAAATCACTTCCACACTCGTAAGACTTTAAAAACAGAAATAAATGTGGAACTTATCAAGTGGAATCGGCGCCCATAGGGTCTGTAATCCCAGGTCTCAAGGACATACACTTTCTTATATACAAAGCAGGGCACTGCACACAATTTAGTCTTTAAAGCATCTCAGATGACTTGGAGTACCTAATACAATGTATTCAAGGAATATGGACAGGAACAAAACTCTGTGCATGTTCAGTTCATGATTTTGGAAGATTTGCCATCAAGAGTTGGCTGACTCCAAAGATGTGGAACCCAGCCACAAAAGACTTCTGTCCTTGTTTCTACAAACTTTCACAAACGTACATGTGTTGTAGTGACACGGAACAAGTATCAGCATTGAATTAAAGACTCACAGTGTTGCTCCAAACTGCATGCTAATGAGAAACAAATGAAATTTTCTACAGCATCATCCACAGAGAGTTTACCAATTGCCCTATCACAATCTGGGCTACTTAATAGTCAATGTCTTTCCATAGTCTTAGTTATTAGACTTAAATAACTGGACTAATTATTACCCCTACAAACAGAAAGCACATTCCTGTAACTCATTCTGCTTACCTCATATTGTACTATCCCCCAACCAATTTACCTGAAATAGGACTCTCAAAACAATGCTACAGAAAGTCAAGAGCTGAACCATTTATGATTCATTCATACTTGTATGTATGTTACACTCAAATAAAAAAGAAGTGAGGAGTTAGTGTGTGCTGCTGAGGTACTGTAGCAGGAGTGTGAGAAATGGACAGCTGCAAACATGTGAAGGCTCCGGATGACTGCTCCAGCCTAATGCTCCAGTACTGTAGCTGGTTACATCTTCCTCAGCTCCAATGGCATGACACCAGTCCTATGATCTTTTGAGACAGTGTATCTGTGAATTCAAATGCTAAAAAACTCAGCCTAAATCATCTGGGTAGCCATCTTCAAATGGGTATTACATGAGCTCTTTAAAAGACAGTTTTGTTTTCTGGTTTTCAAGAGAGTAACTTCCAACCCAACTGAGAAAATGAGACTTAGAGTGAGGCAGAAAACAAGAAAAATAGCAAAATGTCACAAACAATGCATATGTAAAACATAAAGTATGACAGCTATACATGATGGCTAGTCTCATCTTCCAGATGCATCCTTCCCTGATCTGACTACAAGAGACCTGGTAATTTGGGCATTTGTTATCAGCCTACTAGCTAATCTCTATAACTGAAGTGCTGTTGGTTTTGTACTTGGGAAAGGGAAGAATGAACTGAGCTGACACAGGGCTTCCAGAACAGTGGCCCAGGCTTAGCTGACACTCAAAAATCACATGACAAACATTTCCTGAGAAGGCTTTTGCTGACACTCCCTGATAAGTCCCAAATCTGACTTAGGTGACTATCCTAAGCCCTCACGGCCTTTGTTATCCTCTACTATAGCACATCCCCCAAGAACAGAAATTGTATAAGGACAGAATCTGCACCACACCACACCACACCACACCACACCACACCACACCACACCACACCACCACCTTCCCAAAACAACAACAACAACAAAAACCTCTGCCAAACACACTGGGCATACATTCCATACCTGCTGAACAAAGCAATCCATTACAGTTAGTCATAGCATTTCGATCTTGTCCCTCCCACCTCCAGGATCCTCAGGGAGGGTAGAGAGCAAAGGTCCTCAAGCCTTACTGCAAATTTTACATCCTAATCACAAAGCTGCTGGCACTCTACAAGCCACTCCTCAGCAATGCCAGCAACAGGAAATCACTACCTCTTAAGACATTCCACTTTTAGGCAGCTGAAATTGAAAGTTCTTCCTCAAGCTGGGTCAAAATCTGTCAGTGTTGTGAAAAAAGCAGAGCCAAAAACATGACTACTAGAGAATTGTCACTAGAGAATTTTCTCTTGCCTAACATTCAACCTGCCCTCCACAGTTGCAAAGCATAAATCTGTCCGTGAAAGCCACCAACGCACCTAGGGGAGCTGTGCTGTTTGGTGGCTAGCACACATGGGAGCCAGGCACAGAAGCCCCCTCTACCTTTGCAGGCTCTGCGACACTGGGTGGCTTCCGAGTTCTTGCTAGTTCTCTCACCTGTCAAATGAGGACAAATTAGTATCTTGTCTGACAGGACTGTTGTGAGGAATGACCTATGAGGTATATCAGCCAAGGATGTGAGCTCAGGTGTCAAAAGCATGCCTGGAACCAGGTTAAGCAAAAAGGAAATTCTGTAGCTTTGTGTTAGCTGGGAATCAAGGACAATAGAACCCAGAGGCGTGAACACTGCCATCTTATCCCCTCGGTGCTCTTTATTAGTTAAGCACTGGTTTGCTGGAATTGCAGTACAGGTAGTGCCATCAAATGCCTTCCTTAACATGAACTTGGACATATCTGGAAGCAGAGCTGTGCTGTGATGATCCAACCATGGCTAGGTAGAGGAGGAGTCTGTTTTCACAGATGATGGGAGGACACCCACACAGACAAACCGGTCATCTCTGCATGGTGCCCACTAAACTGTACTGACAATAATCTCATCCTGCAGCTTCCATTTTACATTCCAAACCATGTCTATACATAAAAGACATTTAGGGGACAAAATAAAGTTCCTAACTTTGTATTTTGCCAACTTAAAATGTTTTACTTAGCAAAAGAATATATCCTACATCAAAGAAGTGAGCTGATTATCTCAGTACAACAATTTATAACTCAAATAATATCAACCTTATAAGAGAAAGCTCCATCTTCCTGGCTTTCCTTTTACCATGGCCTAGCAAAACAATACTTCAGGCTGAGCACAATGGCTTAGAGTGCCAGCCTTAGGGAGGCAAAGCAGGGGATTATTGAACCCAAGAGTTTGAGTCTAGCCTGGCCAATATTGTTATAATTAATCAGATAGGTAGGTAGGTAGATAGATGGATGGATAGATAGATAGATAGATAGATAGATAGATAGATAGATAGATAAATTGCCCCAAATACCACACAGGAATTTAGGAACCACTTATATCACAACCTCCTACCCATCCAGATAGCATGGAATCCTCTCAGGGCCCTGTTGTGATTCAGAGTCACTACGAAACCTAGTACCCAGGAGGTTCTCATCTGTTCCCATACATAAATAGATACACAGTTACACACTTAAATGTAATACTCTCTGCTTTCTAAAAGCATGAAATGACTGACATGTATATAGGATTGGTGTAACAACCTAATGACAGAGAGAATGCAGGCCCAAATGTTAACTAAGCAGACACAGTGCTTTACTCCAATTACAGCCTCAGATGTAATTCTCTCGAGATGTCTAGCATGAAATAGCAGTGTTTCTCTTGCTCCTAAATCCAGGAGTTTAAGCAGGGTGGGGTCCTTTTTCATTCACTCAGTGAGACCTCAGTGTCACATTTCAGGCACCTTGTAAGATATCACGGGATTTGATACACTGATGATATTTCATACAATCCCCATCTCAAAGAGCTTCATGAACCAGGAAAGTTGAAAAGTACTAACATAAACCAGAATCTGAATTAAATTACTCGTCATTTTCTTCAATTTTCCTTAATAAACGATAGGGATCATTTTAAACTTGGCATTAAGTCCTAACAGAACACATGATCAAGGCATACAAATAAACAATTGATTTTGTGTTCTAACTTTCATCTGCTTATTGAATTAAAAGTTCAAACTTCGGGCAACTGAAGTAGGATATCCTTGGGCCGAAGGCAGTAAGCCAAGGCATGGCGTGCGATACCATATCATTGAACAATCACTTCTTGTTCTGTGTGCCCGGGTAAAGAAAGCCACAGGTGACTTGGGTAAATTTCCTCTTGTCCTCTGACTGCAGTGAAAGCCAGAACTGTCTTAGTAAAGCCCTCAGTAAAAAGTGCTGTTTTAGCTTAGGTCTTTACGGTATGTTCACCGTCGTTTTTGTGGTGGTGGGGATCAAATCCAGGGACTTGTGCATACTAAGCATGTTAAGCACATACTCTGCCATAAGCTACCACCCTCGTCTAGGTTTTCAGATGACAAGACTTTCTACTTGTTTTCCATATTACGTGTGGAGAGTTCCATGTTGTAAGTAGAAAGAGTATAACACGGGCTCTAACAGCATTTACAGATTTGACACTTAGGGTAAGGCAGGAAAAAGAGACCACAATGGATGCTCAGCCAAAATACAACCTCAAAGAGAATAGGAAAATAAGCATAAGAGGGTAAGAAGAGCAGAGGTCAGGAAAGGGGCAAGAGTCTAAAATTCAGGATCAGATCAGTGTATAAGGGTAAGTGAGGAGCAAAGAGAACCTGGATATCAGTGTTATCATTCATGCAACTACAGAGATTACATGTGACACGTTTCCTGCAAGAAAAATTAATACAGTTAAGGAAGTTTCTTAACAGGCAATTGAGAAGACAGTGTTACTTCTAGGAAAAGTATACTAACCACAGACAGGAACTGGGGTTAAAAATCTTCTCCAGAATTTTTGTTTGTTTGTTTAGTAATTTTAATGCCTAATTGTTCACTAAGAAAATTTTTTAACCATATTCATACACACTTTCACTTTTTCTAAGCATATCTTAAGTTTAAAAGCTAATTAAAAAAAAAAACAAGACATGACCAATGTAAGACTACAATGTTTTCAATGTCAAAGCCTGGAATGACTGAGGAGGGGACTGGCTGTCTAAGAACCAGGCCAATTCAAAGTAAAGGCAAAGTTCAACAGCTTACAGACACTTAGTCAGCGTGTGGACTGTTCCCCTGGCTGTTTTTAAAATGCCTACAGTGGCGAGTGCCAGCAGGGAGCATGCATAGCGAGCAGGGATCCTCAGGACTGCTCACTCTCAAGGCTAGCAGAGAGGGCTCATTAGTAAACACTGAGTAAAAGACACTAACAAAATCTGGGAAAATATAACTATAATAAAAAAGTAAAAAAAAACCCAAACTTTTAGGAGTTGATGTCTACCATTCAGAACCAAAGGCTGATGCTTTGTTTATCCCTACATTTTATTCCTACATCCCTAACTGTTTATTACTACATTTTTACATTTCCACATTTGTTAGGCAGCTATCGACAAAGTCTTAACTATCTTATTTAAGTAGTGATTTTGAGATAACAAACTGGTATATATGCGTACACACATACACACATATATATGATCATAGTTTAAAGTTAAGATAGGTAGGCCTTTCTACATGTCTGGCAATTTGACCCCATAATCTTATTAAACAACTTATTTTTCTTTAATTATTGTGTAAAGGTTACACAATTCAAAATAGCAATCAAATAATAGTTTTTCTACACTGTAAAACGCTGCTATGAATGCCTACTTCTATTTCTAAGGTCTCCATCTAAGGTAAATTTGTTCTTAACAAGTGATTCTCAGTCTGAGGATGACCCTAACACAGAGAGAGAGAGAGAGAGAGAGAGAGAGAGAGAGAGAGAGAGAGATAGGGAAATGCCTGGAGACATTCGGTTGTGCTGAGAACATGACAGCTAGTTAGCAGGAGATGGGGCACGGCTGTCACCAAACAGAGGCCAAAGAGGTAGGGATGGCTGTCAGCTAGGGACAGCTCCTCACACAACAAAGAATTGCCCAGACGGAAAGGTCAATAGTGCCTCTACTGGGAAACAAAGTTCTAAATTGAAACAGGCAAATTCGCCGATAGCTGACAACTTCAAAAAACAGTTACAGAGTAGTTCAACGTCTGCCAAGCCTTGCCATTAGCTTAGGGACACAGGCATGCTTTTCATACTATCAAAAATACATTAAAATGACGATTTGATTATTGATCAAGAATTCACTAGGTGCTAAAACACACATAGGGCAAAAAACTTTCAGTACCTAGGCAATTCAAAACTAACATTTCAGAAGACAGAAATGAAGTGGTTATGCTCTTGAAAGTCTTCCACTGTACTTTAAACTTTCCGAGACAAACATTAATTATGTCTGGCTAACTGTTTATCTTCTCACTTCTTAAGTTTTTTAACTGGAGAAAGTTTAAAACAATAAGAGAAAGTTAACCACACAAACAAATATTAGTCCGTGCAATCTCAGTCCAAAACATATTAGAATTCTGAAATTTACCTGGCAAAAGGACTGGCTCCAGTTTTTTAATCTTCGGTTCGGAACTGATCTTATCGTCAGTCTGAAATACATGAACAAAATAAAGCAAAAATTCAAATACCGCCCGTCATAAGATACTAAGGCAAATTTTCTAAGTGATGACACATGCGACAGACATATATCTCCTACTTAAAACTCAAGTCCGAAACGAGATCGTTTTAAGAGCTACTCATCATCGACTTGAGAGCCTGACAAACATATTTACAAAAGCCCAAGCCACTTTCAAGAGTTCGTAATCACTAGGCAGGTAAGCTCTGCGAAGTGTCCACAACGCTGCGGCCACCTGGCTGTCACAGCAGGGTCGGTGCCAGCCCCCAAGGAAGGAAAGAAATGCAGCTCGGGACTGTCCCTAAGGTCTTGTCACACGGCAGGACTAAGGACAGGAGGACTTCGGCCACAGAATGGCCGCCGCGGAGCTCTACAAGTTTACAGCGCGCCCGAAGCTCCCGGGAGGCGCGCTCGGCCGCGCCGCGTCCAGCTCCCGGGCGGCCCGCGGAGCCGCGAGCGCCGAGCGCTTACCTGGGGTGGCGGCAGGAGGTAGGACCTGAAGCTGGGTCTGGGCGGCTTGAGGGAGAACATGGTGCCGCCGCCTGTGCGCCCCGGCCCTATGGCCGGTCAGACGCCTCCGGGCTCAACGTTCCCGGTGCGGCTGCCCAGGCCGGGTCTGCGGCCCGCCCCGCCGGGCGGACTGACGGGCGGGGACCGACGCGGCGGAGCGCCCGCCCGAGAAGGGCGGGGCCGGGCGGGACCACGCCCATCCCCGGAAGCGGCGCGCGGAGCCGCGACGAAAGCTCCTAGTTCCTAGGCCGCACGGTCGTGGAGCGCGACGCTAAAGCCGGCCGCTGAGGGGCCCCAAGAGGCCATCTTGAGAGCGCGGTTCTACGGTGGCCCGCGTGGGTCACGGCGGCCTTCACTGACCTATTGAGACTCGCGGGGGTCATGACGGCTCTGTGAAGTTGGTGTGGCCTGTGGTGGGGCAGGGTGCGTTTTAGCTGCTGTCTCAGGACCCCAGTTCTCGGGGCATCTGCCATAGCTGCTGCTCCTGAGCTTCGGTTTTGTTGTTAACTTGTTTTGTTTTGTTTTGTTGTGTTTTGTTTTGTTTTGTTCTAAGCTAGAGAAGTGCAGAGACCCCGGGCAACCCGAGGCTTCAAGGTTACAGTTTTCTCTTGAGGGGTGCCCACACTGGAACACCCAGAGATCTAGGCGTCAGAGCACACAGGTTGCATTAACTACTGGTTTCTTTGAGCTACTGAAACTTAGCTTACACTCAGTAGTCAGGACAGATGGCAAACCAGAACCCCCAATTTAGTTTACTGATTTTATTCTTCTCGTTAAACTTGTTAGGTGAAAAGGTATTATTAAGCAAGTTGTCTCTCTCCCCCTTTTCCATCCTCATATATAAAGATGCTGCTGATCAGATAAGTCATCAGAAGCCCGTGAAGAGAAGAACCCAGCGGTGTGGGGACTCAAACCATGGGACAGATGGCGGGGGTGCCTGGTTAACATTAAAGCAGACCTGGCTGCCAGGTTCTCACAGCATCCCTTAGTCCCTACCAAGTTACAGAGTAGGGCTGGCATACCCAGCCCTCAACCCTAAACTCTCCAACCCAGGAACTGGGCTGCCCCTCCTGGAGAGGCTCTTCCCTATACAATCCAGCCATTTTGGTTACCTGCCCCTTTTTTGTTTTGCCCTCTTGGCTCCTGCACCTGGTTCCCCTCTCCCTTCTCCTCCTTGTTCTCCTCACGTGGCTTGGAGTCAAGTCCACTTTGGACTCTCAGATGTCTCTGCCTCAGGCTATGCTCTCCTTTTTATCTATAAACTTCCTCCACCGGACCTAAGAACAGCCATAATTCATTCATTCTTTCTTTCTTTCTTTCTTTCTTTCTTTCTTTCTTTCTTTCTTTCTTTCTTTCTTTCTTTCTT
>NW_026596046.1:2931972-2941661 GCF_907164565.1 Psammomys obesus | reverse complement strand
CTTTCTTTCTTTCTTTCTTTCTTTCTTTCTTTCTTTCTTTCTTTCTTCTTTCTTTCTTTCTTTCTCTCTCTTTCTTTTCCTCTCTCTTTCTTTCTCGACTTCCTTCCTTTCTTCCCTCCTCCCTCCTTCCTTCCTTCCTTCCTTCCTTCCTTCCTTCCTTCCTTCCTTCCTTCTCTTTTCATTCATACACTAGGTCATAGAAATGAGAATCGGTTTCTTAGCCACAAAGAGCAGCCTAACTTCAGCACAGTATAGGGCATGTCTATACTTACCGTGCTTCTGAAGTGAAGCAGCCTTTGTGGGAGGGAGCCAGTGGTATTCCATGCCTTTTATTTTGAAAAATAATGCCCCGAACCCAGCATTTTATCATGATTGTCACAGGAAAACTGATGTGGCCCCAGGAATCAGTCACCAAGCCAGCAAGTGTGCCAATGTGTGTGTGTGTGTGTGTGTGTGTGTGTGTGTGTGTGCATGCGTGTGAGTGCGCTCCCAAAGACTGGAAGAGTTGCTCTCCAACTTTTCCTTGATTCAGAGCCCCAGATAGTTCTGGCTAACCTGTTTAGTAACAGTTGATTGTACTTTGACAACTAAATTTGATTGAATTACTCATATGAAAAACCAGTGGTGCACATTTAGCTTTTATGACTATTCCTTTACTTCTCCACATTAAATGGATTTACCCCTAATAGTCTTCAAACACTGTGTCCTTTTTACGGGATTGGGGGTGGTTGTGGTTGATGTTTTCTGAGGATAGGCAACTTTAATATGCACATCAACAAAAATTGAAAAATGGGAGCACTGCAGATTTGTTATTGGCTTCACAGTAATCTTTCTGGCTAGTTTTTTCAGTCACATATTCTGGATATCTAGTTGTATTAGTCCACTTAGACACCCGGGCTACTGTAACAAACTTCTATACCACTGGGCCTTCTGCTTCTGACTCCTTTCCTGCTGCATTAGGCTGCTCAAGGCACTCTGAGTTATCACGGTTATGGAGTCAGAGTAGCATGAGATCAAGGCTTTGTTAAGATAGTTCTGGGTTTCCCTCCCCGTTTCTTTTTCTTGCTGTGCTAGCAATTGAATTGAACCTCAGCCTCCCCATTTTACTCATCAGGTGCCCTACCACTGAACTACAGCCCCAGTCCCTCTATTGACAGGATTTTACTCAGTTGCTGGCCTTGAACTAGGGATCTCCCTGCCTCAGCCTCCCAGTAGATGGGATTACAGGCTTGAGCTACTAGACTCAGCTTCAAAAATGTTTCTCACCAGGACTCTCAGCATCTTTTAGCCAATAGCTTTTTTCTTGCTATGTTCTCACATGGTGGGACTTTCTTCTTAGCATACTAACACTATCTGATTAATACTTTGACTCTTTGTCTTAAGGGCTCTGTCTCTAGACTCCCTCTACAGTATCCTTAGGCATCAGTGTCTCAGGAGGTGTGTTTGGGGGTGGCGACTGAAGTCAGTCTGTTGACAGGTTTTGAAGCCTCTTCTTAGAGCTTTATCTTGACAACCGTATGTTTGGTGTATTAGATCACCCCCTCTTTTTTTATGCTGTTTGTTTCATTACATTTGTTTCCATTCTCATTTTTTCCATTATAGGGAACACTGGCATCCCCTAGAAATCACTTTCTTTTCCTTGACAGAAAAAAAAAAGGGGAGGGAGGAAGTTCTTGAATACCTATTGGGTTCTAGATACTTGATGTTTCGTTTAGTCACTCATTCAAACAGTTAACAGATTTTTATTGAGTGCCAGCTTTGTGCTGGGCCTGAATCAGGACTCTTAAGAGCCCAATGTTCTTTACACTCATGGAATTTTCATTATGAGTAGAAATATATATATATGACACAACACAGTTTAAAGGTACTATAAAGGAAATTAAGAATGGAGATGGGGAGAAAAGTAATTGTTTTACCAATAAAGATTTAAGTCAAATCAGGGAAAGCTTTAATCCATAGACCATATTTGAGCTGAGACTAGAGGGAATAAAGGAGGTGAAAATCAGCAGGAAGAGTTTTGAGGCAGAGGCCAACAGCACACATACCCTGAGGCAAGAGCTTCAAATTAAATATTTGAGGCCAGGATCCTGAAGCAGCCTAATACAGTGGACAAGAGGTCAGAGGGAAAAAAACAGGCCAGGTGACAGTCCTTAAAAATTGGAAACTGAGAAGTGACAGTGACCTGACTTAATATTTTAAAACAGCCACTACTGTAGTGGCATAGCATGGGAGAGACATTGGGGGCTATGACAACTGTGTAAATAAAAGTAGGAGACATTGCTAGCTGTGGGCTTGGCTAGAGGTGGCTGACTTGATGTCTACAAAATGATGCCTGTGGCTGGGTATATGCTTTTCAAGATAACAACTTTAAAGTGTATTAGAGGATAATTCAGGGAAGATGACAAGCCACAACAGTTTTTAAGTCCTCATATAAAAACAGACAAAACCACAACACATTAAAGGAGAAAGAACAGAGAATCCCCAAAACCACCCAAGGGAAACATCAACAACTACATATCTAAGGGAAATTATATCCTTGGGCTTTTCAAAATAGGAGCAAATGACTCTAACAAATACTCATCACCCTGAAATGTTTGTAGTATCAGCGTCAGGAATCAGTGAGGCATCCATAGAACTCCAGGATAGCCCAAGGTGTTTGCTCGAAGATCCAGCCTGCCTGGTTGAGGGCAGCAGTGGAAACAGAAAGAGGTATAGGCTCCAAATAAGGTTGTGTTGAAGGAAGGAGAGGCTGAGAAGTAGGACTGAAGCAACTTTGAAAACAGCTTAAGGAGACTTCCCTTCCCGGAAAGGCATCCACACCAAGGACAAACTGCTGAGAATGAAGCATAATTGAGTCGACAAGAAGCAAAGGCAAGAGAAGACTATGAGAAAAGAATACAAACTAATTGGAAAAGCTGTCTTAAACCATCTCAAAAACTTAAGAAAACAAATTTCACATAAAAAATAATCTCAAGAAAGTATGTGTTGACATTAGGGGGAAAAAAAGGTTGCAATGAGAAGGCTAGAGAGTTGACTCCATCCAAAAGTGCCTGCTGCAAAGACTAAGGATCTAAGTTTGATCCCTAGCACCCTCATTAAAAGCCAGACCCAATGGTGTGTGTCCATGATCCTAACCCTGGGACAAAGTAAAGACAGGATACTGAAGACTTGTTGGCCAGCTATAATAGATGAATCCGTAAGTTCCAGGTTTGGTGAGAGACTCTGTCTCAAAACATAAGGTATTGAGGCTGGAAAGATGGCTCAGTGGTTAAGAACACTGGCTGCTCATCCAGATGACACCAGTTCAATCTCCGGGACCCACATGACAGCTCACAACTGTCCCTAACTCCAGTTCCAGAGAATCTGATGCCTTCACACCAATGCACCTGAGATAAAATGAAATAAATTATTTTTTAAGATGATAAGTGATAGAAGACACTAGACTTCAACATCTGGCCTCCACATGACCTGCACTTGCACACAAATGCATAAATGCATGGACACACACACCCCACAAAGAAATGAAAACAGTTATAATGAAAGAGAATAAGAAGAAGCAGCATTCCTACAGATGACAAAACTCACCGGAGAGACATGTTCACTAAACAGATCAAAACACTGTTTCAAAAGGAGCACAGAGTTCTGAAGAACATGAACTGGCAGTGTTTCTGAATTAGAAACATTAAAAATAAGTGGAATTAGAAACGAGAAAAAAAAATCACTTTCAAAATGAAAAACTAAACTAAAAGGACCTCAAGAAGCCTTAAGGGGGATGGAAAGAGAAAGTGAAAACATAGTGAAGAGGTAGAACAAATAAGGGGCTGTTACTTGCTTTTTGTTGCTTTACTAAAGACACCACGACCAAAAGCAGCTGGGGAGGAAAGGGTTCATTTCATCTTACTGGCTTGCTCCTCGTAGCTTGCTCAGCCTACTTTCTTACATAACCCAGAACCACCTGTTCAGGGGTGACACTGTGACCCTGGACAGGGCCCATCCACATTTATCAGCAATCAAGAAAATACTCAACAGATTTGTGCACAGGCTGATCTGATAGAGGCTTTTTCTCATTTGAGGTTCCTTCTTCCCAGTTGACCCTAGCTTATGTCAAGTTTATAAGAAATTCACCGGCACAATTGACCCCTTGCCAGTTTAACACACAAACTCATCACTATTAAACCATAACCTTTCCTTTTCTTCCTGTTTATCCCCAAGTTCTTGTTAACATAAAATATGACTTTAAAGGTACCACAGTATTGAAAAAAGTTTCTTTAAAGTACCCAGCATCTCTTTAAAATTCCAAAGCCTCTCAACTTTAGGTTTCTGTAAAATAAAATAAATAAGTTAAATACTTTCTTATTCTAAGATGGGAGAACCAGGACACAATTATTATTAAATCAAAGCAAACCCAACATCCAGCAGGGTAAACCAAATTGTGCAGCTCTGTATCTGTCCTTTGGGATTCACTCATGATCTTCAGGCTCCCCATCAATCTTTCAGCCTTCATGCCACCAAAACCAGAACCATATGGGAGACTTTCCCATTACCAAAATTGGCTGCCAACACCATTGCCTTGAACACCATGGACCACAGCTTCTGTATGATAACTCTGAGGCAATACTCCCAGAAGATTTCACCTTAATGATGCTGGTCTCTTTAGTTATGTCAGATATGTCAGCCCCAGCTATCCAACATCGATTATCCTAGGAAAACAAAGTTTTAACTTCAATAGTGATGGTCTCTTATTAACCACAGCTGATCCGTTAGCCTCAGCTGACCAGAAACCCAAACTCTTTCTAAAAAAAATCATCACAGAAGCAGTCCCAATAAAATCTATGATGGACTCTACAACATCCCTCTGAAACTTCACTGTCTGCATTGCTTTCAACATCCTGACCTCCCAAGCTCCCACAAAACATCCCATCAATTTTCAAGCACAAACGGCTTTTCCAAACACTTCTAAATTATTTCCCCAAACAACAGAAACAGGTCTGTCACAATAACATCCTATTCTCTAGTACCAACTTCTGCCCTAGTTTGCTTTCTATTGTTGTACTAAAGACACCATGACCAAAAGCAACTTTGGGAAGAAAGAGTTAATTTCATGTTATAGTTTGTAGTCCGTTGCTGAGGGAGTCAAGGCAAGAATCAGGAGTGGAAGCAGAGACCATAGAGGAATGCTGCTCACTGGTTTGCTCCTGGCTTGCTCGGAGCTTGCTTTCTTAAATACCAGGATTGGTACCATCCACAGAATTCTGGGCACTCCTCCATAAATCACTAATCAAGAAAATGCTCCCACAGACTTTTCCAAAGAGCAAGCATTGTCTCAACTGAGGTTGTACTTCGGAGATGAGCCTGGCTTGTGTCAAGCTAACAAACAAAAAGACAAAACCCAACCATCACAAGGACAAAGTGGCAGATATTTAATATGGTCAAAAAATATCCAGTTTGCAGAGCATATATTATCCTTGAAGCAGAGGAAGCTTTGGAACTTGCAGGGCAAGGAAAAAGCACAAGTACTACCAACTGTAGTTCAAAAGAAGCCCTTCTTCCAGGTGAAATGACAGGCTAGAAGCAGCCTCCACGTGAGCCAATGAAGGAGAAGAGAGAAAAGAAGTCTGTAACAGGCCTCCAGACCTTAGCACAACTGACTCCATGATGGAGGTACCATTCAGGCTATAAAACTCTTCAGGAAACATAAAACACTTCAGGAAAGGGCTGCCTTTTTTCTTTGTGCCTTGTTTGTTTTAAGACAAGGTCTCACTGTGTAGCTGAGGCTGACCTGGAAATTGATCATGCTAACCTTACACCCAAAGATCTGCTTGCTTCTGTTTTCCCACTTCTGGGATTAATGACGTGTGCCATCATACCCAGTTTGACTTGTTTTTTTGTTTTTGTTTTTTAAACTATACTTTATTTTCTATGCAGCAATACAGTTTACATATTAAAGAACACCTTATAAAATGATTTGGTATAGTTCTGAACAGAAGAGAAAGGGAAAATTTTCAGCTTATAAAATTCCTCTGCTCAAACACATGTTTTTTTTTTAAATTCATTTTCTAAGTGGGTTAGTACAACAGATTTACTCAGTGACTAGCCATGTCTCATTTTTATTGCACTGATGGTCAGCAGAAATTTTAAAAAGCCCAACTTTCACAACGTCTACCTCAAAGGAGTAAAATGCGTTGGATTTTCCTGGAATGCAAAAAAATGGTTCTTTATACCTCCTTACACAAAAAATTGAATCCATATATCCATCTTGGTGTAAGGAAGGACTCTCAACAGAGTTGAAACTAGAAAAGAGTTAGCTTTGTGTCAATAAAGTTCAATCCCAAGGTGCCAAATGATAAGAGAGAATGGACTTCTACAAACTGTCCTCTGACCCTCACACATGCACCATGGCACACAGACACTCCTTTCTTCCACATACAAATTAAACAAATAAATGTAATTTTCAAATTAAAAGACTTTATTCACAGCAAAGGAGACAATAAGCACAGTAAAGAGACACCTTACAGACTGAGAAGATGTTTGGGCAGCTCTGGTGACCTAGAATCTAGATTACAGAAGGATACAAAAATGTTCCAAACTCCCCCAAATTATCCAAACTGACTAATCAATGAATAGACACTTCTTTAAAAAACTTTTAATTAAATTTTATGTGCATATGTATTTTCCCTGAGCACATGTCTGTGTACCATGTGTATGCCTGGTACCCACAGAGGCTAGGAGAAGAGGACTTCTAATCCTCTGGAATTGGATAGTCATCAGCTATCATGTATGTAGTGGGACCTGGACTCTGTCTCTCTGGAAGAGTAATAAATGCTCCAAACTGCTGAACCATCTCTCCATGAACAGACACTTACTAGAGGAAGAAATACAAATGATTAGTAAATGCTTGAAAAATGTTTCATATCCTTGGCTATCAGGAAACACAAATCAAGCCTGCTCTGAGACTTCACCTCACCCCCATCAGAATGCCTATCACCAAGGAAACAAATGACAACAAATGCTGAAGAGGATGTACAGAAAGAGGAACACTTCTTAACTTCTGGTGTGAGTGTAAACTGGTGCAGTCACTATGGAAACGAGGAGGGATGTTCCTCAAAACACAAAAAGTAGAACTATCATATGACTTGGCTATATCACCCTAGGTCAGTCCCCATAGAGATGTTTGCCCTTCATATGTATTGAAGCTCTATTAATAATAGCCAAGATATGGAACCAGCCTAGATGTCTGCTAACAGTTGAATAAATAACAAAAATAGTATATACATATGCAATAAAATATTATTCAGTTTTTAAAAATTACATTTTGATATTGCAAGAAATGTAGAGGACTAGAGATCACTATGTTAAGCAAAATAAAACAGACAAGTATCAAGTATTTTCTCATCTGTATGTATTGACATGAAAGTAAGAAGGGAACTATGAGAGAAGAGAAAGAAATCAGAAAGGAGAAGAGAGGGAATAAGTGTGGGTAATAGAATAGACAGGACATGAAAATAGAAGCAGGGAATGTTTGGGGATCAGTGAGAAGAAAAAGGGGACTGGAATCAGACAGTCCAGAGGAATAAAAGCAAAGTATAATGACATATATGAATGAAAACATCACAATGAAACCCATCACTTTATATGCTGGCTAAAATAATTAATTAAATTTATTCTTGCTTGAAAAGAATAACTTCATTGACATTAAAATATGTGTTTGAAACCACAAACTGAAAGGACATATTTCATCGAGAACACTAATCTGGACTTATCAGCATTAGAGCACATTCCTCTAAAACTCTCAGACTCTTAAGAGAGAAAAATAATGAGAATATCTTTGTAGCTAGACATACAAAGCAATGAGCTTGGGGTGAATGAAATTAGACTGTTATCTTCATTTTTGGTGAACATAGTCTATGCTGGAAGAAAAATCAAATAACATGTTTAAAGTGTGAAAGTGTGAAAAGGTAATAAATGCAATGGGTGAGCTTTACCACATACATATATAAGCCCATCAGATCAGGAGTGCTTTAAAAAATGGGAGCAGCAGTCACTTCCAGATAGAAAATTGACTCTGTGAGGCTGGCACATACAAAGGAACAATCAACCACTTCTGTACCACAGGATGAGCCATTCTGCCGGGCACACGAGCAGCGGATGAAGGCAATCACCTCTTTATGAAGCATTCCAACAACGAAACCAAAAGAATAATAGAATTGAAATATTGCCCCATTTTTATATTAATTAATTAATTTTGGGGAGTACATGGATGGAAGTCTGAGTCACCATAGAGAGTCAGTTCACGTCTGCCGCTGTGTAAGTCCCTGGTTTCAAACTCAGGTGTCAGGTGTGGTGGCAAGTGTCCTTAAGCCACTGAGCCATCTTGCCGGCCCATTTTATAATGTTTGATCTCCGTGAAGGAAGGAAGATGGCAGCTGAGTATCAATACTAAATAAATAAATAAATAGATAGATAGATAGACAGACAGATAGATAAATAGATAAATAGATAAATATGAATGGCTGTCTCAAGATGAGTGGGGCAACACTACCTCATCAGAAGCATCAAACTTGGAACCCTGCTGGAGCCCTGAGAAAATGAGGTCCAGCATTGCTGTCAGCAGCCTGAGGAGCTCCTCCAACCCCCACTCTCTCAAGGACCTGCACTAAGATCAAGCTTGGGCCTGGACTTTGACTATACCAAAGAAAGAAATTTCAGGATGAGTCAGGGTGAAGCCAAGTTGATGACGTGTACTGTAAGGTCAAGAACACACTTTAGATTTGAGAGTGGATGTCAGAAGAAGGGATGCTTATGTACAGTGAGTATATAGCACAGAACTGGATGTGAGCATTTTGAGAGTCACACTTAAGTACATTTGTGATGGCTGTATTCATGATTCTGCGGCTTTCTGAGTTATGTTGCCGAAAGGAAGTAATTTACAACATTCTTTTTACACTTTTTACACTTTTACAACATTCTTTCACACTTTATTCACCCGTATCCCCCCAAAAGCCCCTCCCTCCTCCCCTCCCAATCCCACCCTCCCTCCCCCTTCTTCATGCATGCCCCTCCCCAAGTCCACTGATAGGGGAGGTCCTCCTCTCCTTCCTTCTGATCTTAGTCTATCAGATCACATCCGGAGTGGCTACTTTGTCATCTTCTGTGGCCTGGTAAGGCTGCTACCCCCTCAGGGGGAGGTGATCAAAGAGCAGGCCTGTCAGATTGTGTCAGAGGCAGTCCCTCTTCCCATTACTATGTAACCCACTTAGACACTAAACTGCATTCTTAAAGATTAAACAAAGCTAAAATTTAAGTAATTTAAAAATTAAGTAAAAGTTATGGGAACTGACTTGCTTAACTTTCTTATCTTAAAGAAAAATGTTATCAGCTGTAAGTAAAGTAATAAGGCAGCTTAATGAGGTACATTGTTTAGATCTAAGAATGAGAGAGGTGTGATAGTTCGGTAAGCCTCAAGGTCACATGCATTCTGGCACTAAGTAAGCATGATTCATTTGCTGATTTAACATCTTTATTTGAAATTTCTTTAGGAAAACACACATCTCTGCAGGCAATTTTGGCTTCATTAGTGCTGTTTTAATTTCTTGACTTCAGGGAGAAGGAAAGGCAAACTTGATATCAGACTTTGGGCATGGATCTTCTTCTTCTTCTTCTTCTTCTTCTTCTTCTTCTTCTTCTTCTTC
>NW_026596046.1:2926145-2931962 GCF_907164565.1 Psammomys obesus | reverse complement strand
TCTTCTTCTTCTTCTTCTTCTTCTTCTTCTTCTTCTTCTTCTTCTTCTTCTTCTTCTTCTCCTCCTGTCCCTTACTTTTCTTTTTGTCTTGCTGCAAAACCCAAGTCTAAGCAGCACTGGGATCCCTCTTGCCATTGTGCAGAACATAAGAACCTACCAAGCTGCTTCTAAGTGTCCAAGAGGTGCAATTTAGACCAGAGGGAACTTGGCATGAGAGTGACATAGACCCAGAGGGTCAGCCAGAAAATTAACACAACTGACCTTCAAGCAAAAACAAAAAAGATGACCAGAGTTCCAAAAAACATTCCAATGGTAATAACTATACTGAATGACAAGTGACTTTAAAACCTGTCTGCAAAAATTTCAGCTAATTCCTGTGAGTGACCACACCCCTTGAATCTGAGCTGGCTTTAGCGACTGACTCAGTTGTGGCTGACAGAATGCACTGGAAGTAAGTCTGCGTGACTTCTCCCACAAAAATGCTGGCATTTCCTCCCTGCTTGAAAGGACACTCACTTTTGGAATCTGGAGTCACCATGTGAGAAATCTGATTACTGTGAGGGAACCTGGGTATCCCCAAGACACCACAGATGGGCACTCTGTCCTGAGATGGAGATCCCAGTAGAGAGTCAGGCTCAGCTTTCAGCCGTATGACTGAAAACATCTCTGCCCTATTTCAGCCTTCAGCTGCTGAGTCACCTTCAGATACTGAGTCTTCCCTAAAAGCCATACAATGGAGACCACAGAGTGCTATTGCAAGCCTAGGCTGATGTGTAATGGGCAGTGGTTGGCGTCTTTATCCAATTCTACACCAAGCGCTCCCACATTAGTAGTCTGAACCAGGGAGAAATCAGCAAGCATCCAAGTCAGGGTGTTAACTACTACCAGGCCTATGAATTTTTGCCCCTCAGAATCCACGAGATAAATGAGTTAAGCCACGAAGTTTGGTAGTCATTAATGATGGATGGCAGTGATTGGAGCAGCAAGAAAATGGTCTTTGTGAATAAGATTACTGTGTCGTTTCTTTTCAGAGAAGAGAGGTATTGAGACTACTGGTGTGAATGGCACTTTCTCTGTTTTTAAACATGCTCCGGTTTTTATTTGGTCACTATTATTGTTGTTTAGATGAGGGTCTTACTATGCTGCCCCGAGCTAGTCTCAGCCTCATGAGCTTGAGGGATCCAGTATCTAGAACTACAGATACATGACACCACAACTAGCTGGCAAATTCTCTAATCTTAGTGGTGGTTGCAAGGATATTCATTGTATAATACTTAATTAAATCACATATTTTTCATGTGATTTTCTGTATCGGTTATAATAAACCATTTTAAAGGAAATCTTTCTCTTTATTTCCAGTGTATTCAGCAAGATGTACCTGAATATGGAACTGCTGTTTGATAATATTAACAATTTAGATGTAAACACTGAAACTTAGATTATGGAAGACTGTAGAAGGCACCAGGCCTTTGTGTTCATAGATAAACACTAGGGAAAGCAGGACGGACAGTTAAGCACACTGAGTTGTCTCAGAAGAGCTGTAAACCTGTTTTTCACCCAGAAAGCTGGGGGTGGATGTAGTTAATAGCCTAGTGACCTGTGCTAGGGCCCGGCTACCCCTGAATCTCTCAGACTATTATGCTTATACCAGGCTCTTCCTCCCTCGACCTTTATATTGAGCATTGTTTTCCGATTAGTAGAGCCCATCCTTAAGGGAAATGTCGCATGTCCTCTATAGCCTGGTGACCTCTACACTATCTGTATGACAGAGCCCACATCAGATCTTCCCCTAGGCCCTTAAGCTACAGAATGCATTCTTATGAAGGTCACATATGCTTTGCAAAAGAGTTTCAGTTTAGTCATGCCTTAAGCTTTATTGTAAACACAAGTTTGAGATAATTGTCACCAGGAAGCTTTTCTCCAAAATTGTACTGTACTTAAATTTGCCTGAAGTAAAGTGCCTGGTGTAGGACTCTAGAGTTTGAACCAACACCGGCTACTGAGTTGTGTTGAACTGGATTTCCTTCTGGCCTCAAGTGGACCCTGGTGTTTGTAGAAACCCCTACAGAAGACCAACAAAACTGTGTGGTGACATGAAATATAATCAGAATTGAAACAGTTAGATAGTGTCAACGAAGAGATGTTAATGTGTGGTCTTTTGGCACTCTGAGTTCCTAACTCCCACAGGATAGGGTTTAAAGTTAGGAACATCAGTGAGACCATTTTGTGTGACTTGGAATGATGTAATGCTTGCAACATAGGAATCAGCCACAGGGAGCCTAGTCTCTTGATAACCAGCCCTAAGATGGTTCTGATATGTTAATGAATCAACCCTAAGCTGTGAGCCCAGATAGCACATAGATAACACCCACTGGAACAATACAAAGCATTGGAATTTTAGAGGCTGCACCAGAATCCCACTGTCATAGTCCAGGGACAGGGTATTGGAGGCTTTGCACTGCTTCCCATTGGCAAAGGGACTTTGACAAAGACTGGCTGCTGTGTGACGCCGGCTCTGGTGACTACTGCTGAGTTCACACATGTCCGCCTGTCGGAGCGTCTGTCCAAAGCTCTTGAGAAGCACTTGGAACTCCCAAGAGTGTCATCCTCCCTGCCTGCCACAGCTCAAGGGCTTCTGTGTGGGTGCCAGCACAGCTTGCTCATTCAGCTTGCCCCCACAGCGCCCTCACTGGGAGGATTCTCTAGTAGAAGCCTGCACATTGCCTGCCCTGCCCTGTAAGATGGCTGTTTACATGAGACTACCGTAATAGTGTGCTACTGTAAGGAATGTTTGCACGGGGAAACCGAGTATATTGTTCTAAAGGCAAATCTAGTGTAGACATCCTAATTGCCAAGTGCTTCACAGCCCACCAACTCTGCTCCTCACATTCAGTATCTACCAGATGTCATATTATAACTTAGATATGAATCTTAGAATTTGGGGGGGGGGTATGTATAAAAGCCTTACTATTTTATGTTGCATTCTGTTTTCTATAGGACAGAAATAGAAGCTGTGGAATCTGTTTTTAATTCACCAAAACAGTTCAACATACGCAGGGTTCTTATTTGAATGTACTAGATGATGCTATGTATTTGGTTACATTGACTATTTCTAGTATCTGGTTGCCTGTGTTTAGACAAAGTTGTGATGACAATGGGAACAGTAACAATGCCACACTGATGAGTTCCAAGATGACAGCGTGTACCATATCTAAGGGGCAAAATATCAGAGACTTTGAAACTGGTGAGTGAATAGGCTGCTGGATCCAAAACACTGACTTTATTGCTTCCTGGACTGTAGGGGACATCTGGAGAGTTAGGGACAATTGGATCCAGGCCCCCATGGCTGTCTCCAGGGTCCAGAATTCACAAACTGTGAGCCCCCTGCCCTTTCCACATACTCAATGGAGTGTAGGCCCCCAGTTCCACGGACCCTCCGCTCCAGCAGCCAGACCTCAGATCCTTCCCACTCCCCCAAGGGCAGAGTCTGGATTCCTGGAACAGTATCCCAACCTCAAACCACGCTTCTACTGGCCCCGCTGGGGAGAGCAGATGGACAATAAAATCATACAGACCCAAAATACAAGATGATGGAGGCCAGACAAACATGAGTCCCAAGAGTGCAGTGTCTGGTAGGCCTGTATGCCGTAGCTCAGCTGCCTTCTGAGGCAGCAGATCCCCACCCACTCACCAATTGCAACCTGAGGCAGACCCTGACTTCCCCACAGCTTCCACCTGAGGTGCCCATGCCCCCTCAGCTGCCACCTGAGACAACGGTGCCCCGAAACACCCACTCCAGCATCGCTGCATCTGAAATACCAGCACCGATTCATGTTCCCCTGGACCTCTCTCGTCATCCTGAAGACCACTCCAGACTCCAGAGACAGGCATATCCAGGCTTCTGTGCAGGTTCAAGGAACAGCCAAGGCTATGAACATCCAGATGGCTAAAGACCAGCACAAGAACACAATCTGGCTCCACTAGAACCCGCCAAAACAATGAATATTCCAATGTAGGTGTTATTAGAGGCATATAAAGAGGAAAAGAACAAATCTCTCAAAGAAATACAGGAAAATACAACCAAACAAATAAAGGCCATCAAGAACAGACAGGAAACCACAAACAAGGTGAAGGAAATGAATAAAACCGTTCAAGACCTAAAAACGGAATTAGGATCAATAAGGAACACACAAACTAAGAAAATCCTGAAAACTTACAGAAGAGATCAGGAACCACAGAGGTAAGCACCACCAACAGAATACAAGAGATGGAGGGAAACTCAGGTGTTGAAGATACAGTGGAAGAAATTGATACATCTCTCAAAGAAAACATTAAAACGGAAAAATTACTGACATAAAATATCCAAGAAATCAAGGACACCATGAAAAGACAAAACCTAAGAATAACAAGAATAGACCAAAAAAAAAAAAAAAAAAAAAGAGAGAGAGAAGATTCCAGACTCCAAGTTCCAGAAAATATTTTCAAGAAAATCACAGAAGATGCTCTTAAACATACAAGAGACTTACAGAATACCAAATATACTAAACCAGAAAAGAAATTCCTCCTACCATATAATAACAATCAAAACACTAAATGTGTACAGAACAAATTAAAAATATTAAAAGCAGCAAGGGAAAAGGCCAAGTAACATATAAAGGTAGACCTATCAGAATCACACCTGACTTTTCAAAAGAGACTATGAAGGCCAGAAGGACCTGGGAAGATGTCATGCAGACACTAAGAGACCACAGAAGCCAACCCAGACTACTATACCCAGAAAAAGTTTCAATCATCATTGATGGAGAAAACAAGATATTCCATGACAAAACTAAACTTAAACAATATCTATGCACCAACCCAGCTCTACAGAAGATACTAGATGAAAAACTCAAACCCAACAAGGTCAACTACATCCAAGAAAACACAGGAGATAGATAAGTTCACAACAGCAAAAACCAAAAGAAAACAAGCACACAAACACACTATCACCACCCACTCCAAAATAAAAGGAACTAACAATCATTAGTCACTAATATCTGTCAACATCAATGGACTCAACTCTCCAATAAAAAGACACAGGTTAACAGAAAGGTTGCAGAATGCAGCCAACATTCTGCTGCATTCAAGAAACACACCCCAGCAACAAAGATAGACACTACCTCAGAGTAAAAGGCTGGAAAACAATTTTCCAAGCAAACGGACCAAAGAAGCAAGCTGTAGTAGCCATCCTAATATTTAATAAATAGACTTTCAACCAAAATTAATCAAAACAGATGGGGAAGTATACTTCATTCTCATAAAAGGATAAATTCACTATCCTGAATTTACATCACAATCCTGAACATACATGCCCCAAATACAAGAGCACCTGCATTTGTAAAAGAAACATTATTAAAGCTTAAATCACACATTGATCCCAACACATTAATAGTGGGAGACTTCAACACTTCATTCTCACCAATGGACAGAAGCTGAATAGAGAAATAATGAAGCTAATAGGAGTCATGAATCAAATGGACCTAATAGATGTCTACAAAACTTTTCACCCAAACAAAAAAGAATATACTTTTTTCTCAGCAGCACATGGAATCTTCTCTAAAACTGACCATATAGTCGATCACAAAGCAAACCTCAACCAATACCTGAAAACTGAATTAACACACTGTTTTTTATCAATTCACCATGGTTTAAAGCTGGATCTCAATAATAACAAAAACATCAAAAAGCCTACACACTCATAGCAACTTAACAGATCACCTGAAAGCTTTAGGAAGAAGAAGAAGAAGAAGAAGAAGAAGAAGAAGAAGAAGAAGAAGA
>NW_026596046.1:2883063-2926135 GCF_907164565.1 Psammomys obesus | reverse complement strand
AGAAGAAGAAGAAGAAGAAGAAGAAGAAGAAGAAGAAGAAGAAGAAGGAGAATTAGAAGAAGAAAACACACCCAAGAAAAGTGTGTTTGCTAGTTTCTAGTTTCAATAAACTAGAAAGAGAGCAATGCAAGGAATCAATGAAACCAAGAGTTGGTTCTTGGAGAAAATCAACAAGATAGACAAATCCCTGGCCAAACTAACCAAAAGACAGAGAGACACTACCCAATTTAACAAAATCAGAAATACAAAAGGGGACATAACAACAGACACTGAGGAAATTTAAAGAATCATTAGGTCTTACTTCAAAAGCCTGTAGTCTACAAAATTGGAATATGTAAAAGAAATGGATGATTTCTTGATTGATTTCACTTACCAAAGTTACATCAAGAGCAGATAAACATTTAAACAACCCTATAACCTCTAAAGAAATAGAAGCAGCCATCAAAAGTCTCCCAACCAGGCCAGATGGTTTTAGCCTGGAATTCTACCAGACTTTCAAAGCTCTAACACCAATACTCCTCAACTATTCCACAAAATAGAAACAGAAGGAACACTATCAAATTCATTCTATAAAGCCATAGTCACCCTGATACCTAAACCACACAAACACTCAACAAAGAAAAAAATTCAAACCAAACTTTCCTTATGAACATTGTTGCAAAAATACTCAGTAAGATACTTGCAAGCTGAATTCAAGAATACATTAAATTCATTATCCACCATGATCAACTAGGCTTCATCTCAGGGATGTAGGGATGGTTCAACATATGAAAATCCATCAAGGTAATCCACCATATAAATAAACTGAAAGAAAAAAATCACATGATCATCTCATTAGATGTAGAAAAAGCCTTTGACAAAATCCAACACCTCTGCATGATAAAAGTTTTGGAGAGATCAGGGATACAAGGCACCTACTAAACATAGCAAAGGCTAACTACAGCAAACCAATAGCCAACATCAAACTAAATGGAGAGAAACTCAAAACAATCCCACTAAAATCAGGGATAAGACAAGGTTGCCCACTCTCTCCATATCAATTCAATATATACTATGTGAAGTTCTAGCTAGAGCAATAGGACAACTAAAGAAGATCAAAGGTGAACAAATTGGAAAGGAAGAAGTTAAAGTATCGTTATTCGCAGATGATATTATATTATACAGAAGCAACCCCAAAATTTTCACCAGAAAACTCCTTCAGTTGATAAACCCCTTCAGAAGAGTGGCTGGATACAAAATTGATTCAAAAAATCAGTAGCCCTCCTGTATACAAATGACAAATGGGCTGAGAAAGAAATTAGGGAAACCATACCCTTCACAATAGCCACAAATAATATAAAGTATCTAGGAGTAACTCTAACCAAGGAGGTCAAATACCTGTATGACAAGAACTTCAAGCGTCTGAAGAAAAAAAATTGAAGAAGATACCAGAAGATGGAAAGATCTCTTATGCTCATGAATCAGTAGGATTAACCTAGTAAAAATATCCATCTTATCAAGGGCAGTCTACAGATTCAATGCAATCCCCATCAAAATACCAACACAATTTTTCACAGACCTTGAAAGAACAATTCTAAACTTCATATGGAAAAACAAACAAACAAACAAAAGATCAGAATAGCTAAACAATCCTACACAATAACAAAACTTCTAGAAGTATTTTCTTCCCTGATCTCAAGCTGTACTGCAGAGCAATAGTAATAAAAACTGCATGGTGCTAGCATAGAAATAGGCTGGTTGATCAGTGGAATCACATCGAAGACCCAGAAATAAACCCACATACCTATGCACACCTGATTTTTTACAAAGGAGCCAAAACCATACAATGGGAAAAAAAGACAGCATCCTCAACAAATGGTGCTGATCTAACTGTATGTTTACATGTAGAAAGTGCAAATAGATCCATTTTTATCACCCTGTACAAAACTCAAGTCCAAGTGGACCAAAGACCTCAACATAAAAACAGATACAATAAATCTGCTAGAGGAGAAAGTGAATAAGAGCCTTGAACTTATTGGCACAAGAGACAACTTCCTGACACCAACAGCTCAGGCTCTAAGATCTACAATTAATAAATGGGACATCATGAAACTGAAAAGCTTCTGTAAAGCAAAAGACACTATCAATAGAATGAAATGACAGTCTACAGATTGGGAAAAGATCTTCACCAACCTTACATCCTTCAAAAGGTTAATATCCAGAATATATCAAGAACTCAAGAAATTAGATACCAACAAACCAAACAATCCAATTGAAAAATGGGATACAGAGCTAAACCAAGAATTCTCAACAGAGGAATTCCGAATGGCTGAGAAGCACTTAAAGAAATGCTCAATGTCCTTAGTCACCAGGGAAATGCAAATCAAAATGACTCTGAGATTCCATCTTATACCTGTCAGAATGGCTAAGACCAAACTCAAGTGACAACACACACTGGCAAAGATGGGGAGAAAGGGGAACATTCCTCTATTGCGGTAGGAGTGCAAACTTTTACAACTACTTTGGAAATCAATCTGGTGCTTTCTCAGAAAACTGGGAATAGACATACCTCAAGACCCAGCTATACCACTTCTGGGCATACACCCAAAAGATGCTCCACCATACAATAAGGACATTTACTCAGTCATAGCAGCTTTATTCATAATAGCCAGAAACTGGAATCAGCTTAGATGTCTCTCAACTGAAAAATGGATAAAGAAACTGTGGTACATTTACACAATGGAATACTACTCAGCCATTATAAACAAGAAAATCATGAAATTTGCAGGCAAATGGATGGAACTAGAAAAGATCATCCTGAATAAAGTAACAGACCCAGAAAGAAACACATGGTATACATTGGCTTATAAGCAGATTTTATTGATATAGTACAGAATAGACATACTATAATGCACAGACCCAAAGATAAGCCCAATGGGTATCTTAGGCTTCATGTGGGCCCAATAGTTAGGGGAGTGAGGGTATCTCTGATACTGACTATGTTGGCTGCTTTTTGATCACCTCCCCCTGATAGGACTTCCCTACCAGACCACAGGAGAAGAAGAGGAACTCAGTCCACATGTGAACAGATAAGCTGGGGTGTCTGGGTAGGGGGATTCCCCTATTCCTCAGAATAGGGGAGAGAGGATGCTGGAGGGAGTATGTGACTGGGAGGAGGGAAGGGAGGGGCCTATGACCAAGATGTAAATTGAATTAGTTAACAAAAATAAATAAATAAAATAAAAAATTTACAAGCAGACAAACAATGCCACACCAAGCAGTTGGGCCCAGGCCCATAGATAAAAACGCACAGTACCTGAGTTGTATGGAGATGGCAAAGTACATAAATAACTACCTGGTATAATTTATGTTAATGTAAGAAAGCTCTTAAGACCATCTGGCCTGCCACAGGCTCTCATATTTCACCATTAGAAGTTATTCATTTGTATCTAACAAGCAGGACATCTAAAGTTGCTTTTAGTCAACACTTTAATGAGCTATAAGTGCCACCATTCTTAGAGAGACTTACAAGGATGAGGCATGTAACCCACATATGAGGCAAGGTAGGTAGGACAATTCTCAGGGCGTGACTGCATGTCTGTGAGTATGTGTGTGTGCTGAACAGGGAGATGGAGAATTCAGGGATAAGCTTTTTCTTCTTTAGACCAACTTTGTTCAGCTACAAATCTTCAAGCTGTTCCTATAAATCTATTGCTCTCTTGAACTTGGCTCAGGCTAAAGTTTTTGTTATCAAAATACAGAAGAAGGAGAGAGAAGGGTAATATAGCAGTAAGGACAAGAAATCGTATTATTAACTACATAAAAATAGCTATAATACACATGAGTTGGTGTAAATATATACGTATATAGACTAAGTGAAAATTTCTCATCTGGGCTGTCAATGCTTCCTCTGAGACTCAAAGACCATCTAATAACCCCCCCCCCCAAAAAAAAAGACATGAGAAGCCATCCTTTGAGTTGTTGGTCAAGGTTGTCCAAAGGAGTCCCAAAATGATACAGCCTATTGCTTTTGCCTCTTGGATGTGGAATGTAAATCTATATTCCTGAATCTGTATACACCTCAGATGCAGGGCCCAGAGCTGGAACTGACCTGAAAGTCTCCTCCCTGAGTACTAGCTTTAATAGTACCAGAAGGTGCCATGCAAGCCTTCACAGGAGGCAACCAACAATCCTACCCAGGTATGATAATGTGAACCACACAACGACCAGCATGGCATGATAGCCCCAAGTGTGCAGTAGTGGCACATATACCTTGGCAACCACCAGCTCTCTAATTGGACTTAAGACCTACTCAACAAGAAGGAAATCATGCCTGGTACAGGAATCCTAGTCAATTACCCAGGGCAAGTGAACCCATGGATCTTGGAGAAGAACCCAGAACCACCACTTTACTAAACCAGCATGATCCCTAACTACACTCTAAATATTTGTCCTTATATCCACAGATAAATGTAGTCCTAACCCCCCATCAAGAGAACCTCTTTTTGTAAAAGAGAGAGGCTACTACAGAAAACCACAATCAATCAAAATGCGCAGTTGTGGAGCCCAGGCCCATCTGTACTATAGCTCTTGCACCTAAGGCTTGGGAATGAAAAGGGGGAGGAGAAATTGTAATAGCCAGAGAAACAGGAAGTTTGGGGTGAAGATTTTTGTCTCCTAGGAATGTCAGAAGCTATGCCACCAAAGTCTCTCCAACTTATGCCTAAACATGAGCTGAACAGGGACAATAGATATGCTAATGTCAACAGAGGAGGCCTCAATCTTACACAAAGAATAACAGGCAACTAAGGAATGTTGAGAGCAAGAGAAGGCTTCCCTATGGAAGAGCACACCAATTGATTATTCAACACCAAGCGGTCAGCCCTGAAAACACACACATACAAGCTGTTAACATCACACAGACTGATCATGTTATACATATGTATGAAGGTTTGTGTGTGTGTGTGTGTGTGTGTGTGTGTGTGTGTGTGTGTAACAACAATTAAAGAAAAAGATGCTATGGAGGGAGGAAAGGAAAAGGGAGAAATGGTGTAATTATACTAATCTCAAAAAAAGGAAAAAATGTATATTTATTAAGGTTTTGATATAAGAAGGGAAGGTTTAAGAATGAGAGAAGTTCATGAATGAGAGGGTGAAATGAAATGACATGAATAAGGCAACATATTCTTGTTCTGACTCCATTTTGTGTTTCCTTAGACAGTTCTCAGCCTTCTGCCTGCCTCTTCCCAATGGTCCCTGACTCTACCTTGGCAACACGTTTGAAATTTCCATGGCCTTGACCATGGTCCATATGTATTAATCAAAGTAATTAAAGTAAGCTAGAATAACTAGAAAAGATACAATTAAAAAATAATTGGCAGGTTATATCTAAAATAATTACTATGCTCTGCCAGGAATGAGCATTTCAAGGTACTCCGACTCTCATTTAACTTTGATGTAAATTATGGTCTTTGTGGGTTTTGCCTTTAAAAACTCTATACCCCTGAGCTTGGGCACCAATTTTTCATAGGCACAATCCCACTCTTGGTCTGGCCATCAATAAAAAGGACTTAAAACTTTTGATTGGCTTAATCAGTATGGTTGACAATAGCTATCTTGCATGGTCTTTTTGTGTCTCTCTTCTATCTCCCCTTCGACACTATACCTCAGAGAAAGAAATCAACTTGCTCATCCCCTTTTGTTACTTTTTACAACATCACCTCTCATTTTCATTTGTCATGGTCCCTTACAACTACCATTTGTTTTTAGATCTTGGATCTAATAGCCAATGGTTCTTTTTATGAAGTTGTGGGCTTCATATGATTCTGGGCAGGAGATTGGCTCTCTGCTCTGTATGTGTGCTGGAGACTTCCTTGAGTCCTTATAAGAGGTACTGTGCACTAACTAACCTCCATTCTAGCCAGAGAAGTCCTGTTTCCGTTTCTTTGAGTGGTGACCACTCCTAGATGGTGCCTGTGCCTTTCCCTGACTCCTGCACAGGATCCTAGTGTTGTGATAGGTGTTGACTTTGTGAGAATTCATTGTACAAAATGGAGTTAATCCTGTCACACTTCAATGACATGAAATAGAGGGTCAGCTGATGAAACTGCTGCCATCCAGTTATACTAGCCTTGCACAGGAACTGCCTCCAACAGAAGCTCAGGACCTGCTAGCTCCTGCAACACTGGAAATGCCAGCAAGCTTTCCTTTGTAATAGCGTGCATGACATTTTCAGTCTTAAAACCCCAACCTTTCCTTTGTTCTCAGAGCACACTGCATAATACCTGCTCCTGGGCATATGTGTCTCAGATGGCAATCTTAACCTTTAATTCCAAATGAAAGTGGCTTTCTTGAACACTCATCTTTTTGTTTTCTGTGAACATTACATTGAAACTTAACACCTTATTTTCTTTTTAATAAATAGTTTAGTAACTAGAGCCAACCCCTGACACTATTAACGATACTCTGCTATGCTTGCTGACAGGAGACTACCATAGCTGTCCTCTGAGAGGCTCCACCCAGCAGCAGATCAACACAGGTGCAGAGACCCACAGCCGAATACTAGTTGAAGCTCGGGGAGTCTTGTGTAAGGGTTGGGGAAGAACAGAGGGAGAGGACAAGCAGGCCACGAGAAGACCTACTGAGTCAACTAACAAAGGACCATGGGGGCTCACAGAGATTAAACCACCAACCAAAGAGTATGCACAGACTGGACCTAGGCCCCTACACATATGTGGCTGATGGGCAGCTTGGTCTTCATGTGGGTTCCTAGCAAGTGGAGTGGGTGCTGCCTGTGACATGGACTCTGTTGCCTGCTTTTGGATCACTTTCCTCTAGCTGGGCTGCCTTGTTGAGCCTCAGTGAAAGAGGATCTGCTTTGTCCTGATGTGATTTGATGTGCCAGAGTGGTTTGGTGGGGGGTGGGGGGAGCTCCTCATTTCTGAGGGGGAAAGGGTGGGAAGGTAGAATGCAGAGGAGAGGAGGGAAGGGGCTGTTGTAGGAATGAAAACCGAATGAATAAATAAATTAATTAATTTAAAAAGAAACATAACACCTTGTATTCTCAGCCTTAAGCCATTCTCTGTGGTTGTTGAATCACTGGCCCGTAGGTTTTATCTACACAAACCATTCTTAGAGGAAGATATGGTGATTTGGATATTTTTGCTATTAAGGACAAGTCAAGAAAGTGCAAACTCAGTAACCTTGTATTCACAAAACTCAGAAATTCTATATTGTTAGAATAAGGTTTCATAGAATTGTGTGACTTCCCATTTATATAATTTTAAAACATAAAGCCAAAAAAAAAAAAAAAACCCAAAAAAACTCTTCATAAAAGCATATGAAGTCTGTGTCCCAGCTGTATCCCGCTCCCTCATTCCCTCCCCAACCCCACACTCCCTCCCTGGTCTCCTCCCTGCCCCTTTCCAAGTCCCCTGATAGGGGAGGACCTCCTCCCCTTTCATCTGACCCTGTTTTATCAGGTATCTTCAGGGCTGGCTGCAAAGTCCTCCTCTGTGGCCTAACAGACTGCTCCTCCCCTGGGGTGGGGGTCAAACAGCCTGCCCTTGAGATCCTATTAGAAATAGTCCGTGTTCCCCTTACTTTGGAAAACTACTTGGTTACTGAGCTACCACAGGCCACATCCGAGCAGAAGTTCTAGGTTATATCCATAGATGGTCCTTGGTTGAGTGTCAGTCTCAGAAAAGACCCTGTGCCCAGATATATTTGGTCCTTGTGGAGCTCCTATCCTTTCCATATCATACTAACTTCCCTTCTTTCATATGATTCCCTGCACTCTGCCGAGGGTTTGGTTATGAGTCTTAGTGTCTGCTTTGAAACACTGCTAGGTAGAGTCTTTCAGATGCCTTTTGTGATAGACTCCTGTCATAAGTTCAATGCACATCCCATTTGTCTTTCTAAATGAGGATTAATCACCTTCGCCCACTCAAATTATGACACTGTGGAGAAAACGAATTTTCAAGTACTTTCAAAAATATCTTATCTTGAGTTTTTGCTATTAAAATACTTCTAATAAAAAAATTTAAATAGCATTCGGAGCTTGGTTGATGTTTTTTATGGAGTGTTTTGTTTTTAGGAACACCATTTTTTTTGAAAGATCTAAGCACTTTCATTGTACTGTGTTTAAAGATTTCAAGTAATTATTTAAATAACAATAATAATAATCATAATAACCAAACACTCAGAGATGCTGATTATCTTTCTTCCAGTGATCATTAGTTGCATGTAATTCTTTGTCTAGGAGTGATATCCGTTAGACTTTTGCCCTTCATTGTTAATGGCTCTATTGATATTGAAATTGTTCTAGTCTTATTGTATAGCAATTTCTAGGATGGATTATTTTACAGCAGACTTAGTGGTATTCTGGGTCTTATAATCTTTTCTCCCCCTCTTCTGAAGTGTTCTTTGAGCCATAACACAGGAGCTGTGATATGAATGAAGCCATAGGAGCCAGGCTCCCCACAGTCTGTTGATCTTTGCATTGTGTCTAGCAGTGGTTTTCTGTGATGGCCTCCATTTGATCTGAGGATTTGGAACTAAAAGACAAAGATGAGAGGGAGCATGCATTTGTCTTTCTGGGTCTGATCACCCATATTACTGTAATGAATCTAAATAAAATATTTTCAACAAAAAAAAAAAAAAGCATATGAAGTATGTGTCTAATGCTCACTTCTTTTATTTTTCTTCTGTCCTTTTTTTTTTTTTTTCACATCTACTACCTCTTTACTTTCTCTTGTGTCACTTACTTATTAAGGGCTCAGAAGTGACTTCATTGCCTTAAGACCTCTGTCAGAATGTGAGTGGCCCTCAGAACAAAGAGCTCATGCAATTCTGATAGTGATTAACCGATTGGCTTTACTGGCATACTGTCTCTGTATATATTTATTTGTTGTTTTAAAAAAATGAAAATCCCAAATCATCTGATTTTACTCAGGAGCCAGATGCTAGAGTGAAAATGTCCTAGCTCAGACAGGCAGAGAAAGTCCCCAGCTGACCTTACTATTCAGTTCACATCTCAGAGGAAAAAAACCAAAAAGCCCAAGGCCAGGAGCTTGCTACCTCAGCTGATGGCCTAGGAGGAAAAGGCCTGATAGCTCACCTGACAGCTTAGGGGAGAAAAGCCAAAAGCTAATGAGCCCAAAAAGCTAAAAAGCCAAAGAGCTAAAGAGATACTTCTTCTCAACACTGTCTTAAATACCCCTTAACTCAAAGTTCCTCCTTCCTGTTAATCCCTCTCAGCTGGTTACTTGCTCCACCTGTTGGCCTAGGGTTAACTTGATTAAATCCTGTGTACAGAAAACTCTTGGATTAAAGGTGTGCAGTAGGGTTGAGCCGCACCACACAAAAGACTGGTTTTTACGATTCGAAATCTCGGGGTCACAATGGGAACAAATATACGGCACTATTTATTTATTTATTTATTTGTTTATTTGTTTATTTATTTATTTATTTATTTATTTATTTATTTATTTATTTATTTATTTATTTATTATTTGTTTGTTGAGTCTTAAGTAGCCCAGGCTCGCCTGGAACCTGCCATATAGCCAACAGTGACTGTAAATTTCTGATTCTCCTGCCCTCACCTCCCGGGGTGCTGGGATTACAAGTGTTCAGGTGTGCACGGCTACACATGATTCATGTGCTGCTGGAACCCAGGACGTACTTGGCAAGCAAGCACTCTTCCTCCTGAGCTACAGCCCCAGCCTGGCAGTGTGGCTTCCATTCCCTTCTACTACTAAGGACAACAGAGTTTACTTAAGAAAGCACCGCTGTAAGTTCATTACAATTTAAATTACATTTAAATTTTCACCACTTTAAAAAGAATGCATTTCCAGAAACTGGTAATGTTTTGGATGGCCAAGATGGCACCCGTCCGTGGTTCTGATTGTAGGTGTGTTGTTTTGTTTTTGCTGTTTTAATCAAAGAGGCAAAAGAGATTAGCATTCGGTTTCCGCATTTCTCTCCTCTTGCTTGGCGTTTTGCCCCTCCGGAGCAGTTGACACAACTGCTAAGTTGCTAATGCTGCTGGCATGTCCTGCCCTGTCGAATTTGCTAGGAGCGGGTTCAGCCCTCCTAGGATGGCCGTGTAAACTTCTTGACCGAAGACAGGGGAATCCTAAAGTCTGCTGTGGTTTCACAGACAGTAAGTTTTCCTTTTCAGTCCTGTTGCCGACCGTGAGGGCTGAACGGGAGATCTGAGGAGGCAGGAGGGAACCGCTGTGCTCATCCTCTAGCTCCTCCTGCATAGCTGCTTCGGACACGTTGTATGGGATGTCTGTGCTGCGGGAGCGGGTGATCCTTTGAACTTGGCATTTCCATTCTGCCGAGTGGAAGTTCCATGCTTGGTCCATAATTGAGCTGTACTCAGCGCCCCAGTTGGTATGTCCCCCGAGCAGCCTTCTTCCCTCAGAATACACGAAGCTTCTGGACTTCATTGTTTTGTAGGTGTTGGGGTCTCCGGGGTGGTAGCGCACGAGTTTGCCCTCCCGCAGCGGGTGGGAAGCTGTGCCTTGGACCGTCAGCTGAGTGCCTGCAACCCCCGCTGCGGCCAGACTCTGTGCAGTTTCCTCGCTCTTCACGTCGGAGACGCCGGAGTCCAGTCCGGGTCTGGGCTCTGCGCTCGTGGGACCATCCAGGGCGAGCAGCCTGCGGCCTGGAGTGGTGGGCGGGCTAGGGGCCGGGGTGTGGTGCCGGCTGCCCGGGCCGTCCAGGTGCGACTTTGCATCCTCTTCCCTCACCCGGAAGGAACAGGTTTTTTTGGGGAACGCTGTCCCTGGCGACGAGGAAAGGGCAGGCTCCTCAAACAGAAGCTCCTCGCCGTTGAAATGGTAGCGGTACATGCTGTAGCCATCGGAGCTGTTGATGCTGCTCTGCCGCAGCAGGAAGGTGGCCTCGCATTCCGAGGACGCCCGCGAACGAGCCAGGATCAGGTCAGACCTGTCGATGCCGGCCAGATTCTCCAGAGCGCTCACCATCCTGCCGGACAGGTCCTCCAGCTGAGAGAGCCGAAGGTCGACAGTCTGCAGAGACGTTTTCATGAAAGTTTCTCTTTCGTTGATTTCCTCCAACCTCATTGACATATTTTCAACTCTGGTAAACACAAAGGGACAGGTTGATCAAATTGAGATTAATTCAATATTGAAAACACTGGAGATAATGTCGTTGCTGCATGAGCTTCCAAGCTTTGGTCGCCCGCCTTGCTGAGCCTGTTTGTGCATGTTGCGTACCCCTAAATACAAACTCTCATTCCGATTACGAGAGAAGTATTAGGAAATACCAGTTAGCATTCCGTGTTTACCGTATGCCCAGCATTCTGTTAGGGCGCTGGGTGCCCACTACTAAGTCTTTATACGGTGCTGGTC
Source organism: Psammomys obesus (assembly GCF_907164565.1). Lineage (NCBI taxonomy): Eukaryota > Metazoa > Chordata > Mammalia > Rodentia > Muridae > Psammomys > Psammomys obesus. Next base: position 2,914,775 of record NW_026596046.1, on the reverse strand, counting down.
TAAGAATTTAATCCTCATCACTGCCCTATGAAGTGAGTGCCGTTACTTCTCCCCCCATTTTACAGAAAGGAAGTTAAGCCACGGAGCAAGGCCAGGATGGATGATTCGAGCACACAATGTTTGCTTCAGCCCTTGCCTCTCCGCTGGTTCCCCGTACCGCCTCAGTAAGGCAAAAGAGACTGTGAAGGTTGTCTGATGAGCAACTGGATTGGATAGGAATCCTTGCAGGCACCCAGGGTCTTACTGAGTCCACCCTTGGAAGTGCCTGTCAGGACATTTCCAGGGAGGAGTCACTGAAGAGGGAGACTACCTGTGGCAACACCATCCCATAGGTTCAGGTGCCCACGAAATGAAAAGGAAAGGAGAAGTAGGACATGGATGAGTCATGAAGGCATCCCCGTTCTCTGCTTCCTGACCCACCAGGTGTGAACAAGCTCCCACCTCCACAGCGCAAGCCAGCTGCCATGTCATCCTGCCATGATGGACTGGGAGCTAAAATAAATCCCTCCTCTTTTAAGTTGCTTCTACAAATAACAGTACAACCTCAGTATCTACCGGATACCCTCATGGGTACCAGACTCCGTTAGATGCTCAAGTCCCTTATAAATTGGCACTAACTATACATAATCTGTGCACATCCTCCCACATACTTCAAATCATCTCTAGATGGCTTATAATGCCTAATGTAAATGCTACATAAAAATTGATCCATTGTATTATTTAGGCAACAACGATAAAAAGGCCTGAACATATTCAGTATAGAAAGAATTTTAAAAAAATATTTCTTTAAAGATTTATTATAATTATTTATCATTTATTTGGGGTGTGTGTTCATTTCATTCATTTATTATCTTAATTTGTGATGTGTGTGCAGGAGGATGGATGTTCCCCAGTGTATGTGTGGAGGTCAAAGGACAACTTGCAGAATTTGTTCTCTTTCTACCATGTGGGCCCCAGAGAACGCACTCAGATGGTTGAGCCTGGTGGCCAGCACTTCCATCGACTGAGCCACCTTGCCTGCCTTGACTATATGTGTTCAGCCTGAGGTTGTTGCATCCGCAGATGCAGAATCTACAGATCCGGAAAGCCAGGTGTACCAGCAGTTACTCCTGATAGTCTTAACTATGGCTATCAACAATAAATGGGTCATAACAAAAGAAATAAACAAAATTTTTGTTGAAAGCTTGAAGTACTCAAACAATGAATTTTATTAAGTGCAGACTATCATGATTTACTTGAAGGACAATGTATCATTAAATTATACACATGCCAGATTATTATTTATATTAAATAATATTCTCTTAGAGAAAAGAACATGGCAAAGTATTAATATCTGGTGTTAGATAATTTTTAAAAAAATCTCCTAGATCATCAAGCAACAATTTATGAAACTGATGTTGCTTAGACTGAAACCTGCTAGAATAATAAACCTTGTTTTCTATTTCAGTACGTACAGTGTGGATAGGCTCGTGACATATGACTCTAGGAGGCAGTGAGGTATGCCCAGGATTTTGGACTACCTTTTTTTTTTTTTAACCTGACTTATTTTGGACTACCTTCTAAAAGTTTAATTTGCTCCAGGGATGAGTTGGGAGTCCTGAGTCCTGGCTCTAGCTGGGTACTACAGTGGCTTGTTAAGGGAGATTCCTTCCCTATATGATGGCAAACAACTTGATTCGATACCACCATGCTTTGCTTTTCTCCCAACTTTCTTAAGAGAAAAATCTGTGGCTTCTATAATAACTTGGCTTGTAGTGCAGTCTGTCTCTAGAAGGTTTTTGGTGTCCTGGCTGTATATCTTCATAAACACATTTCTGTTCTGCTGCCTTTCCTCGTACCCCTGCTGTGAGGGTCTGCCCTCCCTTTTTCTTTGTTCTCTTTTTGTCGTCTAGGTGACGCTTGGTGCTCTCCTTGCACTGCCACCTCTGCCCTTTTGGATATCCAGTATGCTACCCACAACTTGCCATTGTGCTAGCAACCCTTGCCTGGCATTTACCTAGAGTTACTTTGGTCAACGCTGCTCTTCTGTTGCCCATGTTAACAGCTGCACTCTCCTGTGTGGCAGGGTTCTGGCTTCTATTCTTAGCTCTTTTCTTGGATAGAGAACTATTTATGTGCCTCTTGATTAGCCCCATCATATGAGCAGGAAGAATCTGGCTTCCTGGAAGCTTGCACTAGGCAGAACCACATTCAGTGTGGGAGAGAAGATGTGGTTGCCTCACAGAAAAGCCTTTCTCTATCAACCAGTTCTGAGAATCCTCTCTGCTCTTGCCCTTCAGGGATGTGCAGAAGAATTTCACTGAAAGCTTTCTGAAAGATAGTTTCTGAAAGAAAGGTTACTTCTGAACGATACTCAGGGTTTGCTGTTAAATATGCACCTTGCCCTCCTCAATCCTCTTGTATTCAAACCACAATGTCTCTGCAACAGTCAAACTTGAAATCTGTCAACAGACCCTACAGTAAAAGACAATGCAGCTGTGCACACATTTAAATAGAAATAAACTGGTGAAAGTACAGACAGGCATCTTTCCCCTGACATTTCCTATGATTACCTGCCCTTCCACATTACCTAATCCAGAGTACAGCTTGCCAGCCACTCATAGGTGATAAAAGAAACCTCAGTGTCATTGTTTCTTCAATCCCCTTGATCTCTGCTTCACTCTTTAACCTTTACTCCACCACATGGACTATGATCCTGGTCTCTGGGAGAGATCCTATTTTAGACTCTCAAATCTTGCTTCTCTAAGGCTACTCTCTTCCTAAAGCTGAGAAAAAAAATGTTTTATAATACAGCAGAGATCAAGAGAAACTGTGAGATATTTGATTAGAACTCTAAGTTGATGCCACTTGGAGAAAGCAAATTGTTAATCACTATGCCAGATCAAAGGAGGTTGAACTGAAGTGGAATTCTTCTGGTTGTTTTTGCCTTTTTTTTTCCTGATACTGAAACTTTATAGTATATATGTAAAAAGAAGAAAAAAATGGGCTGAGTTCATTTACTTCTAAATGATTAATGAAAATAATACATTATAAATGTCTTGGTTATTTTTCTATTGCTGTGATGAGGTATCACGACCAAGGCAACTTATGAAAGAAGCATGTAATTTGGCTTATCATTTCAGAAGGTTAAAGACCCTGATGGGAATCAAAGAAACAGCTGGTAGATCAATCTTGATTCACAACTGTGAGGCAGAAAAAGAACACTGGGAATGGAGTGAAACCTCAAAGGCTAGCCCCCAGTGACACACCTCCATCAACAAAGCCACACCTCCTAATCCTTCCTAAACAGTTCCACCAACTAGGGACCAAGTATTCAAGTAAACGAGTCTATGGGGCTAGTCTCATTCAAAGCGCGCATTTCACTCCCTGACCTTAAGAGTCTTGTTGCCATACACAATACAAAACACATTTAGTTCAACATCAGAAGTCTTCATACTCTTTCACAGTCTCAACACAGTTTCAAAGTCCAAAGTCTCTTCTAAGACTCAAAGCAATCTATTAATGGTAGCCTCCTGTAAAATCAAAGAGCAAATTATACACTTCCAGCATACAATGGTGCAGATATACATTATCATTCCATAAGGGAAGAATGGGGGGAATACTGAGGAAATACTGAACAAAAAAAGACCAAAACCCAGCAGGGCAAACCTCAACCCCTGTAGCTCCATGTTTGGTGTCAAAGGGCTTAGATGTGCCCCTGCTTCCATCTTTGTGTCTGCAACATGGTTTTCTCCCTTAGATTGGTTCCACTTCCTATTTGCAGTTCTCCTTGGCAGGTCTTTTATGGCTCTGGACTCTCCAACAACATTTTCTTATCTTTAACACAATACACACTTCACTTTCACAGCTTCCCAAAATGGCCTCTCAGGATCTCCATGCACAGACTCTTTAGCCACACACCTAGTCTAAGAAGATCGACTTAACTATAGATACAATATTCCCAAACTCTTCTATTCATGGATCCTCCATAATTCTAAAGCCAGAACCACATAGACAATGTTAAATTTGACTACCAACTCGGGGTGAATCCCGGCACACCTGAATAATATTTGTATCAGCTTTGATTTGTTGATGTTTTTTTGTTTGTTTGTTTGTTTGTTTAGTTTAGTTTTTTTTTTAGGGTTAAAAAATACCCTCAAAGCTATTTCTGATTACTCCAATACCAACTTAAGGAATTCTCCTACAGCCGGGGATGGAGTTACTCCTCTAAGTTCTCTTTATCGTGCACCTGTCACCAAGAGTCCTCTGTGAAACAACAACAACGGTGACTATAGCACAGTCCTCTTGGAAGAAATTGAAACTGTGTAAGCGAAGGTTCCCCATGAACTGCAGATGTTCTGCAGGTGTCAAACAATATGATTGTGTTAAGTGTCATTGAGTTAGGTGTCATTGGCAGCCTCCTCCATGTCTCCACAGACCTCTGTATTGATTACTAAGTAGGTATTTTGTTGTTTTTAGTGTAATGTCCATAAACCTTAAAGTTGAGCAAAAAAAACAAACAAACAAACAAACAAAAAAAACCTGTTTTTGTTAAAGAAATAGAAGATAGTGCTTTCAAATCATTTAAAAACAATAATAGATTTAACAATACGGAACTTCTGGACAATATGTAGAACTTCCGTAGTAATTTCTGCAGGATTACCTCTGTACGGTACAATTCTGTTGGATTTTGCATGGGTTCTCATTTGTTGGTGTAAGTTTCATCTTTATCTTCACATGATGAGATTCTGTGTGTCTTTTTTAAGGAAATGACCTAGACATGTGGAGCTCTGCCCTGAGCCAGTTATTAAAATACATTTTTTTGTGTGCATGGAACAGTCACCCTTTATCTGCAAGGCACCTCATAAATTATATAGAACATTTCTATAATGACAGAGTTAAATATTCACACCAAAATATGCTGTTTGCAGAGTTAGATCCAGTTCATTCTTGCATAAACCCATGTTTCAAGATCTCAGGGTATTGTATACTTGAGTTCTAAGACTATTCCTACTCTATAATTTTATTCCAGATCCACAGATCATAAAGCTGTCTAATCCACTCTAAATTTTACATCTGGTTATTTTAATTTCCAGTTACTTCCTTACATGGGGCTGTCTTTAAGGTTCGTAATTATAGGGAGAACACCCAGGGTAGCACCTTGTTCTGACTTGCAGAGATTTCATACATGAAAGGCTGAATGAAGACTAATAATGACAGAATAAAGCTCAAGCCTTGAATCTCTCACCTTTCTCATTCTTTGTAGCCAACAATACACTAAGCAGTTGCTAAAAGAATATTGAGCTCTCTGGGAGGCTAGCTATGTTCCTTATTTATCTACTACCACTGGCCTTTCCTGAGATCTCCCACGTTTCTAGAATTAGAGGCATCTGAATCACTAGCTCTTCTCTCACTTCCTGTGTGGGCTAGACCCTGATCTCAGCGGCTAAGTGAAGCGCATTCACATCCTGGGTTCTCCCTTCCACATTCCTAGTTCCTCACCCTTCATCTATCATCACCAGGGCTATACAGAGCCTGGCAAAAATAAATAGTGCCTGGAGGCAACCAGGCTGTTTATGCTGACAGTGGTGACACTAGCATTGTTAGTGTCCCTGCTGGTTGGTTCTGGGGAGCAGACACTTCTTCAGCCTCCAAGCTCATGCACCCTTACATTTGGACTATAGAGTATGTACGGGCTAGTTCTATGTCAACTAGTTTTATGACACAAGCTCGAGTTGCCTCAGTGGAGAAAATGGCTCCAGAAGATCCAGCTGTAGGGCATTTTCTTAATTAGTGATTGATGGAGGAGGGCCAGCCCATTGTGGACAGGGGTCCTGGGCCCTATAAAAAAGCTGACTGAGCAAGCCATGGGGAACAAGCCAGTAAGCAGGCCACCTCCCTGGCCTCTGCATCAGCTCCTGCCTCCAGGTGCCTGACCTGGTCATGGAGTTTTGGCACAGCTAAGACTGGCTGCCACTGATGGAAGCCATGGGAGCCACACAGGCGTGGCCCAGTGACAGTGCCATGCTGTCTCATTATTGTTGCATCTGCATTACTCTGCCACAGCTATTGCCCTCACGTGGGTGGCTGTGCTTGGCCCTGAGTCTTGATTTTTTTCCCCTTCTAGGCTCCCAGTGTTCACACTGATGTAATGTTCCTGCCTCTCCCATGGCCTTTATTTCTTCTGAATGGGAAATGGTTTTCTGGCTGGGCGTTGGAAACCAGAGCACCTGCATGCTTTGCCTTCTTTCTTTGAAAGTCAACCGCCTGCAAGGAAAGTGGTTTTCTATTTGTCTTGTCCTGCAGAAGCTTGGTGGGCTGTGAGCAGGTGCTAGGGTGATTACCGCTGCCAGGAACCGTGCTGGCACGCCCAATACTGCGAACGTATTTGGCAAGCTCTGAGCCACATCATCCAGTACAACTCTATTGCTAATGAAGTTGATACTTTATCTGTTTGCCTAATGTCTGTGTCTGTCTCTGAACTGGCTCTGTGTTGGTTAGTTTTGTGTCAACTTGACAAAAGCTAAAATCATTTTGGAAGAGGAACTCTCAACTAAGGAAATGCCTCATACGATTTATAAGATTTACTTGTAGGGAGTCTGTGGTGCATTTTCTTGATTAATAATTAATGAAGGTGGCCCAGTTCACTGGGGACACTACCACGGCAGGCAAGTAGTCTAATATGGTATAAGAAAGCTGGCTGAGCAAGCCAGTAAGCAGTCTTCCTCGATGGCTTCTCCTTCTCTTCTTGCTTCCAGATTCCTACCTGAGTTTCTGCCTTGGCTTTCATCAATGGACTGTGACCCAGGATATGTAAGGCAAATCATTCCTCTCAAGTTGCCTTTGGTCATGGTATTTTACCACAGCAACAGAACTATAATTAAAACAGGCTCTCAAAGTCAGAGGAGGAGTAAGAATGTCATTCAATGAGCCCATAAAGCCCAGCATTTAATCCATTACTTTCTCTATTCAAGAGCCTTGATTCCCATTAATTTGTATGATGAAAGCATTTAGCTGGGATCTGTCCCAAATGCCTTTCTCACTACTGTGAGTTTTGTCTTTTTTTTATGCACTCTGCATCTTTCTAAGATTGATCTCTCAGTTTCTTGTCTAGTTACCATCTTATCTCCTCCTTATTGAGGTCTTCACCACCGGTGCCTTCTCATCATAGTCACATGACAAAAGAATGCCAAATAACATCTCAAAGCTATAGAGCATTGACTTTCTGTCAAGCCAATGATAGACCCAAGACTTAACCCAGATCCATGAATCTGACAAAAAGCCCACCAGACCAGAATCTATGGATACAAGTTAGGCTAGCCCAGGCCTAAGGCTTTCTAGGTACACGGACAATTACATTCAAAATTTATAACTTGTGAACTCTAGTCTCTACGTTTTGGGATAAACATAATAAAACTTATGTAAGTGCTGAACTTGAAGGCTGAGGCAGAGTGATATTGAATTTGAGGCCAGAGTGGGCTACATAGCAAGACAAACAAAACGATATAAATGGCAGCAATATATAATTTTTAAGGGAAAGAAGAAATATATTACATATTCTAAAACCTAGCCTAATATATTTATTGTAATCAAACATTCATTTTGGTGCTATGTTTCCTTGAAGCCACATGGAAAGTGTAAACACAGTAGATAACATAATTACTGATTTTTGAAAAACAGGAGTTAAATCTCTGATAAATATTTTTTCTAACCCTGTGGACCCATTGTAGAGATGCAAGACATAAAGAGAACCATATGGTCAACACTAGAGCAGCAGAAGACTTGGGGAGATGTTGATACTGCAATTGCCAGCCATACGCATGGCCTGCTGGTCACCAGGTAAACTATGATCATCTCATTTTCAGTTCAACTGGATTTGAGTCAACCAGGAGATACAGGCTTGTGTGTAGACAAGGTGTTTCTAGGGAGGGTTAAATGAATCAGGGAGACCTACACTGAATGTGGGTGGCATCATCTACAGGCTGAGGTCTCAGGCTGAGTAATGGGAAAGAGAAAGCAGTGAGCCGAGCGCCAGGATTCATCTCCCTGCTTCCTCACTGCAGGAAGACCGGCAGCTTCAGGCTCCTGCCATCATGCCTTCCCACCACACAGGGCCCCAACCTGTGAGCCTAAATAACCCCCCCCCCTTTTTTTCTTACACTGTTTGTTTTAGGTATTTTGTTACAGCAACAAGAAACTTAACTAACACACATGATGAGGATGAAATGTTCAAATCGGCAAGTTCTAACTTGGACTTGCTGGTGGGTGTTATTACCTAGTTTCATGCCCCCAATTCTTGGTTGTCTGCTGTCGCTACTTGGGGAAAGAGGTGATGCCAACATTAGCCCTTGTTTTGGTGTTGCTGATATTGAGCATTCCTCCTTCCCTTCCTCCTCCCCATCCTTCCTCCTCTCTCTTCTCCATTCTCTTCCTCCTTTTTCTCTTCTGGTTTTTGGTTTTGTTTTGTTTTGTTTTGTTTTGTTTATATACAAATTCATTTTAGGCTGCTCTGGAACTCACTGAAAACCTCAGAATGATAGTCTAACTACTGATCATCCTACCTTGGTCCCCAAGTGCTGGGATTACAGACCTGTGCCACCATGCCCAGCTGATACCAAATGTTCTTAATAGGAATCTCCAAACCTTCAGGAAGGCCAAAACCTTAACTCAGATACTCAGATCTGACAGAAAACCTCTTAACAGGATTGGGAAGAATCATAACCTGCTATTAAAGGTTTGGACCATTTAAGAGCAATAGCTTTTCTGGTACAGGACCAACTGCATCTAAATGTATACTTTATGAGATGCATTTTTTCCCTGTATATTTTGAAGTATTAGAAAACATAAAATGAGTAAAGAGAAGGCCCTATGATTAGATTCTTGCACAAGTCTGTGGAGGGGGGAGCCCTAGTATAGAAGGTTCTAGGAGATCAGAGTCTGCCATTACATGTTTGGTTGGTCAAAACCACAGAATTTTGAGCCAGGATGAAACAAAGCCGAGTCCCATCACCTGCCTCAAACTCTATAATAGAACTTGATTAAGAATGGAGTAAGATTTGCAGTCAAGTCTGGAGGGGTAAACTTTTACTCATTCATTCATTCATTCATTCATTCATTCATTCATTCATAAAACTCTGTTCATACTTTGTGGAATGATCTTGTGGGCAAAATCCAGACATGCATCCAAACTGCATCTTAGGGTTCAATGGTCTTGACCTAGTTAAATGTGTTTAATGGTCAGGAAACCTTTTCATATGGCTTTGGCATTTGAGCAGAGATCCAAAGGATGAATAGGAAAGGTGTGTGTGTGTGTGTGTGTGTGTGTGTGTGTGTGTGTGTGTGTACTAGGTAGAGGGATTGGAATGGGCAGAAAGGACAAGGTGCTTTGAAGAAGCCAAAGAATAATAAGGTAAGGAACACGTAATCCCGGTGGCATTCCATTTTTGCCTTGTTGAAGCAGCTGAGTGGTAGTGTCATTTATGGGCCCTGAAGCCCGGGAGAGGTTGCCTGTGCTGGGAGAACCATGAGAGCCAGTGCACATGTTGGTGGAGCTTGGGGGTGAACCCTCTGCTGCAAGTCAGGGTTGTGTTATCTGACACTGAGTCATGTTGCGAACCTCTTACTGAGGAACTAAACATTGGGCGCTGTAAAATATTGACATTTGATGGCAAAAATACATGTTAGAACGTAATGTTCATTTCCAGGCATTAGGAGGAAGGCTGTGAGTGGTTCCCACATTGATGTGCTCAGTGGACCCTGTGTGGAGGGACATGACTAATGTGCAGAATCCTGGCTGAGCCCGTCAGGATAACAGCACTGAGACTCCGCAGTCTGTGTTTGCAAAGGCAGTTGGGCAGGAGAGAGGTGAGAGAAGGTCTGACTCATGCCTCCCCGGACCAGATGGAACCCACACCTGATGGCTGAAGCAGATACCACTGAGAGAAAGAGCGGTCACAGTCATCAAATGGCAAATACGGTGCAGAAGTGAGCTGACCACAGAAATTACAGGGATAGAAGAATTAGCAGAAATTTCCAAATACACGAAGGTTGATTTGGAAAGCAACCATAAGTACCTCAGATTAGGAACAGATAAGGCACATTCTTCCCCTTCCTCCACGTCCTTTGCTCCCACGGTGGGCTGGTTACTGGGTTGAAAGCTCTTCCTCTTGTCTAGAGCTTTCACCTGTGAGTCAGCCTTGGCAAAGAGCAGCAAAAGGAAGCAGAGGGCCAGGAATGTGTTCCCCTCTCTTGTGGGGGCTTCATCCAAGAAAACAGGAAGGAGTGTGTTTGTTTTGCCCTGCATGCTTTTATACCTGTTACGTGTGCACAGAGCCCCAAGAGAAAAATGCAATTTGGTAACGCACTGATAACTACATTCATGAATCACTGGTCCAAGAATGATAAAAATCCTAACAATGCTAGGGGAAGGGAGACAGGAGAGAGGCAGAACAAAACCGAACACAATTTCCATTGTGAGTGACTGAGTACAATTACCTTCAAGCTCATGTCTAACTTCTAAATGGAAAAGTTTCACTACATTGTGAAGAAATAGTTTGTATGTTTTAGAAGCTTAGCAACTGCTGTAAAACTATCAACTGAATGATTCAAAGTCTTATTTAAAATGTGCTTTATTAAGGCTAAGTGTTGGTGCAGGTAGCTGGCTGGGCTCAGTTGAATGACAAGGTGACTGGGGCTAAGAGGGGCCGGGGACCAGATGTCAGAGGCATATTTAGGCATGTGGGCTGGGGCAAAACCCACAGCCTGGCATGCTCGGGGGTTTGGGGGTGTGGGGAGCCTGAAGATGTGCCTGAGAGGTCTGTAGCAGTAGATGGGCTCTTGGTTGGTCAAGGTTGTTTAAGGTGCCCTTTTCAAATCTTGTCATGTTTATGTTTCTCTGAATACACTGGCATCAGTGTCAGAAAACTAATTCTAAGTGCTCAAGGACATACAGATGGGCCAGATCCTCACTTGGGCATGTCTCCTACGTCTGTTTCTACCCACAGTGCTGATTAAACTCTCAGGAACAACACAGTACAAGATCTGAAAAAGCTTATACTGCTTTCCCTAAGCAATAAGGGTCCCAACAATTCTGATTTAAAAAAAACAAAAAACCAACAACATGTAGATAGAATGAGCGTACTGGTCCTGCCTACCCTTTCTTTGCTGGCTACTTATTCCAGGGTACAGAAAAACATCAGACTGGTTCACTACTAGCGTTCTGCTCTTCCTCGACCTTCCTTCATTGAGCCAGTCATTGATTTATGTGCTCATTTATTCATCCATCCATTCATGGTTAAGCAGTATCATGCTGACTTCTCTGTCTACAGGACAGAATCCTGCCTAATACAGAGAATTATGGGAAGCAGAGACCTACTCATTCGCCAGCCCTCCCAGATCTCACTCTCTTGCCACTCCAGAGGTGGGAGCCTTTTCTTCTGGTAATTACTGCAGCAGCAAGGAACTCCGCATACATGCTGGCTGAGGAGCTCAGTCCCCGCAGTGGGCCACCTGGCTGGAACAGCACACTAGAGGCAGGGGAATGATGCCTTTCTGCAGCTGATGTAGGATCTGAGGTAAATCCCCGCCCCCTTAAGGAAGTATGATTTTTTTTTTCCTGCCTGAGTAGCATTTATTTGAAATAAATGTTATTTTTCACATTCGTGTACAATTTGCATCACTATTGCAGAGGTGGGGGAAAGGGGAGTCTTTAAAACAGTTTGAATAGGAAGGAGAACTCTTGAGCAACTACACATGATCTTAGCCAAAAAACCCAAGAAGTAATTTAAAATGAACTTCAGCACCCCGCGCAGAGGAGGGTGCAGAGCCCTGCGCACCTCTCGCACGTGACCCGGATGCGTTCATCGCTGGATGACTGCTGCTCGTCCTCCTTTTCCCGGAAGTGCTCCTGCACGCACTGCTCCTCGAACTCATGCAGTTTCTTCAGCTCCTCGTCACTGAGGAACAGCTCTGTGCAGGGGGAGAGGTGTTGGGCACGTGAGGAACCACTCAAGGATCCGTTTAGCTGTGTCATTGAGACTTTGATTAAAGCTTTAATGCTACACCACGGGTAGGCCATTTCCTGATTACTTCACGTAGTTGTTAATCCCCCTCTGTACCCTGCCCCCAAAAGAAAGACTGTCTCATGCGCCACCTCAAATGCTATTGGAGCAGAAAGTGTCAGTTTTTAATAGAAAAATGAAGTGATGAAGTGAGCTGCATCTGTTTGGAAAGCGGAAGGTTTCCCAGAAAACGTTTTGCACACTGTTGCACACATAGCCAAGCTTATGTAGCTTCTTTTCTTACCCTCTTTAGTTGGTACACATTAATATATTTAAAGGGGTTGGAGCATATGGAAGTGGATATGGAGGACAGGCTTTTGAGAGCTTTCAGTCTCTGGTCTCCGTGATTTGGCTTTTATTAATACTGATTACCATATAAGCGAGCTAAACCCAAACCAAGAAACATCCTAAAACACTCAGCAATTGGAGTGTCATGTTTTTCACACACCTCGGTGTTTGGCTGAGGTTGCTATGGAAGCCTCTATCTAGTACCCTTTTTTGAAATTAACCCATAAATAGAAATGAGGACACTTCAACATACTTAACCCACGGTCCCGCTCCTCCTGGTCCCCTTCCCTTTTCTTTCTGCAGCGACCACTGAGGCGCACAATGATGATGTAGATGTGGCTTAAGATGATCATTGGCGGGGGCAGAACCGGCCTGTCGTGAAATGTCATGATCAGTTGGTATCGCTGGAACTTCCACACTTGATTGGATATTGACTTGACTTCAAAGAAGGTATTGCTTTAAAAGAAGATGTGTTTACAGTTACTCTCTAATGTGATTTCAGGGCTATCAGTGACTTGATTAAATGAAAATAAATCATGAGTTGGATTTTGTACAGTCGCACTGAGGCTGGTTTCTCAATCATCTTACTATTTGCCTTATTCTTCAGGGTGGATTATTTAAGCTCAAAGGCACACAGCTTGTCTGTTGAATTTCGGCATTTGCCATTTTCTTGAAAGTCCACACCCAACTGCTGATTAATGTGCTCAGTGTGCCAGCTCACATTTGTAAAGGTACTTTAAAGAGTTAAGATGTTCAATTAGAATCGCTAGACAACCTACTTTTGTACTTTGTGGATGAGCTGCTGATGAATTATTGAGCATATTTGACTGAAGGTACATTATTTTGGATGTGGGTAAGTGCAACCTTTGTCATATTTTGGCTTCCAGCAGGAGTCAGTCAGTGATTGCACTGTCTGCTAGCTCTGGGGCACTAAGAAAGCCCATTGTTGTCTATAGACTGTAGCTTTCTCCTTTCTCAAGCCACAGCTGGAGCCTGTTCTCTGCAGTGCTTTGTCTTGTTACATGGTATGACTTTACAATTCCAGGGAGAATTTTTCTTCATATTTCTCAAATTAGCAGATTTTTTTTTCTGAGACAGGGTCTGTATAGTCCAAGCTGGTCTTGAACTTTGTCTATGGTTGAAGGTGACTTTGAACTCCTTAATCACCTTTCTTCCACTTCCCAAATCCATCTTAGAATGTAAATTAGATCTTTCAACATTTATTAAATATTGGCAACATCCTCAATGCATATCAAATGGACAGTTTTACAAAAAGCTTGATTTAGTAATTTAAGCCTCTTCCCTCCTCTGACTGATAAGATTTGATATTTTATATAAAAAATAATCACAAAAGCTTGTGGAGCTAGTATTTTTGAGAATCTCTGGCAGTGAATGAAAGATACAACTTGTTTACCTCTGCTCATTCTGCCTAAGAAAATATTTTCATTAGATTAAAATGTGTGCTTCAGTGTTAAAATACTAGCCAAGATTAAATTTAAATGTATCTGAGTGCTGACACTTGATTTATGACCACACCCAGACAGATTCAAGTTGAGCAAAAGACTGTTGAGCAAAACCCTATCCCTTTAAAAGCTTCAGTAAGCTTCTCTGAACATATATAACTCTCTGGCCCTGAACTGGAAACCTGTAGAGCAATGAACAACTACCTTGAGGCCTCTGCCATGCTTGGTCATGATACTTACTTGAAAACAGCAATCAGTAGGTTGACCAGCAGGATGTTGGCCACCAGGAGATAACAGGCCATGAGGGCAGGGGTGAGCCAGGCACCAGGGATGCAAGGAGGGAGCCTTTTGCCTTCCTCATCATAGAGATTTTCACCACAAGGAGCTGAAAGAAAAGTTTGTTTGTTGGGGGAGGGGCTTGTTTTGTATATATAACAGAAAGAATAAATATCTATTATATGTGTTTTAAATAATTTATCTCTTTTGGGATGATACATACGTGATTGTGTATGCACATATGTGTATCTGTATGTAGAGGCCAGATGCTCTCCACCTTATCTTTTGAGGCACGGTCTCTCACTGAACCTGCCATTTGCTGTTTTGGCTACACTAGAGCCAGAAGCCCTAGGTATCTTCCTGTTAGGTATGTGCTGCCTCACCAGGCTTTTTTACGTGGATTCTAGAGCATAGAACTCAGGTGCTTTCACACAATCATTTTACCCCTTGAGCTATCTCCCCAGCGCTGTTTTGTTTGTGACAGGTCTTACTATGTAGCCCAGGTTGGCCTCAAAGGAAATTCACCTACCTCAGCCTCTCATGTGCCTCAGATTACAATTATGCACCCCCACACTTGATTTAATTCGACTTTTGTATATTATATGCAGTAATTTTCTAAGCAAAAATATAAAATCATATAAAGAAAATAATAAAACTTATATTTTCACCCTGAAATAGTCTTAGTGAGCTTGTATCTGCAGACATTTTCCATTTTCTTATTTCCCCCTCCTCATTTAGAAGCTTTGTTTGTTTGTTTGGTTGGTTTGGTTTGGTTTGGTAGTGCCAGAGAAAATAAACATAGGGGCTTGCACATGCTAGGCAGGCATTCTACAATTGAACTACACCCCATTTATATACGAGCTCTTAATGATTAAACCAACTCATGTACCATTCTTGTATCTTCCTGTGTTGTCTGTTAGAAGCCTATTCTGTCTTTTGACTGTTTGCATTTGCTTATGCTGTCTTCTTATTATTTTCTGGGTTGATTGTACATTAATCCTGAAAACTCTTTGGTTTCAGGTATGGGGTAGGGGTCCCCGCCCTCCTCTCAGATCAACTATGGAGTCATGTATGAATCCTTCCCCTCTCTGTTCCCCACAGTGGGGAAAATGGATGATCCCAATATGTAACTTACAGTCTGCTTACTTTTATATGAACTCTAAAAAAGTACAGGCCTGAGGAAACTAAAGACATATTTAAACATAGGATAAAGCTACCAGTAATCAGCTGAGGAAAAAGATTTTTTAATGAAACACTTCACAAACTAAACCCACCAATTTCACGTGAACTTACGGTTAATTTCCATGGCGTAGACTAGACAATCATTTGATATGAGGAGTATGTTTTGTTTTTCAGTTGTCCCAGGAGGAGAGGAAAGAAAACAAGATGATGGTTGAAAGGAACATAAAAACGATTTACCAACACAGGAACTGATTTGCTGCTAAGAGATGCAAAGACTCAGGCCTGGGAGTTACAAGCTGATGTTTGGACACAGTGCCTGCTTAGAATAAAAGTACCTATTATTAATTCTGAGAAACATATTTCATGAATATTTATCTAGCCATATGTCTACTGAGCAACAGCATGAGCTCAGGAGTTAAGCACTGGAAAGACACCATGTTGCTGGCAGATGATTCTTTTTCACTTTTGATTTGGACAATCAAGCATTCCCTGTATCCTACTGTGAAAAACTCATCAGCAGAAATGGATGCAAAGGTACAGTGAAGCAGCCAGATGAGGGGCTGAAAACCTGCACTTAACGATGCTACTGAAAAAAAGAGTCTTTTGTTCTCCTCTTTATCAGCTCTCACTAACCAATATAATTAAAAACACGAACAATGAAAATACTACAGCTATGTCTATAGTCCAGAAACTTCTGTTTGTTTGCTTTAAATCCATGTAATTGAATGTGTTTAGACAACTTCTCACATTTATGCAATGTGTACCAGCTACTTACATCCACACCTTCCTATCTCCCTGTCAATCTCCTCTTCTCCCTCAAATTTCTCTCTGTTTCTGACCATTCATTTGATCTGTGAACCACTTAGATTAATCGGGAGCACCTGTATGCTCACGAGTTTGGAGGCTATTCTTTGGAGTCCGGTGGGCTCAGCAAAGGCTACACAATTAAGACAATGATTTTCCTCCCTTTTCTGAGAGTCTATTGATAGCTGATAGTTCAGAAATAAAGGGTAGGGTCCTGTGAACGCTTTCCATTTCCTTGAGTTACTGATGGGCCCCGTGCAGGTAACTATAGTTGTGATATTTGGGGCTACATCATGTGATGGAACATTCTAATAGCCTAAGGGAAGTTAGACTCAGAACTCTAGAGAGTGAGTTTTAGAGGAAAAAAAAAAACCAGCTGGTACCTCAAAAATCTACACTTCAGTCTGTATTTATTTCTTCGAAATACAGCCCAGTGCCTATGGCAGAATGAAAAATACTTTACTTCCAAACTAATGAATGCTCTTCTATTAACTTGGAACTCATCATGTGCCCTGGAAGCAGGGAATTGAGTCTTACTATGAATTCTAGTCTTACGGTCTATCTGGTCTGCAAACACCTCTCCATAGATCATCCAATAGGGCATGTAGAAGATGTTTCGGGCCAGTTTCCAAGAAGGTTTCTCCTCTGGGTGCAAGATAGCTTGGCGAGCTACTCCAAAACTCATCAGCACAACCAGCATGATGACCACAAAGTACAGCATGTCAATCATCTGCAGAAGAAAAATATGCATCTTACAGCGTTGACTCCTGGACCAAGTTTACACTGGCTCATACTACTGTGCTCTCCAAAGACGTCACTTTACCTATCATAAGGAAAGCTTTCCCATCTTTCCGTCTCATCCACAGGTTCGTAGATTTTTATACCCCATGTAAAGCCCTTGTCTTATTCCAGAACGCTGTTGCCTTCATCTGCATGGGAGCCTTCTTGCTTTTGTTGTTGTTGCAGCTACTGCCCATTGCTCTAGTTGGTTCTAGAATGCCCTTCACTGAAGGCTTTTGAATCAAGTTTGTTTTTTTAATCTAGACTACTTCTTACTAAAGGCCATGTGTTAAAGGTTTAGTTTTTAGGTTTACACTATTGATCCCCAAGATAAAGATGGGACTTTTCAGGAGGTCCTTAAGTCATCAGGATGATAGCTAGATCCCATCTCCTCCCTCTGTCTTTTCTCCTTGCCTAATGCTGTAAGCTTGCTTGCTCCAACATGTATTCTTACCATGAGATGCTTCTTGACACACACCCAAAGCAACAGGCTCCGCCAACCATGACTGTGAACTGTAATACACTTCTTTTATAAGTTATTTTTTATTATGGTGACAAAAAGCCAACTGGCACATCTATACACTGATGCTCTTCTGGTAATTATAACTGCAAATAGAAAAAGGGCTGGCCATGGTGGCATACCAACACTTGAAAGCAGAGGCAGGAAAGGGGATGGTTTGTGAACTTGAAGCCAGTTTGGTCTACATAATGATTGCCAGGCCAGCCAGAGCTAGTAAATACCCTGTCTTACAAATGAAAAGGAGACAGAGAAAGGGAAGACTTATCAGAAAACATGGAGTTTTTAGGAGCAAGAGAGTACTCATCTTGGAAATACAGACATGAAGAACTGTGAGAACACACTAATCTTTTTTGTTGTTTTGTGTTTTTTGTTTTTTGTTTTTTGAGGCAGAATTTCTCTGTGTAGCCTTGGCTGTGCTGGATTTGCTTTGTAGACTACTGTAGGCTGGCCTTGAACTCACAGAGATCCACCTGCCTCTGCCTCCCTGAATACTGGGATTAAAAGCATGCAACATGGTGCCCAGCTCACTAATCTTTATTCATTACATGAATGCTCAGTGGACAGTGCTCCGGATGCTAAACTGCTATGACTCCTATTTTTCCCCACCCCATATTGTGGTACCATGGTTTGAACTAGGGCCTCATATGTGCTAGGCAGGGACTGAGCTACATTGCCAATGCTAAACAACTGTAAACCCCAATTTAAGCAAAAAAGCCATCTTTCTAGCCCCCTTAATTTTGAACATCCCTAAGTGTGTGCATTCTTATTGGAATTGACTAAATCATATGTCCTGTAGCGCAAATACACTGGCTCTATTAAATTAATAATTATAATTCTATTACTTGGCTGTGATATAACTTAGAAGGTTGCCTTTCTTCTGGGACTAATCCTAACACAAGCCATTTTAGTAATGCAGGGATACCTTGCTGATTCATGGTTAGTTTAGCATTCTGTGAGCTGTTCTGAAATAAATGTCACCATGGATCCCTCTCATACTAATGACCCAAAGAACATGTGTCTACCACCTCAGGCTAGAGCATATGAGCCAAAGATTGTTGGGTTACAGGTAGGAGCCAGCCTTGGGTCCCTTTGTCACTGACTTCTGCTAAAGGCTAGAAAGTTATCAACCTGAATTTTACTGTGAAAGCATTCTAAAATGGATGCAGCTTCATAAAACTTGAAATCCAGATCCTAGTGTGAAGACTACTAGTGATGGTTCCAGCCTCCAAGATGCAGAACAACTATATTGAGATGTAACTATTGTCGGTGAATTGTTTTTACATTTTTAAAAAAAATTATTTTATTTTATGTGCATGGGTGCTTTGCCTGCATGTATGTCTTTGAAATATTTGTATATAGTGCACTCAGGAGTCAAAAGAGGATGTTGGATCCCCGGTACTGGGGTTACAGATGGTTGTTACCTGCCATGTGGGTGCTGGGAATCAAACCTAGGTTCTCTGGAAGAACAGCCAGTGCTCTTAACTCCTGGACTCTTACTACATCTGAGAACTTAGGCTCTCTTTTGTCTTGGGACAGCAAAGAAAATTCTTAGAAAAGTGGAGGCTGTTTTCTTTTCTCTTACTATTGAAATATAATCAATACAGATTCAGAATGAATTTGATAAATGCAGTTGATCATCCTACAGTTCAAACATGACATGGAAGAAGGAAGATGGCGTGTATTGAGTCCCTGGTGCATAGTGGGAGATAAACGTCTATTTCCTGTTTGAGTTTATGAAGATGTCAACATGAAGGGCAACTGTATATGTTAAACCAGCTGCCAAGGAAAGACCAAAGGAAATGAAAGGAAGCCACACCCAACCCTCATCTGGTATTCTAATGCCAGCCAGACTATCTGGTTACTCATGGGGAATTGTTACTAACCATCTTTCCAATCATCATCACGTAGGGGCCAAGATATTTGTTGACACCAAAGATGTCTAACACTCGGATGTACCAGAGGATGATATCCACACAGTAGATGACCCGGCCATAGCCCATGTATGGCTGGTTCTGGAGGCGAAGGATGGCCCCGACCATGAACATGGAAATAGCCACGAGGTCTGTGATGTTCCAGTACTCCTGGAGCCACACTTTGATTTTCTGGCTGAGTTTGCCTGGTTCCGACATGAGGATCTGCAAGTAAACCCCAAAGAGCAATACAATGAGCGGGTCCTATTAGAAAGAAACCTTATCTTCATTAGAACCTAGGAAAGAGAAGAGTGCTGGGACATTCCAGTGTATCTGGGACCTGTGTGGCTCAAGCTCTCTGCACATTAATTTTTCAGGCAGAGGTATATCTAGAGGGGGAAATTCCATGTAATCCTCTGTATCTTAGATGCAGGGGTTTCATAGACTCAGGAAATGCCTTCCAAATTGTCTCCTTCTGGCTGTAATTAGAGCAGCTGCCTTTTGATTCCCTTTTTAATTATCTGGACTCATGCCTGTTGGCTCACATTCCAGAACTGTAAAGAAGAACAACTCTAGATCAGGAACAAGCTCCCTGTTCCCACAGAGGGACAACCCACCTGGCAGAGGATGGCTGGAAGAGGCTGGGAAACACGGGCTTGCCAAAATTCCTTCTAGAGTTAGACATGAGAAGTCAGAGAAAGTTGAACCTGATCTTTCCTCCTTCTTGAGATGTAACCCCCTTTGCATCACCACTGACTAAAAGGACACCTCCACAGAGTAAAGTGGAAACTATTCAGCTAACAGTCTGCATAGTCACGCATGTACAGTCATGGCAGGCACAGTGGAGGCACAATAGGGTACAAGGCAGCCATGTCAGGGTACCGCTTCAGCTTTGAAAATCCTGAGTGGATCCCAGGATCCCAGGGCTAGTGGGGTGTTAACTGTCTATCAGCTAACACAGAAGGGCTCCCTGTCTCCAAGAGCCATATCTACTGGCTGACAGCAGCGCTGTCTCTCTTGTAACTATAGGCAGGATCCCCACCTTGATGGAGGGTCAGAAAGATGGGTCAGTGGGTAAAGGCACTTGCCATACCTGAGTTTGATTGCCTGGGACCCTCTTAAAGGTAGAAAGACAAAACTGGCTTCCCAAAATTGTCCTCTGACCCCTAATGTGTGCCCCTCAATCCCCATACCATACACATTATATAATGGTAAGACAGACCCCTTGGGAAGGCCTGCATGTAACAGCCACAGAAATCTAATGGAGCCCAGCCAGGGAAGCAACAGGAGTCATGCAAGAGGGAGAGGGTGGGGTGTAGAGAAAATTCCCAGCACTCTTGATTGCTCAGCTGTCACTTGACTGATGACATCAAACTTACTGTACTAGATGAGGTCAATAGTAATTACAAAATAACGGTATTGGTTCTGTGTCCATTGGGAAAAGATCAGCAATGTGTGCTGTGTGTTTTTTCACTTCAAGTTCATGTTCTGCCTGGATTAAAAAAAAAACCTTGTTGTTTATGAATGAATATAGTAAATTCAGACTTGTGGGTGACAGCAGGAAGGAAAGTACCTGGCCCATCCTAACTAGCATTTCCTCTGCTTCCTGAAGAAACTGCCTTCCTGGCTTTCCATTTTAAGCAAAAGACCTCAGTGACGTGTGTCATGTGTGAGAGTGTGTCTGTTCTTTTCCAGCACTTACTTTGAAAACTGGGCCCCTCTGTTTGCACCAAATGCTCTGGGCCCTGCCCTGGAGCCTCTCAGCAGGTGGGCATGCCACAAATTTGTTGCACGCAGGTGCTGCTACAGAGCCCACACCTGCCCCATTGTGGGAGGCCTGCCCTTGGGTAATTGGAGTCACCGCTGTGCTTGGTGCCAGACAACTGAGGCGGGTATGGAACTCTCCTCCCTTCTTTCAGGGTGGGTCACTTGTGCGGTTACACTGAGAACAGCCTCTTTCTAAAGCCGCACTTCATTTAGCTCCTCCTCTGGCCTCCTACCCTCGCTCTCTCTCACCAAGAACTCTACTTCATGCACCTCTCAAACAAGAGACCAACTGCACAAGTTCACAGTGCGATCCAGAGTCCCAAGTTATGGCAAAAATGCCATTCCCAGGGCTGGGGAGGGAGATCACGGGTGATGTGCCTGTTGGTGAAGCGTCAGCTGTCCAGAACTCACATGAAGTCTGGATGTGGTGGTGTGGGCCTATAATCCCAGCATGGTGGTCAAGGGCCAAAGCAATGCGTTTCAGGCTCACTTAAAGACCCGCTTCAACCATGAAGGTAGAGAAATGAAGTCAACCTGCCCCAGCGTGGGTAAGTGAACCCACGTGGATGGGTGCATTCATCCTAAGTAGCTGGCAGCATTTGCTATAGCTCTTTTATACACTCATGCCTATTTTTATTATCAAGTGTCACTTATTTTGCCTTGTGTTTTGAACTGTGAGTCCAAACTCAGTCAGAGGGAGGAGGTGCGCACATCTGCACTAAGTGAATCAAATGACTCAGCCCAGTGATGCCCCACAGGGAGGGTCCTAGGAGCCATCACCTGCACAAAAGTCTGCATCAATAAGATCCGAACTAAACCCAGCAGTCAGCGGGGTAGGACAAGCCTTTCCGATAATCACCTCGCGGATTTTCTCCAACGCCAGGCTCACGATGTAAGAGATGACGATCCATTCCTGTGGGGAGGGCCATCCATCCATCCGCACCAGGATGACGTAGTTAAACAGCAGCAGGTAGGCCAGGTAGGAGATCTGAGGAAGGAAAAGCTGGTCGTTGTGTCTCAGGGGTAATGGTCGATGCTTCATCTATAAACGGTTCTTTTCTTCCAATGGACTGGCTTACATAGACGACCCCCCTTCCTCCTTGCACATCACCAGTGCAGAAACCGAGGTAGACTGGGGGCGTCCTACACTTTGGTGCAATACAGGCTCTGCTATACCTTTGTTATGAAGCTGCCAAAATCAGAATATACAAGGGACTCTCTTCGTAGTTTGCTTTTACATTCAGGGAAAACAGCAATGGTGACTGAGCCTTCCTCCCTCAGACAGCCTGCTCTTAAATTCCCCCATCATAGATGAACAGCTGAGAAGTTAGAGGACAGGACACATGGGTGAAATCTCTGCTAAGGTCCACAGAGCTGGCCTAAGAGTCCCCTTGGCTTCCAGTGACGGGTCTGTGATGTTCTGTGGCCTCACAAATTATCTTTTTTACTAGGACAGGGTAGAATTGGCACGGGGGAAGAGGTGAGGCACATGGGAAAAGGAAATGGCTGGAGGGAGGTTCTCTGCAGCTGGCACTCCAGAATGGCACTGTACCCAAGCTAGGGTACTCCTGAGCACAACTCTGGGAATGTTCCAATCTGTCCTGTGTCCTGTCCTGCTCTTGCTACCAGTGAGCCATGCTCTCAGAAGAGAATAGACCTAAAGCTGACAAATGACCTATTTCCAAGTACATCTGTTTGGTGAGGGCCTTAGAGAAGAAAGTCATTAACTCTCTGAGTGTGTTTATGGCCCATTGGCCCATGTGTTAAACACTTTGTTCCCAGCCTGTGGTGTAGCCTTCAAGAGCCAGGCCTAGTGTGAGGTCACTGGGGTGGGCCTTTGGAGGGAATATTGGGATGTTAACCCCTTCCTTTTACTTTCCTTTGTTCCACAGCTGTGAGAAGTGTGGTTCTGCTCTGCCACAGCCTCCCTTTGATGTTGCTACCTTACCACAGGTCCAAAAGCACCAGGGCCAGCTGACCGAGGGCTGAAACGTTAGAACAGTGAGCTGAACAAACCCGTTTCTTTCCATAGGTTGATCAGTTTGGGTATGTATTACAGTGATAGGAAGCTAATACAAGCTATAATCTCTTAATAATCATGTCATTCTATTGGAAAAATGAGCTTTCTCTTTAATTCACTAATCATTTTTATTTAGAAACACCTTCTTACATTTATTTAAGTCTTTATGTGTATGGGTATTTTGTCTAGGCACCATGTGTCTGGTGTCTGTGGATACCAGAAGAGGGTGTTGGAACTGGGGTTATAGATGGTTATGAGTCACCATGTGTGTGCTGGGCATTGGACTAGGGACCTCTGAAAGGGCAGACAGTGCTCTTAACTGCCAAGCCATCTCTCCAGCCTCCATTTTTGTTTATTTTAGAACCAAACAAAACTTCCCTAAATTTCAGTTACTAAAGGCATTTTAGAAACCCTTTCTGTTAAGCAAATAGAATAAGGCTATTTTGCCTCATGGAGTGGTCTAGGATGACCAATGTGGGCCTAGGATGACCAATATTCCTACATATATGAAATAAGTATGACAATATATTGGGATCATTTTTATAACTCATTTTAGCTTAATGAACTCTGGGACACTTTTTGAAGTTTCTGAAATTTTTCTTGGTTCCGGTGTAGCTCAGTATTCCCCACATGACCTAGGGCAATCATCAGGGAGGGTCTTACTGTGTAAAACCAGAACTTGACAATGGGCGCATTATAGAATTCACAGATTTTTGTTCCAATGGGAATGCTCTTCTGCTTTTTGTGCTCATTCTCCTCATCCCCCTTTCTCGATCCAGCATCTGCATTTGCATCCTGGAAAACAACACAGCACATGGCAGGAAGTCTGCAGGTGGGAACAGGCCATCTTCAACACATGGCAGGAAGTCTGTAGGTGGGAATAGGGCATCTCCAAAAGATGGCAGGAAGTTGGCAGGTGAGAACTATGCCATTCCCAGAACAAAGTGGCCTTAAACAAGGGAAAATTCCCCAAATGACCCTATTATCCTTGGAAGGCAAATCTTAGCACTGACAATGAGTTATGTGACCCTCTTGGGTGCCACTGACCGCGTTCTCTTCTTCCTTTTCTTTGCCGTCTTCGTTCTCCTTAGATGTTTGATATGACAAGTCATCATATGTACGGAATTCCAAAAACAAGATAGTGGGAGGAAGAAGGATCCCCATGATGACCTAAGTGATGAGGAACAAATCAAGTCTTAAGCTATGGTAATTCTAAGAAAATCTTCTAGTTTCTGTTGGTTACTTTTTTTGTGTGCTGTGACAAAATACCTAAGAAATCAAGGGAGGAAATAACTTGTTTTAACTCATCATAGTGGGGAGGGAGAAAAAAGGAGAGGGCAGAGCAGCTCACATCCTGGTGGGGCAGGCGCTTAGTGAGCCTGTGCTTTGGGCTTTCTCCTTTTCCCCTTTATTTCATCCACTTATAGTCTAGGGACTGGTGCTGTCCACATCTGGGGCAGCTGTCCCCTCTCCCCCAGTTAACCCCTCCTAGATATGCCCTCACAGTGGACACAGAGGTGTGCTCTACTGAGTCACCAGCTGTTTGATACCAAAACTTGTGGATATTTACGGTCATTGAGTGATACGATATTTGCATATAATCTGCATACATCCTTCCATGTTTTGAATCCTGTCTGGATACTCTAACCTAATGCAGTATAAATGCTGGGTTATGAGCTGTTATGCTGTATTACTTACGGAGTAAAGAGGAAAGAATAGTTTATACACACCCACTTCAGATGTATTTACAAATATTTTCTTTTATCACACATCCATTTATCGTGTGCATGTCACATGCCACTGTGAATTTGGAGAAATCAGGGCAGAACTTGCAAGAGTTGGTTCTCTTTCAACCACATGGGATTGAACTCAATTGATGTGCTTGGCATGAGGCGCCTTTGCCCACTAAGGCATTTTGAGAGCCACTAAAGAGGTTTTTGAAGTGTGTTTAGTTGATCCCAAGAACATGGAATCCTCAGAGCTGCAGGGCTGACTGTACATTTAGAGATGTAAAGTTAGACTGTCCACACTTATCATTTGAAGAGGAGCCTGGGTTGTGTTCGCCCCTGCTCTGATGATCTGTGTCTGTGTGCTGGATACTTTTGCAGAACAGCAGATCATGAGATGTTTGAAAAATATCCACTGATTTTTTTTTCCAAAAGAGAAATGACAAGCAATGCTGTGTGAAATCCACACTCTAAGAGACAATGATCCAACATTTAATCTCCACACAGGTAAGAGGACAGAGGCTTGGCTGGAGGACTTTCCAGCATGGATACATCCCCGCGATAGATCCCAACACCATGAAAGCAAACTTCCCAAACAAAGCAAGTACGTAGCTAAATTAAAGCCTAGTAATTCCTGTTTATATAAAAATACTGCAGTGTGATGAAGATATGTGTATTTAGAGTTGGAAGGCTCATGTGATCCACGCAGGAAGGGCTGAGCTCGGCCTGGAGGATGAAATGATACCTGGCTCGCTGCTGTTTTATCAGGTGCTTCTCTGTGCTCCACTGATTGTTAAAAACACTCCAAGTGGTGACTCTAATGAAACCTGAACCTTAACTTTTTTGTGTGTAGCTTGAATTTCAGCCTGCAACTTAGACCCCATCTGTTTTCTTGTCCGGGATTATCAACAGTGTTTGCTTTCCTGGGCCTGCATCCCACACACTTTGGGTTTTCTTAACTGTTTAATCTGTCAATGGTTTCTCTCCGTCTCTCTCTCTGTGTTGCCCATGTGCATCCTATATTAGCTCATGTGCGAGCAGAGGGCCTCAGGTGCCATTCCACAGGAGTGTCTACTTAGTATGTTTAGGTTTTGATACAGGGTTTCTCATAAGCCTGGAAGGGACCAGTTCAAGTATCCTTCCTGGCCAAAAGCTCCATGTAGCACATCTTCTCTGCACTGAGATTTCACATCTGACTTTATTTTATTATTATGGGTCCTGGGGAGGGAAACTTAGGTCCTCGTGCTTGCACAGTGAGTGCTTGACTGACTGAAGCATCCCCTACCTCCTCAGCTTTTCTTCCTGTGTACATCCTTCTTAGGTCCCTCCAAGTCTTTGGACTGACTCAGTCTGAATCACCTCACATTCAGTTGCATGGACTTTTTATATGGGGGCAGGGGTTGTAGAACACAGGAGCTTATTTATTCTGTTAACATTTTGAGAAATGTACATTGAGAGCACAGTTTTGGTGTTTGTCTGGTTTATTTTGTCTTTATTTTTCCAGTACTTGGGCTTAAGCCTGGGGCCTCACACACCCCAGCAAAGGGCTCTACCACTAAGCTGTATTTCTAGCCCTGTTGTTACTTTTAATTTGAGACAGAGTATAATTAAGTTGTCTGGGGTGACTGGAACTCACTCTTTAGCTCAGGCAAGCCTTGAACTTGCCACCTCCTTGCCTCGGCCTCCTCCCACCTATCTAGGATCATAGGCATGCACCACCAGTCCTGACCTGGCTCTTTGCCTGTTTTAGATGAACGTGCTTTCCTTGTGCACGTCACTGTTTATTCTGTTGCCATGTTGGGATTGAACCCAGGGCCTCATGCAAGCTAGGAAGATGTACCACTGAGCAACATCCTGGCTCTCCTTACATGTTTTAAATAGCTGGATCAGGTTTTCAAAAGTTTCCAGGTTCATCCAAGTGCATTGGTACATGCCTGTAATCCTGGCACTCTGGGAGGTAGAGGCAAGCAGATCTCTGTGAGTCTGAGGCCAGCCTGGTCTACAAAGCAAGTCCAGGACAGCCAAGGCTATGCAGAGAAACCCTGTCTCAAAAAAACTAAAAACAAACAAACAAAAAAGTTTCCAGGTTCTAAGTGTTTCTCCAATCAAAACTATGAAGATGAAGGCCTTATTTTATTATTATTATTATTATTATTATTATTATTATTATTATTATTATTATTTTGCTGTCTTGGTGCATCGGTGCTTGGATGACATGTGATGCCAATCCACTGTTCATCACTTCACATTTGACTTGTTTTCTTTAAAGCCTTTAGGATCTCTTTGATGTTGGTATTCTGAAAACAAACTATATTTGGTAATATTTCAGGCTATATACAATATCAATCTAAGAAGCCAGTGCACTGTATAGAATTGAATAGCTAGGCTTAACATCTGTATTTCTAAGAGATGGTCTCTTCTGCTAGTCATTATGCTGTATAGAATGAGTGCCAATCTGAAACCCTGACATTTTAAATACTCTAAAACCTGAACCTAGCACAATGCCCTAAGTGGGAAATCCCACATCTGACTCAATGTAACAGGCCATAATCAAAATGCAAGCATTCTAGAAATAGTAAATAAAATTAATCTCCAGGCTGTGCATATAAAGTGAATGTTCAACAATCAGTTTTGCATTTTGACTTGAATACCATCTCCAAGATAGTTTATTGTGTCTATGTAAAAATTCCAAACCTAAAAAGAAATTGAACACTTTTGGCCCCAGACGTTTCAGATAAGGGATACTGAACCTTTAATGTTTTGCCTGTATTCTCATAGAGAACCCATAAAGCCAACATAACATAACCATTAGACAATTGGATTACATGCCAGATAGAATCATTTCCCAAGACAATCTAGGAGTTTGTTAACAGTGGTTTTTCACTCAACAGATCCTTTTCAAACCTTTCTATGGCTCCATATCCTCTCATAAGCCATATGTAAGGAAGACATTGTCAGCTAAAATACTGTAGAAACAGAGGTTAGAGCTGGACTTTGATTTGTTAAAGACTAATTTATTTGTATGTACGTGGGTGTTTTGTTTGCATGTATGTCTGTGTGTCGTGTACAGGCAGTGCCTGAGGAGGCCAGAAGAGAACACTGGATCTCTGGCAACTGGAGTTACAGACATTTCTTAACCACTGTGGGGCACTGGGAATTGAACCTAGATCCTCTGCAAGACCAGTTTTAACCATTGGGTCATCTCTCCAGTCCCCAGGTCTGTGCTTCCACCATAAGTTGGAGCTCTGTCTGGAGAGCATGATCAGTCATGGTGGGCTCCAGCTGAAAACACAGACTATACCAAGAGCTGTGTAAGGAAGGCATGCTGGCTATACTGGGACTGGAGTGTCTGACCCGCTCAGGTCAGGTCCTGTCCCACACTCACCAGCTCAGACCTTGGGCTCCAAGCCTCGAGTTCCTCATCTGTAAAGTGGGAACTGTAGCAGTGTCTCCCTCCTGGGGTTGCTCAGGGGTATACAGTGGTCCTTAACCACCAGTGGCTGCCTGAATCACAGATGGCGCTGACCTCCTTATCCCCTGTGTGTCCTCTCTATGCCCTACAGCACTGCTGTCTAGTGGCAGAGCTAATGTGCCATACATACGTTTACATTCAGGTTCCTCCTGGGCAGCACGCCTCTCCTCTTTGGGGCCACTAGAAAAGAACTTCAGGGTTACTTTATACAAGCACTGGAGCGCTGTGACAGTTGACCCGGTAACCAAGAGGACTAGTGGGCAGGTGCAGCATACATGGTGGATACACTGGACAAGCAGATGCTGTATGATTTGGGAGGGACAAAGCGGGATCGTGTGAGACTTCACTGTGCTACTCAAAACAATACACAATTTTACAGGTCAAGCGTGGGGGTTAGAGTGCAGAGCCTTCACCTAATTCACGCCAGGCCCTTGATTGCCCTCCCCAAACACACAAAAAACCCTTGTGAATCGATTTTTTTTTTCTCTTGACTTTTCCATTTAGTGCTTTTAGACTGTGTGAGGGGTAACTGAAATGAAGGAAAGTGAACTCCTGTACCATAGGACCGCTGGGAACGGCTACAGGCTCCGAGCTCAGCCTAGTGTCCCCTGTCTGTGATCCCAGCCTAATGACCACAGCACACCCACCTTCAGGCCGGGGTTCTTCCTCATGCGAAGCCTCCCCATCCACATGTCGGTCAGCAGCATCTGGCTGCAGGTGTGGGCGATGAAGTCCCGGTGCTTGGCTGCCACAGCCAGCTTGAGGCAGGTTGAGTTGCTCCAGTTCTTGAGCTCATAGGTCAGAAGTTTCATGGCAACCTGCTCATCATGTTTGTAAGACTGGTCTAGCAGCTCCACGGCAAGCTGGCCAAAATCTCTGGAGGGGAAAAATATGTCAGTGGAAGCCAGAGAGGCTATGAGTCTGTACTTAAACATTGGAACTTGGGGAGCCACAAGACACAGAACATAGGATTGAAAGTGGCTTTGAGGTCCTCTGTACATTCTCAAGACCTGTCACCAGAGGAGCGGGCAGCAAGTAGCAGGCGCTTAGGCTGGTCAGGAAGGGGACTGATTGCTCTTCCTGCCACAGAGCTCTAGATGGACCTGTGTTCCTCAGCCCCTGAGGAGACAAGTCCTTTTCCTTGAGCTATACACAGAACAGCGAGGCTGAGGGAAAAGACAAGATCTGTGGGGTTGCAAGCGGTAACCAGTGGCTGCTTCTGGGGGCCCAGGGAGTGGGGCAGATGGAGTATTTCAGGGTGGCTTAGGTGTTGGTTAGGTTCTGATGAGTGCTGCCCATTCCCATGTGCTTGACAGAAGCCAATTTAAATCATGTGCTTTTTCATGGAGTATGTAAGACTTCAACAAGGCATTGATTGCAAGAGAACCCAGGACACACACACGCAAAATACTCATAAAATAAAACAAATCTAAGAGAAAAGCAGTTAAAACCTTGGGTTCTAGCACTTAGAAGCCAGCTAATAATTTCGGAAATTGCTGAATCCAGAGTGAAATCGGAGGCTTCCAAACAAAGCTGGCGCAGCCTCCTGGCTGGGTCTGCCTCAAGTTCATGTGTCTATAAAGCCATCCCTGGCCCTCAGATTTTCAGTCTGGCTTGTGAAGAGCTTGGAAAGGGCTGATCTCTCCTAACAACAGATAAAATCCTAAACAAGCCAGAGGTCAGCATCCCATCCTCATTCCATCACAGGAGAGACTGCTGTCCATAGACAGCAGGGACAGGCAGGCAGACACAGAATCATTGCTTCCTGTAGCAGACATGTGCACAGAACCAGGGCAGGCTTAGGAAACACGAGCTATAATAGATGAACTGCTGAATGCCCGATGTGGCCAAGTCTAAATGTGATCAAGTCCAGGGCTCCACCCGACTAGGTTCTCACAGCGAATGTAAAACTCCATCTTCCAGTGCGGGAAAAGGAAAAGGAACCATGCTGAAATCTGGCAGTACTCTGCTCGCTTTAGCCAGGCCTGCCGTCAGGAGAAACTAGCTAAATAGAAAGCCTCCCCTGCCAGGACATAAGAGCCCAGGAACAGAAAAAACCAAGCTAGCCCCCTTCAGCCACCTGCCCCGGCTCCAGGGGAAGAAATATCCTGAGATCCTTCAGGCGTCCAGAGCCCTGTGCACGGATGTGTTGATGTTTGCACAGCACCAGTAAATGCCTCTTTCTGGAAATTTATTTCTCCGCCTTTGCATCAGAAGTCTCATCATTTGCATGAGAAGGCAGCAGACCAAATCATTAGCAACTCAGTCATAACCCAGAGGAACAGCAGTGAAAACACTGCGCGTGATGGGCGAAGTGGTTTATGAGTAAGCCTAGACCACAACGGTCCTTAAATGAGAAGCGAGGTGGTTAGGCCTTTGACAGGAACAGCCCTAGGGCGGTTGCCAGTCTGGTCCTTGGATTTCCTCAAGATACTCACTTGGAATTGTTGTCCAGGTCCTGGGAGATGTCGTCCACCAGCTCGCTCTCGGAGGACTCGTGGGCCATGGCCTTGTAGAGCTTACAGGCCACCAAGGCCTTGGCCATGCACTCCTCCCCACGCTGCCACAGGAACACCGCCATCTTCTGGCGCTTCATGAGCACCGCCCACACCATGAGCTCATGGAACGGGTACTGGAAGCGGCTCACGGCGGGGTCGTCCACATCTATGTCGATCTCTTCCTCTTTCTTCTTTTTCTTCTTCTTCTTCCCTTTGGCTGGAGGTTCATCATCCTGAGGGGAGAGAAACACACTTAAAAAAAAAACCGTAGTTCTTCCGTGTCAGAGGCCGCTGAGAGACGTGGTAAGCCGGGCTCTGGTCACCACCCCGCATACGGGTTCCTTTGAGAAGGCGCACATGTTTGTTATGAAAAGCAAATCACTTGAAGCCAAGTGAACTGGAAAGGAATGCTGCTATTTGAATAACTTACCGCACTGGGTTAGCAGTGTGCTTTTTTCAGAAGGCTTTAACACCCCCAAACCTCCCCATAAACCCAATACAGAGAGTGCAACAGGAATGGTGAGAGCACTGTTTGTCTCTTCAGGGACATTTTTTCCAACACAGCAGGACACCAACACTTGTTTGCAAGATGTAGTTGAGCTAGAAACAGTGTGAGCAGCCCGGTGGAAGGTTCTGTGATACCGCCTAACCTGGAGACTGAGGCAGGAGGTCAGAGAGCGAGTCAATGGCATATCTGGGCAGGGGAGTGGGGTTCTGCATCAAAATAAAGGTAAAGGGCTTGTTGGGTAGCACGAGGAACTGAGTTTATATCCCCGTGCTGTGTAGAAGACCAGCTGAGGCCGCATGTGCCTGTAATCTCAGCACTGGGAGGCAGATGCAGAGGATTCCTGGGACTTGATGGCCTAGTCAGTCTAGCCAATCAATGAGGACCAGCTTCAGTGAGAGACTGCATCTCCAAAATAAGGGTGGAGGGGAGAAAGAGGCGTGGGGAGATATGTGCATAAAA
>NW_026596046.1:2873705-2883053 GCF_907164565.1 Psammomys obesus | reverse complement strand
CACACACACACACACACACACACACACACACACATACACACACACACAATGTAATTAAAAAGAAAACTCAGTTGCACCTAGAAAGTCTAGTATAAAGTAACTTTTAGGAAAATGAAAATTACCAAGTTCTGTCAGACAGGAAGCCTGAATGAATTTGTATTCCCAGTGCCTGTCATCAAGGAAATGAAAAATAAACTGAAAACAGGACTGGGAGCATAGGCACATCCAAGGAAGAATGCTGGGAGGACATAGAAGGAGTTGGAAGGACGGAAGTTAATGAGGGTGGATTTGATCATCTAAGACAAATTATATACATGTATGAAATTCTCAATAAAAGTGAAAAAATTTCAGATGTGATAGCATTAGGCTGGGGAGATGGCTCAGCAGATAAAATGCTTGCCTCTGAAGGGTGAGGAATGAGTTCAGATCTCTTGAACTCTCATAGAAACTGGGCAGCTGTCATATCTGCCTGTAATCCTAGCCCTTGGGAGGCAATGCCAAGCTGGTTGGATAAACTAGTTGTAATTAGCAAGCTTCAGGTTCAGTGGGAGAGCTTGCCTCAATAAATACAGTGGAGAGCAACTGAGAGAAACATTCGATGACAGCATGCAATGGACACACCCACAAACATAGGAAAACACAGGACAGACACACACACACAAGTACTTTAAATTTTAAAAGGTGTATGGGTTTTTTTATGAGTCAGCCAACTCATCTAAGATTTTGGTGACTTGTACAGAGTACTTATTCATGGAAAACATTGCTGATTTTTGTCTTAATATAAATCTGAAAGCTTTCACAGAGTGACCAAGGTATCAGGAACTGCCACAGACAGGATCTACTTACTTCCATTCCCAGAAGTTTAAGTGCTTTCGGCTGCGTAAAGAAGAAGCAGGAAAAGAAATGTTTACTTCAGATTAACTGGCAGTGCTGTGTTGATTAAGTTAAATACTTTGTGTCACTATTAATTAACGACAATATCCAAGTGGGGAAATGCTTTCGTATGCAAACTGCTTTTGTCATCAAAAGTCAGTTGGGAAAGACTCACGGACACACACCACTTCTTGTAAGTAAAACCAAACAAATCTGGCCTTACACATTGTGGAATGGGAGTGACGAAGGTTCCCCACCGACCTGAAGTTTACCCGACAGGGGTTCTGACAGGCTGGAGCAAGAGGCAGCGTGACAGCGTCAGGAATTAACTTTGACTTTGGTGGAGGAATAGCATCTAGTGTGGTGGGGTGGGGGTGGCTTGCCACAGCTGTCTTGGATGCCTTAGATGTGTGATGAGTTTGGCTATGATTGTTTGACCAGCAGGGAGCCCCGGACTTTTGGCAGGGGGTGACAGATGCTTTTCTGTGTCCCTTGCTTTGAAAGATGACAGCAGCTCCGGTGCTTGGCGGGAGGATGGGTTGAGAGAACAGAGATGTGGGGAGAAGGCAGGCTACTGTGGGAAAGGAGGGAGGGCAGACATGTTTGACAGCTTGCACTGCCTGGCCCAGTCTTAAGAGGTGATATGAGTGGCTGCACATTTAGTGGGAAGGCCCTGCACTGGGGGCCAGGGCAGAGGCAGGGTGGTGTACTCTGGGACCGGCGGGTTGAGGAGCTGCGTTCTGCACAGGTGGATGTAGGGGGAAGCACATCAGGGAACCGCATGCCACTCTGGGAAACACAGGACACTGCATGTCTGCTGAGCTCTACCCTCTTAGGGCCAAACAAGTTGTTGTAGAGAGTCCGGAAGCCTTTCCGAGTGTAGTTGCAGCGGTAGGCACCTCCCATGAGGTACTCCAGCACCAGCCCTATGTCAATGAGGCTGATGTGGTAATCAGGAGGAAGGTTGCTCTGTAAGAAAGGAAGTTTGCAGTGAGGACATCATCCCACAAGTCAGGCACATGTCATCATCCCAGTGGCAACTGGCTGTCACTATAACAACAGTATTCAGTCTGTTACCATGTGATACACAGGAATGACAGGTTAAACCACATCCAAGAATTGGCTTAAGCTCTTCCTTGGAAAAGAAAGAATTAGACATCCAGCTACTATAACGTCTCTGGCACACCCATGGCCAGACAGAGTGGTTTGTAGCTGGTATATGGAGGTGGGGGGAACAGGGTGGACTATCAGCAGATTTATTTGGATGACACACACAACTCTGATAGCCCCTTGCAGAGGAGGGGTGGCCTCAGGGAAGGGCCATTTCCTGCAGGAAGTAGTGGGAACCTGTAGGAGGTCAGAATATTTCTGAGGGTGGAGCCTCTCTGGTGAAAGCTTAAATGGTACTCAGTGAAGCTGAGAGACACTGGCTCTTCATTGAAGACACTAGAAGTTACCAAAAGGACTGAACATTATCAATGTAGGTATGCTGCATTGAGCTACATTCTGGCCCAAGGATTTCTTTTTAGCGACAAGGAGATGCAAGCCTGCGCTAAGGAGCTGGATGCTGGAGGAGAGGGACAGAGCTGCGGAGAGCTCAGTGCAGCATGGTGTCACTCACAGAAGGAATGTCTGGCGATGGCAAGTTGGATTGCTTAGGGTGAGTAAGGGCTTCCAGGAGATGGTGACATAGCAATGAAACAGGGATGGTGGGATAAAAGGAGGAAGGCTGAGTGCTGTGGATGTGAGGAGCTGTGTCCCAGACAGAATAGAGCCTCCTAGGGCTCCCCATGTTCAGATGAGTTAGTACAGAGGGTGGCAGAATGTGGTGGGAGGGAGTAGGGGTCATGGGCATGGGCCAAGGTCACTGGGAATTTATGTGCATTGGAACAAGCTTGAACTTCAGATTATGGCTATGGGACAATTTGGGGGTGGTGTTTATGAACAGGGAATCCAGTGGTGGGAGAGAGGCAATTATTCAAGTCATTTAGCTGAGAAATGGTTGGGCTTGAACTTGGGTAGCACCCACTCTGGAAGTTTGCACTTCCTAATCTGTCTTCCACCTGGATTGTGATGGAGGAAGTGTGTGTGGAACAAGGCTCTGCACCAGAGGCCTCTGAGGTCCCTCAGTTTCCAGGTCCACTGATTCTGTTCTGCTCTGTAGAAATCATATTCTCATATTCTTAGAACTGAATATTGATTCAAAGCACGACCAAGAGCCCCACTCTCTCATTCTACAGGGATGGATTTTCTGTCTCTAACTTGTGATGACAGGACACAAGAGGAGCCACAGTAAAACAGTATGAGGAAAATCCCACAGGAACACAGGCTATCCATAATGGGGAGACCTGGAGAGTGAGGAGAACAGCTCCCCTTGGAAACAAAGGAATCGCAAAGGCTGGGAGCCTCTGATGAAATCCACAGGACACACAGACTTCCTGGGGAACCTCCTGTTACCACTTCTGGGGTCACCTTGGTGTTATACCACGATCAAGCAGTTATCAGTGTGACAAAGCTTATTCTACCTCCCCTCTACTTTGAGTTTTATTATTGGTTTTTTTTTTTTGTCTGTATGTGTGTTTGATTGGCGTGTACGCATGTGTGTCTCTATGTTTGTGTGTGTGGGTACATATGCCTGTATGTGTCCGCATGTGCATAGAGACCTGAGGCTGATGTCTGGTGTCTTCTTCAACCTCTCTCTACCGTATATATTGAATTAGAGACTCCAAAGAACCTGGCGCTTGCCAGCTTACTTCAGAGATTCTGTCTTTACCTCTGCCAGGCTAGGGTTACAGAGGGGATGGGCATCATGTCCCTCCAGGTTAGATTTGTAACAATTATACATATAATTTGTGTGTTTGCGTGCATGCATGCATGTGCCACAGTACACCTCCTGAGGTCAGAGGGAAATCGGTAGGAATCGGTTCTCTCCTTCTACCTTACAAGTCCCAGAAACCAAACTCAGTTAGCACCTTTACCTGCTAAGCCACCTCATGGGACTTCACCTAGTGTTTACTTAATTCTAGAAATCCAAACTCCAGTTCTCATCCCTTCAACCACTTTACAGCCATCTTTCTAGCCCTTTATTATTCTCTTTTTAAAGTTACAAGTAAACTCTTGGTAGGAGCAGAGGAAGGCATTATTTCCTATGTCGCAAAATAAGAAGGTGGTATATATTAGAAACAGGAAATTGTTTTTAAGATTTTTTTAGCGATGGATGTTGGTTCACAAGTTGATGCATTAGCCCACTCCCAGGTTGCTTAGGCACCTGTGATGTCATTATTGGCTGACATCCACAGGGGCCTGGGGTAAAAGGACCCCTGCCTCTTAGTTTGCTCTCTTGCTCTCTCCCCTTCCTCTGTCGGTGTGCTCCCTCCCTTCCTCGACCATCTCTCTCTCTCCTTCCTTCTCTCTCTCCATCTCCATCCAATAAACTCTTTCATATTATATCTGTTGTATATGCATTGCATTATTTTTAAATACTAACAGCAGATGCTAGCAAGGGGTTGTAAAAGGGCAAATGGACTCACCTTCTTTACATCCCTCACCAGCAGATGAAGGGTGTTTGGTGGGCCCAGTCTCTGAAAGGGAAGCCGTCAGGCACAGTGAGTATGGTTGGCTCTTCAACTCTTGAGCAAAATTCTGCCCCTGTGAAGTGTTTGTAGTGTACCATTTTATAAGATAACTGGCCGTGGTCACCACATTCACATGTGTGTGGAAACCTTGAATAATTTTAGTGCATGTTTTATGACCATTTATGCCACAAAAAAAAGTCTTCAAATGGAGAAGAAGTTATAAATCTTCAAAACTTGAATTGTACTAGTGTAGGCAAAGCAAATTGCATTCAAATACTCCCTGTTCTGACAGGGCACAACTCCCAACTGTTAAGACTTGTTTTCACTGTAGCCCACAGATGTACATGAGAGTCCCAAGCAACAACTGAATAGCAACCCTGGAGACGACTCCTTAGGACATAAGGTCCTTCTGCTTCATGAGCCCTGGATGGAAATGCAGAGTTATAATGGTTCATCTGGTCATTTTTAGGCTTTTCTTTCCTGTTGCACAAGCAACATATGGGCCTTCATGAGGAACTGAATCTGAATCATTTCCCCAGGCTAGTGATCTACAGTCCCGTCCTCCTCCTCCACAGGAGCCGCAGCTCCTGGTAAGCCCTGAACCCCAGGGAAATGCCTGATGCTACAGTGTTCTGTATTGCTAAGTCATGGTGTTCAGTGGGCTGGAACCATCATGCACATTTTCATCTCAGGACACTTTCACCTCAGCGATAGCTGTATGAAGATGTGAGTGTATTGTACAGCAACGATCATCTGTCTGCTCCAGCTGGAGTGGTTGGCTGGCTGGCATACCATAGTTGCTAAGAATATCAATGCACACTAGCCAAGAGCAAGTGAGAAGTAGCTGCCTCCCCCTACATCCGGGCCTTCTAGCTGGGGCTGCCCCAGTGAGTCTATACTCTGCTGAGTGCTTTTTGCTTTCTTCTTTTTTGTATAACATGTGTCAAGGATAAGAGTACTCTTGGTGCTAGCTTGCCTCTGCCCTTCCTCATGGGATGCTCACAGTGTTGTAAAGCTCCTCCAGCCTCGGGATGGTAAGGAAGTGTTGCATGTTCACTCCATTTTCAATCAGAAGCTTCACAAAGTCAACCCGATCTAAGACGAGAGCATCCAGCATGGCTTGCTCCAGGGCATTCACCTGCACGAAATCCAGAAGAGAGACCATGAGTTGCCTCTCCAGAGACTCCAGGCAGGAGACCTTGGGACACATCATGGAAAGTTCTGGAGTGTTCTGAGCTATATTCTCGAAGGTTCTGTTTTGCTTTTGTTAACCTGGTGCTGGGAATTGAGCCCATGGCCTCACATATGTCAAGATTTGTACTTGGGGCCTGCACCCTGGCCTATGGTTCCCAGTGTGGTTTCCTTTGAATAAACATGCCTTAACCTTCTTTTCTCTCCCCTTGGTCTGTCAAAGTTTGTAAGGGATTTTGTCTTTTGAAAAATGAGTCGAAGAGGGCTGGAGAGTTGGCTTAGAAGTCAAGAGCACTTATTAGTCTTGAAGAGGACCCAGGTTCAAGTCACTTACATGGCAGTTCACGTTCTGTCTGTTAACTCCAGTCCCAGGGCATCCAGTGCCTCCCCTGACCACTGGAGGCACCAGGCATGTACATGGTACACATACAAACATACAGCCAAAACTCATACATGTCAAAATAATAAAAATAAATCTTAAAAAAAATTAATGAGTTGAAGGCAACCATCCAAAGCTGCCCCATTTAGTTTTTCTCTGTTGTTTCCTTGACTGGGAAACATCTTTTGGCAGTGGCATGGCCGTGTGGGCATGTCACAGGCCAATAGAGTGCCATGTGGGTGAGTAACCACAAATTCCTATTTACGGAACAAACGAACCACTCCAGAAGGAAGTTCCCATCATCTTACTCAGTAGTAGCTCTCTCTGCTTGGCAGGCATGTGGACACTTGGTGCAGGAAAATATGAAAAACAAACTACCTTTCATGCAACTAAACCCCTTTGAAGATAAATCTAGTGGTA
This sequence comes from Psammomys obesus, assembly GCF_907164565.1. Classification (NCBI taxonomy): domain Eukaryota; kingdom Metazoa; phylum Chordata; class Mammalia; order Rodentia; family Muridae; genus Psammomys; species Psammomys obesus. Next base: position 2,876,615 of record NW_026596046.1, on the reverse strand, counting down.
GTGTGGAGAGAGTTGAAGGGTAGGTAACAGCAGCTACCAGCTTGGGAGGCCAGAGTCATCCATACATGATACTTGCAGGTTTTCCTGCTGCTGAATCACAGGCAGTCAGGGCCTCTGCAGTGAGTGACAAGCATATGCCGTAGTGACAAGCACTCCTATTTATGACACAGTTTTGACAGCTGATGGCTACATTGTAATGAACATACTATATTGCCACTGAAACATTGACATTAACCTCCCTTGGCATTAGTCCTTCATCCTGGTGGGGGTGAAGCAAAGGTAACAGGGGTGTCCCTTTCCTGGAGAACCAGGACAATGCCAACTCTGGGCTCTGCAATCTCAAGACACATGATCAAGGACTCTCCACACACCCAGTTCAGCAGCTCGATCTTCCTGGGGTCAGTTTCTTCCTCCACTTCTTCTTTCACTTTGCCTTTCTTCTTCCCTTTTCCTTTCCCTCTTCCCTTGGTGGTGGCTGTGGGTGGCTTCTTCTCCTTCTCTATGGCTTTGGTGTCCACAGGAGGGGCCAGGCTTCCCAGGGGCTGCAATCCACAATGAACAGTATTGAAAAAAAGATAGCAAGACTGCCCTGTATTCTAAAACAAGCATCGTGACACCCTGAACACGTACCCACATGCTCACACGTACACACACACACATGCTCACACATACACACTCGGCCTATTCACACACGTGAATAGTACATACACATGTATACATTGTAAGGCACACATGTTCAAATTCATATTCCTGCAAATAATGCCTCCATGTGCACCTGGTAAAGAAGCATACACCCGTGGATAAAGCTACGGCCATGCACATGACATGCACATGCATACATCTGAGACACACATGCACCCGCATACACAGACATACATACATGTATATACACTGTGGCTGTCTAATGAATATTTTGATACTTTGAACTACTGATCCTCATGGGTACAAAGACTTAAGCTGGCCTGATGCCATGGCTGTGTGTATTTGGAGTGGATAACACATTGATTGATGGGTGTATTTTAAGGAAAGGATGCTGAGAGGCAAATTACAAGGTCCTAAAGGTGTGCTGGTAGTCTTCTGGTGATGGGAGATGTTACTGTGAGTGGGTCGGAGGCAGCAGACACAGTGCAAGTTACTGTCCGAGAAGAAATGTGATTTGGAGAGTATTGTGGCTAAAGCAGCTCTGAACGGTGCCGTGGACCTGCACAATGTGGTGATGGATAGAGGCTTTGGGAGTACATACAGTATGAGAATGGGTGGAGGCTTCAAGGGCTCATGCAGTGGTGACGGACTGAAGGTCTCAAGGGCAGAGAGTACTCACTCAGTAGAACAGGAGGGAGAAAGAAGTGGGCCTGAAGTCCGGTAAGTGTGGAACAGGGCTATGTCATGATAACACAACCAGTGTTAGAACCAAACCATTGCCCCTCTGCTGCTGTGCTCTCCTCACTGCCTTCCCCCATCATGCGCTGCTGGTGGATTGTTGGTAGATGCAGTCCCTCCTCTTCCCTCTTTCTACTTGCTTTGCTGCATCTTTCTGTCTGTCCATTTCTCTGGCTTTGGTCACTGGCGACATTGCTGGTACCCAGGTCCTGAGCATCACCCAGCCCTTCATATCAGGCCCTTAGGTAAAAAAATTCAACAGTTGCTTCCTCCCTTAGGCTTCTCTGGCAGCTTCTTGGGCACCGCAAGCTCCAGCCTCTTTCTGTGTGGCCAGCACTTCTCAATGTCAAGGCTCTTCTAGGATTTGCCCTTAGCCCACTTTGCTTTCATTTTGTTCTCTCCCTCAGCAGTCTCACTGATGCTTACACTGCTATGTATTTATGAATAATCTTCCCTGTCCAGTTTCAGCCTACTCTCCTTCCTAGAGTTCCTTTGTGAACTTGCTTCCTATGGTGAGTGCCATATGCATGTCTCATAGACTCTCTACTTCTGTATTAGTCAGCTTTCTGCTGTTACAACGAAATAACAGAAGCTTGACACAATATATATAGCTTACAGTTTTGGAGGCTGAGACTCCAAAATAGCACAGGGCCAGTTCTGCCCAGGCCCTCCTTGTAGCATCATAAACGTGGGGAAAGGTGCCGCAATGGGAGCAGTTATGGTCTGCAGACATCACCTGGTGGGAAAGGAAACCAGAGAAGGGAGAGAAGGGGCGTCCTTGCTCCTTTTATTTATCACAACCTCTCCCACGGCAGCTAGCCATGGTCCAAAGAATGACTGCAATCCCTTCCGAAGGCAGTATCCCTCGTGCCTTAAGTATCTTCTACCAGACCCCACCTCTGAAAGCTTCCTCCATCTCAACACTATTGCTCTGGACACAAAGCCTCTAATAGGTGAACCTCCAGGGACACACCAGAGTCATCAGGATGCCTGCTGTTAAAAGAAGCCAGCAAACAAAAGCAAAAGAGAAAGTAAAAGATGTTGCTGAGAAAGTGGAGTGCACCCAGGAGACCTCTCCTCCAAGCCAGTCCTTTCCAGCGTCCCTCATCTCCACGAAGTGGCACCCATCCCTAAATGTGGTCATGTTTCATGCCCCAAACTGCTTAATTCTATCCCATTCCGTTTTCTCTTCTCTCTCCACTCTAGGTCCAGATGCTCTTTCTCATCTGTGTCACTTCAGCAGCCCATTAGAGGGTCCTGCTCAGCTGCCATGATGGTGGCACCCTCCTAGTGCTCTGACAAGATGGTCCAAAGCAACCTAAAAGATGATGAAAGTGTGTAATGCCACCTGCAGACACCTACACACAGAAAAAGAGAGAGGGAGAGAGAGGGAGAGGGAGGGAGAATATAATAGTGATAATGATGCCGTCAAAAGAAGGAAAGAGAGAGGAAGAAAGGAAGATAGGAAGAAAGAAAGAAAGAGAAAGAAAGAAAGAAAGAAAGAAAGAAAGAAAGAAAGAAAGAAAGAAA
>NW_026596046.1:2869467-2873695 GCF_907164565.1 Psammomys obesus | reverse complement strand
AAAGAAAGAAAGAAAGAAAGAAAGAAAGAAAGAAAGAAAGAAAGAAAAGAAAGAAAGAGAAAGGAAGGGAGGAAGGGAGGGAGTGAGGGAGGGAGGAAGGAAGAAAAAGGGAAAGGAAGGGAAGGGAAGGGAAGGGAAGGGAAGGGAAGGGAAGGGAAGGGAAGGGAAGGGAAGGGAAGGGAAGAATGGAAGGGAATTATGACACAAAAATCCAGTTCAAAAATAAGCAAAAGACTTGAATAGCTATTTCTCCAAAGAATTTCACAAGTGGACGGCACAGGTGCTCACCCCCGAGGATTACAAAGGAAACAAATAAAAATCAGCTAAGATGCCATCTCAACCCACTAGGGTGGCTATAATGGAAAAAAAAAAACAATAGAAAATAACATATGTTTCTGAGAAAATAGAAAAATAAGAATGCTTGCATTTTGGGTGCAAATATAAAATTATGACAGTGTCTTGAAAAAGATTTTAGTGACTCCCAAAAACTGGAATTATTGTATAATGAAGTGAATTATAACAGAAGCCCACTTCTGGTATATTCCCAAAGGAATTTGAGGCAAGACTCATATGGATACCTGCACACCCACATCCATAGCAGTGCTAACTCATGATAGCTAGCATTCACTGATGGCTGGATGGATAAGCCGTGTGAACACACACAAAGTAGGACTCTCCTCCCTCCCTCCCTCCCTTCCTTCCTTCCTTCCTTCCTTCCTTCCTTCCTTCCTTCCCTCCTTCCTTCCCTCCCTCCCTCTCTCCCTCCCTCCTTCCCTCCTTCCCCCCCTCTCTCTTTCTATCTCTCAAGACAATGTCTTACTATGTATCCCTGCTCATTTGGAACTCAGACTGATCTCAAACTCACAATGTTCCACCTGCTTCTGCCTCCCAACTGCTGGGATTAAAGGTGTGCACCACCACACTAGATTTAAAGTGAAACATTTTTTTCAGCCTTAAAAAGAACATCCAGGTATGGTGGCACACACCTTTAGTATCAACACTTGAGCGACAAAGACAGGTGAATTTCAGTGTTAGGCCAACCTGGTCTACAGCATAAGTTCTAGAACAGCCAGAGATACACAGATAAACCCTATCTTAAAACAAACCAAAACAAAACCAAGAAGATGAGAAAGAAAGAAAGAAAGAAAGAAAGAAAGAAAGAAAGAAAGAAAGAAAGAAAGAAAGAAAGAAAGAAAAGAGAAAGGAAGGGAGGGAGGGAGGGAGGAAGGGAGGGAGGGAGGGAGGGAGGAAGGAAAAGGGAAAGGAAAGGAAGGGAAGGGAAGGGAAGGGAAGGGAAGGGAAGGGAAGGGAAGGGAAGGGAAGGGAAGGGAAGGGAATTATGACACATGTTGATACATACACAGAGTGGCAGAGCCTTGAGGATACTGTGCTAAGTGGAAGAAGCCAGTCACCCAAGAACAAACACCATGCTTCCACTAGTGAGAGTCCCTGAGCCAGAACTGTCCAGCTAAGCCACCCCAAGTTCCTGACCCTCAGAAATGGAGCAGGATAACAAATACTCACTGTTGCTTTAAAAATAAAAGCCTTTCTGCTCACCCTGGCCAGCTTTCATCCTTCTCCAAGTCACCCTTTCACACTTTGTCTTCCAACCATAATGCTCCCATTTTCCTTTCCTTGTTTCGCCCATTTCTTTTTTCTTTTTTCTTTTTTTTTTTTTTTTTTTTTTTTGTCCATCAGTTCCAGTTGCCTGTCCCTCTGTGTGGAAGGTACTCGTTCCTCATGGCCCACCAGACTGTATCTATCTATCATCTATCTATCATCGTCCAGACTCAGTGTCCACCCATTTTTTTTTTCAGCAATGCCTTTCTTGGTATTCCATTACAAATTAGCACTCTATCTTCTCTCTTATGTATGTGCATCTACCATAGCCTCCTACAATTTGGAATCCAATAATTATCTAGTATTCTGTTCCACACCAGCCTCCTTCTTCCTTCCATTTCCCCACCTTCACATCTGCCCCAGTGAGGACTTTGTTAAAGGCTTTCGTGAGTCTATTCTATTCATGTCTCTGTCCCCAGCACATGAAACAAGGGCCCCAGACACAAGAAGCAACCGTCAGCCAACATTTTATAAATTAGTGAGTAAAAATATGCAGTTTTGAAAACATGTTGAGCAAGGGAGAGCAGCAGCTTGCCTCTCTGCTGTGGCTTCTGGCCTTGCTGTTGCAGAAAGTAGAGATGGCACCAGAGGTGTGGCTGGTATAGGAAGAGAGCTTCTAGTTGCTTTCCAAGAGCGCTGTGCGTAATGTCAGAAGATGAGCCTGTAGCCCAGGCTGGTAGAGCCTACACTCTTAAAGGGGAGCTTCAGTGGCTGTCCAGGAAAGGGCAGCTGATGGATAGTTATCACAGGGTAGCTATCATACACATTAGATGTGGGTGTGACATGGTAGACTAAATCCAGCAAAGTAAAAGATAACAAGGAATCCCCACCCCCACCCTACCTACCCTACACCTAACCCTGGGTGCCACCTGCCTGGCCCTAGAACAGCCACCCTTAGAGCTGTGGGATGACGGGGGTGTGTATACATGACAGAACCTATAGGGGTTTGCATGTCAGACCCATAGGGCTTTCTACACATGGGTTAATAGTGGTGCCATGGCTCTATTTCTGGGCTGGGGGATGTACAGAGCAGGCACAAGGCAGGTGATAGCCATCTGTGCTGTGCAGGTGAGATCACACCCAACACAGGACATTACACTGTAGGTGCCACACCCTTAAAGGATGCGGATTCGCATGGACTACATCCACAAAGAGGAAAGTGTGCCTCAAATTTCAAATACGGGCTGAGCAGTTATCGCTGGAATTAGTGTCTCTGTTTTTTTAGAGCAAAGAAGTTGCATTGATTGAAGGAGTGACTGAAGGGCACCTGAGTCACTTATCACACATGCCAAGTGTGTGTGTGTGTGTGTGTGTGTGTGTGTGTGTCATTGTGGGCTCATGTGTGTGCATGTATACACAACTTGCCCTACATCACAACACACACAATCTTTTGACCACACACATTCAGCGTCTCTCTTTCATATACATTGTCACAGTTACAAACATAAAAAAAAAATCCCTTAATCAAACATACACACACCTGCCAGTCCCACACACCACCCATGCATGCCCATAGTACTACTCACTCGCACATCATACCACAAACATGTCATATAGCATATACATACAGACATTATTCCACAGATGTGATATGTACATAAGTCACACATGTCCATTCCTTCACATTCACACATGCACATATATACATGGTATAACCCCATAGACACCACACATGCTAAACTACATCATTATATCACAGCCCGTATATCACAAGCCACATATTCAACATATATACTGTGCACAGACTTGCTCCATACAATACATTAAACCACACCACAGATATTAGACCAGAGACACCACACAAAACACATATACTTCACGCATGGAGTTCCTCAGGCCCCCCCAAAGTTTAAAGAAACACAGTCTGCAAACTCAAGGCCCTAGAAGGAAATGCTGCAGTTAACTTTAATGGTCTATTTTCTTCTTTCAAAGAATGAGAACCCTCTTTTACCAACAATGATGAAAGGTTTGGTGGTTAGTTTCCTCAGGAAGACCAGCTCAGTGCAGAGTCTGTGCTCAGAGCCTTTGTTTCTTTGAAGTTAAACAGAAACACATTCCAGTAATCTCATGGATTACCCAGATCAGAACCCTTAGCTCATCTCCTGAGATCCATGTCATGAGCAAGGACACACTAACACAGCACCGTGCCAAGTCATGATAAAGATCCTAAACAGAAAACAGTTTCACCAGGCATAGTGGCGAATGTCTTTAACCTCAGCCCTTGAGAGGTGAAGGCAGGAGGGTCAGGAGTTCAAGACCAATCTTGCCTACACAGGTGTCTTCTTGGCCAGACTATATGAGACACTTTCTCCAGAAATCAAAAACAAATACAACAGAAAAATAGTTTCACCGGCCAGTGTGGGCCAAAGACGAAGATCTGGCTTCGTGCTATGTCAACTCGGTTCCAAGCCAGTGCCAAGCTCAGCTGATCTGGAGCGGACGCGTTGGTTCCTGGGAAAGGAAGGAGTGTTCCTCATTTGTGTCTGGACCACCTGAGTCTGTCAGGTTCTGCGTTAGAAAACTTGGCTCTCCTACTGGGAGCTGATTTGGACCTAAGCACCTATCATTTCCTTCTTTCTTGACCCAAAATGACCACCAAAGCTAAGAA
>NW_026596046.1:2805381-2869067 GCF_907164565.1 Psammomys obesus | reverse complement strand
TGCTCCCATTTTCCTTTCCTTGTTTCGCCCATTTCTTTTTTCTTTTTTCTTTTTTTTTTTTTTTTTTTTTTTTGTCCATCAGTTCCAGTTGCCTGTCCCTCTGTGTGGAAGGTACTCGTTCCTCATGGCCCACCAGACTGTATCTATCTATCATCTATCTATCATCGTCCAGACTCAGTGTCCACCCATTTTTTTTTTCAGCAATGCCTTTCTTGGTATTCCATTACAAATTAGCACTCTATCTTCTCTCTCATGTATGTGCATCTACCATAGCCTCCTACAATTTGGAATCCAATAATTATCTAGTATTCTGTTCCACACCAGCCTCCTTCTTCCTTCCATTTCCCCACCTTCACATCTGCCCCAGTGAGGACTTTGTTAAAGGCTTTCGTGAGTCTATTCTATTCATGTCTCTGTCCCCAGCACATGAAACAAGGGCCCCAGACACAAGAAGCAACCGTCAGCCAACATTTTATAAATTAGTGAGTAAAAATATGCAGTTTTGAAAACATGTTGAGCAAGGGAGAGCAGCAGCTTGCCTCTCTGCTGTAGCTTCTGGCCTTGCTGTTGCAGAAAGTAGAGATGGCACCAGAGGTGTGGCTGGTATAGGAAGAGAGCTTCTAGTTGCTTTCCAAGAGCGCTGTGCGTAATGTCAGAAGATGAGCCTGTAGCCCAGGCTGGTAGAGCCTACACTCTTAAAGGGGAGCTTCAGTGGCTGTCCAGGAAAGGGCAGCTGATGGATAGCTATCACAGGGTAGCTATCATACACATTAGATGTGGGTGTGACATGGTAGACTAAATCCAGCAAAGTAAAAGATAACAAGGAATCCCCACCCCCACCCTACCTACCCTACACCTAACCCTGGGTGCCACCTGCCTGGCCCTAGAACAGCCACCCTTAGAGCTGTGGGATGGGGGGGGGTGTATACATGACAGAACCTATAGGGGTTTGCATGTCAGACCCATAGGGGTTTCTACACATGGGTTAATAGTGGTTCAATGGCTCTATTTCTGGGCTGGGGGATGTACAGAGCAGGCACAAGGCAGGTGATAGTCATCTGTGCTGTGCAGGTGAGATCACACCCAACACAGGACATTACACTGTAGGTGCTACACCCTTAAAGGATGCGGATTTGCATGGACTACATCCACAAAGAGGAAAGTGTGCCTCAAATTTCAAATACGGGCTGAGCAGTTATCACTGGAATTAGTGTCTCTGTTTTTTTAGAGCAAAGAAGTTGCATTGATTGAAGGAGTGACTGAAGGGCACCTGAGTCACTTATCACACATGCCAAGTGTGTGTGTGTGTGTGTGTGTCATTGTGGGCTCATGTGTGTGCATGTATACACAACTTGCCCTACATCACAACACACACAATCTTTTGACCACACACATTCAGCGTCTCTCTTTCATATACATTGTCACAGTTACAAACATAAAAAAAAAATCCCTTAATCAAACATACACACACCTGCCAGTCCCACACACCACCCATGCATGCCCATAGTACTACTCACTCGCACATCATACCACAAACATGTCATATAGCATATACATACAGACATTATTCCACAGATGTGATATGTACATAAGTCACACATGTCCATTCCTTCACATTCACACATGCACATATATACATGGTATAACCCCATAGACACCACACATGCTAAACTACATCATTATATTACAGCCCGTACATCACAAGCCACATATTCAACATATATACTGTGCACAGACTTGCTCCATACAATACATTAAACCACACCACAGATATTAGACCAGAGACACCACACAAAACACATATACTTCACGCATGGAGTTCCTCAGGCCCCCCCAAAGTTTAAAGAAACACAGTCTGCAAACTCAAGGCCCTAGAAGGAAATGCTGCAGTTAACTTTAATGGTCTATTTTCTTCTTTCAAAGAATGAGAACCCTCTTTTACCAACAATGATGAAAGGTTTGGTGGTTAGTTTCCTCAGGAAGACCAGCTCAGTGCAGAGTCTGTGCTCAGAGCCTTTGTTTCTTTGAAGTTAAACAGAAACACATTCCAGTAATCTCATGGATTACCCAGATCAGAACCCTTAGCTCATCTCCTGAGATCCATGTCATGAGCAAGGACACACTAACACAGCACCGTGCCAAGTCATGATAAAGATCCTAAACAGAAAACAGTTTCACCAGGCATAGTGGCGAATGTCTTTAACCTCAGCCCTTGAGAGGTGAAGGCAGGAGGGTCAGGAGTTCAAGACCAATCTTGCCTACACAGGTGTCTTCTTGGCCAGACTATATGAGACACTTTCTCCAGAAATCAAAAACAAATACAACAGAAAAATAGTTTCACCGGCCAGTGTGGGCCAAAGACGAAGATCTGGCTTCGTGCTATGTCAACTCGGTTCCAAGCCAGTGCCAAGCTCAGCTGATCTGGAGCGGACGCGTTGGTTCCTGGGAAAGGAAGGAGTGTTCCTCATTCGTGTCTGGACCACCTGAGTCTGTCAGGTTCTGCGTTAGAAAACTTGGCTCTCCTACTGGGAGCTGATTTGGACCTAAGCACCTATCATTTCCTTCTTTCTTGACCCAAAATGACCACCAAAGCTAAGAATGCTGCTTTGGTTTTTTTGTTTTTTGTTTTTTGTTTTTAGGTTTCCTATGAGTAAGCCAGGGGCAACTTCATCCCAAGCCAACTGGGCCTGGTTTCCTGGAAGGGATGGAGGAGGAGCCAAGTAATTCATGGCCCTCATCTGAAAAGGAGAGAAATCTGAAATCTGACACCTACCAGGACCAACCAAGGACCATAAGCCAGGGCAGCCCAGAGCAACAGACAGCAGACAGTCAGTGGTGAACTTCCCCTTGTCCTTATCCATATGGACCCAGGCTAGTGAGGGGCAGGGAAGAAATACGATTCCCACAAGGGACCCCCCCCCCCCGCCATCCCGCATCCAGAGCTCCTGACTGCAGCCTGTTCTTACAGGTGGGGTGCAATGTTCAGACTCACTGGGACAACTCTGGATGGGCATGGCTCTGATAGCTCAGTAACATCCATGGGCATCCCTCAACCCCTATCCTACAAAAGCCCTCTCAGACTCTGGTCATTCCAGCATTTCATGCTGAGGTCACCCCAGGCAAACTGGCTGGCCCAGGATTCTTTTACTAAAAGTCCTCCAGTAGGAGGGCAAGAGTAGGAGCTCCCACTGCTGGTAAAGCCCTTGCCAGGCAGCTCCGAAGAGAGGAAAATCAGACTGCATTTCCCAGAAGCTTACCTTTCAGCAGGGCAGTTAAAATCGCCATCTCAACATCTTGCTGACCCTCAGAACCCATCCGAAATACAGTGACCTGGAAACATATGAATGGGGAAAAGACAGAGTCAAGGCAACATTGAAAAATAGAGGAGGAACTGAGCTGTTTTTAAAGAACTGAATACAGAGACCGATGCAATGAACCAAAGTCAAGAGGTTCACAGGCTTCCATGTTGTTCTTGCTGATAGAATCCTTGCCTGGATTTGGAATTTATCAGTAATCTCACCTAGGGAAGAGGGGGCTTACTCAGGATCTTTACCCCAATATTTAAATATCAGAGCTGATGAACAGGTATCTGACCAGAAGGAGGATGTTATCAGGAAATTTGCAAATTTAGAATTTTGAATATGTCATCATCTGTGAATGAGGAGTGCCTATGCCTTATAAATACAGTTGAAGGAAGAAATGAATAATGACCCTGAATTTACCAAAGGAAGTGACTTTGTGCCACGCCTAAATTGTATGCTTATGTCTCGCTTCCCAGGGACTTTAAATCTGATCCATGTTTTGCCTCTCTGAGTTGAGTGACATGGTGTGACATCACCTCATGTTTGCTAAGGTCTGGAAACACCTGAGCCTGTGGCAGTGGTTTTCAACTCTCCTAATGCTGTGACCCTTTAATACAGTTCTGTGTGTTGTGGTGACCCCAATCATAAGAATAGTTTTATTGCTACCTCATAACCACAGTTTTGATACAGTTGTGGATTGTAATGTAAATATCTGTGTTTTCTGATGATCTCAGGTGAGCGCTCTGAAAGGGCTGGTTGATACTCAAAGGAGTCCCAACCCACAGGCTGAGAACCGGTGCTCTGTGGGCATGGTCCTTTTTCTTGGGTGTGCTCAGACGGCTAATTTGGAATGAGTTTGTAAGTTGCTTTTTGAGAAGGTCAACTGAAGTGTACAAGAGTCCATCAAGCAAGCATGGCAGAACTAGACCCGGAAACAGCTCTCTCCGTGGATCTTGTTTGGAAATCAATTCAAGACACTCACAAGCTCTTTCTTCTTCATGCACTCCATGATAATTGCAAACAGCTGATGCGATTGTGACTTGCTGTAATTAAACGTTTTCTGAATGGTAACCAGAAGCTGGTCCCTCAGGGACTCATTTATGATCCTGTCCAAAGAGGGAAAGAGAGAGAAGGAAGCAAGAGAATTAGGGCAGCTCCCCAGTAAATCGGACAGTTTTGCCCACCCAATACTTATGATTTGTGACTGCTGATAGAAGAGACTTGTGTACAGGAGACAAAAAGTTACCCTGATCTAAAAGCTTCGTTAAAAAGGGGCCTAAGTTTTGCTCTTTGAAAGACTTATAAGGGAAAATGAAGCTGTAAAGAGAGGCCTCTGCAGAGAGGATTGGGTTGGGAACATGAACTCCTGGGTGCTCTCATACTGACCTTGGGAACTGGAGAGGAGATGAAGAAGTCTCCTTATTAGACTCTTTGGGGATGTCTGAATGGATCACATCCTCCCCAGACTAACAAAAAGCCATCAAGAGCTCGCCCTCATCACACGCCAATCCTACCCTCCTTCATCGCAGTATTTGTGTGCGAAGGACAAAATGTCAGAGGCCCGTCCACTGCCGTCACAAACCACCACGGGGACAGGAGGCTCTTCTCTGAGATATTCCAGGACGATAGAAACCACGTTAGGGCCGCCTTCCACCACGAGGCCCACGACAGGCACACCCTGGCCCAGGCCTGCAACACAACCACACTCGATGTCCACTCCGGCATGAACACCTCCAACTTGTCTTAAATGTTGAAACAGCAAAAAGCACAACTTCCTGCCCCAGGGCTTTCCCCTCGGCGTTCGTGTTGACAAACACTCGGCCTAAGTCAGGCGAAGGGTGTCTGTGCTCATTCATACATTCAAACTTCCTATCCTGGCCTCACTGTAAACTCCAGAACCTCAAAACTCTTTAGCTCCCTGACACTCCCATGTGACCTCACTCCAGTAAAGAACCGGACACAGGGACACCTGGGAGTGAGTTTTTAAAAGCTAAGAAAGCTCCTTTCCTGCCTTGCCTGGGTGTAAAATGCCCACCCTGGAGGTTGTCATCTAATGGTAAGGGGGGGAGGGGCAGACTAGTGGCGTAGTCTGCTCTTGTTACTGCCCCCAGAGCCTGGAAGAAGGCAGAACAGATTGAATAGCACCCATCTAAATGTCTGAGGTACAAAACTGAGAGCATTTCAGCTATCACATTTTTGTATCGGAGATGATCGTTGGCAAAGGTTATGCAAATATGCCAAATTTTCATAAATCAAACCTGAAACACTCCAGAATATTATCTTAGGGACAAAAAATATGGACTGCTATTAGTCTGTTGCTAATCGCTTATGTCCACGGTCTACTTTGACATTACATAAATAAATAAATAAATAAATAAATAAATAAATAAATAAATAGATAAATAAATAAATAAATAAATAAATAAATGAACCTGGTGGTGGTGGACGCCTTTAATCCCAGTACTCGGGAGGCAGAGGCAGTGGATCTCTGAGTTCAAGGCTAGCCTGGCCTATAGAGTGAGTCCTAGAACAACCAGGGCTACACAGAGAAACCCTGTTTCTAAAAACTGTAAATAATAAATAAATAAATAGTCTCTTCAAGAACACAGTAGATAGACAAATTTTGGGTGATAGATCCCAGCAGGGTGGATTCTGGAAAACAGGAAGTGATAAGAGAATTCTTCGAAGCTGAGAAAATCCTGGGAGGGTCGTGAGAAAGGAGCCCTTGTGACAAATTTGCCTACCTCAAAATGTCATCTCTGCCTGGCCAGGGCATATTACATGTTCCTTGGCATCTACTGGGGATTGGCTCTAGAACCTCACACATCCCCCTAGACACCAAATTTAAGATGCTCAAGTCGCTTCTATAAAATGGGACATACACATTCTCCCATAGGTCTCAACCCATCTCCAGGGAACCTATAATACCTGGCATGAGGTAATGACATGAAAGTAGTTATTACACTGTGTTGCTCAGAGGTAATGACCAGGAAAAAACTCTGTACACATTCATTAAAGACAGATTTTCTCTCCTGAATGTTTTCTCTATGTGGCTTTGGACCCTGTTAACACGCAGGGTCACTGTTTGCTGATGAGGTTTTGCTGGGTTTCTGTGGCTGTGAGCAAAATCGTAAGTGGCAAGTAGGGAGAAAGGCCCTTGATCTCATGGTTCTCAAGAGCTTGAAATAAAACCGGCCAGCACAGGTTATAAGAAGCCTTGAGAATACCAATGAGTGATTTCAGAGCCTCTGTTTCCTACTGTGATTTCCCCAGTGGATACTTAAGTGTTTAGACCAACTTTGTTTTCCGCTGCTGGAAGAATTACAATTAAGTTTATTTCAGCAAACAAGCATGGAAGATACGGCATGGGCTAAGACAGTGGTTCTCAACCTGTGGGTCATGACCCTTCTGGGGGAAGCAAATCAAATAAATATCCTGCATATCAGATATTGACATTACAATTCATAACCAGAGCACAATTACAGTTTTAAAGTAGCAACAAAAATAATTTTATGGTGTGTCGGGGGGGATCACCACAACAGGAACTAGATTAAAGGGCACTAGCATTAGGAAGGCTGAGAACCGCTGGGCTAAGCCATGAACAAGAAATAATGGAAAATGGATCAAGAAATAAAATGGAAGTAACATGGAAAACGGATCAAAGTGACACTATCTCTGTCTTTGAGATCATCAGGAACATGGTGACTTCTTTTCCAGAAGCAGATTAGAGCTTGCTCTTGGCTCAGGCTGGGCTCCCGAAGCTCTCTACAGTAAGGGTGACCCCTGAGCCCCCCTTTGCTGTCCTTGCCCCACTCAGAGGCCTAGGCAAAGGATGACAAAGGGAAGCCCACAAGTCACAGGTCCGGGTAGAACTTACAAGTCCAAGGTATCAAAGAGTAAAACAAATTCAACTGGTTTGCATCAAGGTCTGATTCTCGGGACCACTATACTCAGGAACTCACAGCAGCCGTGGCTCTCTGCACAGGATCAAGCTGGTCAGCATGCCAGCATGGGGTTGGGGAAGGGCTCGACAAGCTGAGGTTTTCTATGGGAAAAGAGTCATTTTTCTTTAAGAGTGTGGCCTTGGTAGATTGACCATGCGTTAGTGGATGATGCCACACCCATGAATGCATGATCGGCACAATAGGACTCAACTGAGTTTTTTATTCTTTTAAGAACATGAATTTGCCCTGGGGGGTACAGAGATAAGGGTAGATCTGGGAGAAGTAGAGGGAGAATTTAGTGAAAATAAATTATATGAAATTCTCAGAGAATTAATAGAAATATTTGAAGCTGGTTCTTGGACATCTACAGCCTTTCATAGCAGCCACCCCAATCCTAACCACTTGAGTGATATCATAGTTCCTTACATTCTGCCCATTTCCTAGTTCTAGATTTTGGTGCACCAAGATATTACTGGTCATGTTAAGAACAAAATATTCTGTGAGATTATTTAACAATTGTTTGACAGAATTTTTGCAAGCGGGCATGTCCCAGGAGGTTATGCCAACTACCTCAGTCCTAATGAGCTCTCATCCTTTCTTCTGAGAAAGAGCCAGTCCTTTCTGAGAAAGGAGCCAGTCCTTTCTCTCTAACTTATCCTCAACCCCTCCCCCCCCACCTCCACAGCATTGGTGTTCATTCCTCAGAGCTGTGCTAACTGGACCAGCAAGGATGGTTCCCATCAGGAACAGATGGCCCTGTAGCCAGGTCCAGGGACTTCCTCATCTGGCCGTGTTAGTGTATGTGAGAGACTCAGGGCTACAGAGGTATATAAAGACCCTACGACACTTATCAGTTCCTAGGACAAATCATAACAAGTCTTTGAGAACAGCTTTTCCCCCCCTGATAAAACATTAAGGAAAATAATAGTGATAACTACAGTAAACAAGAATGAGGGCAACACGATGGGCAGTGCCATCATCATGTCAAACAAACTGTTCAAAAGTAATTCTCAGACAAACTTGTGAGCCTGAGCAATGCATCACACGGCTGCTGTGTGGAGGCGATTTGGTAGGTGGCTAGGGCTAGCTCGTGTTCCATGGACCTAGCAAGAATCAGTGTTAAGACTCTCCACACCCTCGGGGAACTTCCTTCTCAGCTGGCTTCCACCCTGGGAGAGGCAGCCCTGAGCTGGCGCCCACAGCTGCCCGGGACTTACGTGTGTTAATCTTCTGCAGGGAGATGTGCTTTTCCAGCAGCCTTCGAAGCTTCACCTCGGCACCGTACTTGCCCAGGGTGCCGTTGTCAGCCAGGATGAAGTGAGTGTGGGAATTGTTGAGCACGGAGAGCTTGCTCAGAGGGTTGGACATGGTCTGGTAGACTCTCGTTACCTGACAAAAAGCACGATGCAAATCAAAGATGCAGAACTGAGATATTAGAGTCACAGGGGACACAGGAACCCTGTACAGATACCGGATGCAAACTTTGTTTTGTTTTTCAAGGCACGGTTTCTCTGTGTAGACCTGGCTGTCCTGAGACTAGCTCTGTAGATCAGGCTGGCCTTGAACTCAAGAGGTCTGCCTGACTCTGCTTTGTCGGCTCCCGACAGGGATTAAAGGTGTGTGCCACCACTGCCTGACTACCTCAGGTAAAATTAGTGTCGTTTCTCTACCTTATACACTGAAGGATACTTTCTCAACTAATGTATTAAAACAGAAACATGTCTGCTTTAGACAATGGCAACCCAATAATTAAACACTTATTTACCACAGAGAAATGAAAACTGACAGTGACACAAACTCCTGAGCACAGATTAGTGTCTGCGTGTGTGCCTCTGTGTGTGTATTGTGGTGGATATGCATGCTAGGGGAGATCAGAGGTTATTTTTTAAGACAAGGTCTCGCGCTACACGTGAAGCTCACTGACTTGCTGGAGCAGCTGACAGGACCGCCTGCCTTCACTTCCAGCACGGAGATTACAGTCACACGCTGTCACACCTGGCTTAATAGGACTGTTGTGAATCCAAACTCAGGCCCTCATGCTCTCTCAGCCAGCCCTTCACCCACTCTCTGAGCCATCTCTCCAGCCCCCTGAGCACAAATTATATAGCGATTATTTTTAATAGACCAGCTATAGACAACGGAGATGTTCTTCAAGAGATGCTGGTTAAACAACCTGGAGCAGCAGGTCGACACCGAAGAACACGATCCAGCAGTGGGGAGGAACATATGACATCTGAGTGTTCCCAAGAATTACATAGACTGGAAAAACCCATCCCTCTAAGGTTGCATGCTGCATGATACAACTTCCTGAAAACAATACACAAGTATAGAGATATGTAACCCATTAGTGGCTGTCCAGGTTCAGGAGGAAGTAGAGATGGAAGGAAATTGGCTATGCAAGGACAACAGGGGACGTCCTTAGGTTGATGAGGTATCTTGACGGTATGTACCAACATCGGCATCCTGATTGTATCACCATTTTGCAAGACGCTTCTACCAGAGAAATGAGTGAAGGTGCTCTCCGGTATTTCTTGCAACAATGTACGGATTTACAACAATCTCAAAATATGGGCTTCAGTTTTTAAAAAAAACAGTCAATGCCTTCAGAGACAACTTACATCTTTCCCAACCAGGTCTTCCTTATTCTCCACCATGCCCCATGGAGCGATTCCTATAGCACAGAGCCGGCCTCTGGACTTGGAGGAGTGGTCTTTCAAGGCATCCCCCACATGGCTGACGACACCTGCGAGCAGCCATATGCCACGTTTCAGGCCCTTCTAAGCCACATTACATCACCACTGACAAACTTCAGGGGTGCCTGCACTGAGCCTCCATAATCCCTGTGGATCAGGGATGGGACCTGTTCTCTTCATGAACAGAAAACACCACACAAGTCTGTGCTCATCATAACCATCCGTCCTGTGTTAACTCATGGAGTGTGGAAAATAAGAGTAGAGCCCGGAAGATCCAGGCAAAGATTTCCTCCACAGATTTCTATGAGCCAAAGCTGGAAGTCCCTGGGGTCTCGTCGGTAGTCCTTGGCTACGTTCTGCTAACAGCAAAAGCCAGACCATCAGGGATGCGCCATAACTCATACATGCTTCGGTTTATTCTCCAATAAACTGTGGAAATAATGCCCATAGGCTCATGGAAAACGACACTTGTCCATGGCTATGCCCAGGGAATGGCACAGACTGGCTGACTCAGATGTTCACTCTCGCTGTTATTCCCACTGAGGTTTGGACCTTGAATGTCCCCCCAAAGCCCCGTGTTAGATGCTTGGTGTCTAGCAGGAAACTGTTGGGAAGGGGTAAAAACCATAATAGAAATGACCCAGCGTGTGGTCTGTGGGTCACTTGGAAGTGCCCTGAAGAGCTGTTAACCCTACTCTTTATTTTGTCCTACTATGTATTTCCTCCGTGAGGTGTTGCCACAGGCCAAAGCGATGGGGCCAACTAACTGTAAGCTGAAATCTTACAGTTTACTCTGAGAGAGAGTAAACCTTTTCCCTTTATAAGCTGACTATCATGGGTGTTTGTTGTGGTGACGGAAAGCCACCTAACAAAATTATATTAATATTATTTAAACAAATCAATCACACTAACAACAAACCCCTGCTGAATAACTCTTGCCACAGTTGGGATCAGGATTCCATGTGTCTGGTCTTCTAGCCATTCTTTCTAGGAGATCCTCTGAAGCCTTGGTGAGGTCCAGTTATGTAGATTCACAGCAAGGGCGGGTCCTCTCTTACCAGTGCTCACACCCCCGGTGAAGATCCAGGCCCCCGTGGTCATGGCAGCCTTGATGAGGCCTTTCCCAAACACTTGCTTCAGCTTGGGCTGCATCTCGAAGTTCTGGAGGCCTCCATGCACAGATATCAAGAGCTTGGGGAGCTCCAGCTGCCAGTCCTTCACCATGAGATGGAGCAGGGAGTCTGGCTTGGTGTCGTATGAAACTCGGATATACTGCAAAAGAATTCGTGGTGCTCAGCATCGGTTTTGTTTCTCTGTCAGAGGAGAGTAGGGCTATGACACAAGTCCAAGCAAGAACTCCTTCAGTGCCCCAAGGCCCTCTATGTCTTGCGTCCTCTGCATTAATCTGCAGCCAAGTGACTAAAGGGAACTTGGGGAAAGATGGCCAGATTCAGCAAAGGAAAATATAGAACACCAGTACTATGATTTACACTCTATTCCAGTGCAGGACACAATATACATCTTTTCTTTTCTCTGACATTCAAGCTTATCTGAGTACTCTATTTGCAAAGTGAATCTTGAAAGAATTAATTCCAAGCTGGCTCAGCTAGAACAAGGGTCCAGAATGTTGGGCAACGCTATCACTGAGTGAGTAGGATGGTGGTCACGGGCCCACATCTGGACTTAGCCTTCTTCTCTTCAGGGTAAAAAGAAAAAAATTAATGGTCACAGGTCATGTTTCCTCTGTGCTGCCCTTGTGTATCCATGCTAATATGTAGGGAGCCATCTTGTGTTGCCAGAGGGTCTTGTGTTGTGGTATGTGGAACATAACAATTTCATTTGAATCATAATGTTGGACCAATGAAATGGAATTTCAAAAACGGTACTGAGAATCAGCAGCAAGTTACACGGCCCTTAAGAAAGGGAGCTAGCTCTCTGTATCAACAGTCAACTGTGAGAGACTGTTAGCAAGACTCTTCTCTTGCTAGCTGAGAAGAGAAGACACAGGGAAGCTGCCTTCAGGGGAAAATGACTCCACATGTACTGAGGGTGGCAAGCCCACGGTTATTATTACTGTTTTAAAGAACTTTCTCATCAATAGGTATGCTGGTTAGCTGTTATGTCAACTTGCCACAAGCCAGGGCCATCTGGAAAGAGGGAACCTTAGCTGAGAAAATGCGTTTTTCAGACTGGCCTGTGGTCAAGTTTGTACCACATTTCCTTTATCAATAATTGATGCGGGAGAGCCCAGCTCACTGTGGGGAGTAGCACCCCTGGCCAGGTGATTCTGGGGTGTATAAGAAAGCAGCCTTGGCAAGCCATGAGGAGTAAGCCAGTAAGCAGCATTCCTCCATGGCTTCTGCTTCAGTTCCTGCCTCCAGGTTCCTGCCTTGAGTTCCCTCAGTGATGGACTATTACCTGGAAACATAAGATGAAATAGGCCCTTTTCTCCTTAAGTTTCTTTCGGTCACAGAATATATCATAGCAATACAAAACAAATGAGGATGCCAGAGATGGGGCAAAAGAGCACGTGTGCAAGGCTGAGCTGGGGCGTGCTTTGTGGTTTAGAGCTTGGGGTGGATTCATATAGTTGTGTATACTTTACAGTGATGTCAAGTTCTGACTCATGGGTAAAATCCATCTGCACAGATTCATCTCATGGACTTGCAATAATGTGCCTAGGAGGTTTAACTGTAAGCCTGAGGAAGAGCCAGTTCTCTGCCTCCTAGGGGCCAGGAGACAGGCTCTGGTGAAGTCTGGGTCCCTGCACACAGTGCCCAGTCACCCCTCTTACCATGGCTTTATTGGAGTAGCCCCCACCCTGGAATTCGAGAATCCCATAGGAATCTGTTGGGTAGCTCTGGGTGTGTTTGCTGACAGACCATTTCCCAGACTGTGTGTCTCCCTGCTTGCCCTCCTCTCCTGTTGGGCTGGGAGCCCCCGGCAGTGGGGGGATATGCTGGTTAATGAGCTGACCACAGCAACACCTGAAAGAAGAGCAAAGCAGGCCAGTCAGCAGCATGTCCTCCCCTCCCTCCAACTAGTGAGTGTAAATTAGCCTGAGTGACCAGCTGGGGCCAACCAGGGCCACCAGAATATCTTTGTCATCAGCTTCATCAGGGACAGAAGTGTTTCCTGCAGCACCCTTCTCCCAAAGAACAACACATCACTACTTATATACCATTCTGTTTACAACATATTAGGTGGCTGTTTTTTCTCACTGAATGAGTGGTTATCTTTCTACTGTCTTGAGAATGTCAGTAGGAGGCCACTGGATATTGCTGAATATTTTGTGACAAAGTACAGTCATAGCCGTAGAGCAGATGAGTGACCTTCCAGAACTCTATAGTGCAGCAGAGATTCATGGTTCTTCTGGGGTGTTTGTTTTCAGTGAAACCTTTTTCTGCCCAGGTAGCACTGAAGGTTGGAGTGTCCTGTCCTGAGAAGCCACCTGCTATGCTGTTACTCCTCTGGCTTTTTGGGGATCCTGATTTTCAGCATCTCTTCACAGCTCAGTCAGCCTCTGACCCACTCTCATTTCTAGTCTTCCCTGAGCATGTCCCTTGGTCTTTCTGTGCATGTCCAGGATTTTCTTTGTTATTATCATGGTTGGCTGCCTGAACAACTGAGCGTGGTAAGAACAGCAGTGGCCCAGAGTGATGTCTTGGTACAAGTGGGGGTTCTGACCTGGTTATTTCATCAGTGGTGTGGGCTGCTAAGTGGGGTTTCTTTCTCTTCCTCTTTCTCCTACTCTGTCTCCTTTTCCCCTTTCATTTCCTCTCTTCCTCCCTCCTCTCTTTCTCCTTTCCGTTTCCTTTCTCTTCTCTTTTCTCCTTTCCGTTTCCCCATTCTGCCTTCTCTCCTTCTATCTTCTTCCTTCCCTCCCTTTCTTTTTCCGTCTATCCCTCCTTCCCTTTCCTTCTTCCTTCCTTTCATCTTCCTACCCTGCCCTCCCTCTTCTCCTCTCTCTCCCCCTCCTTCACTCCCTCCCAGTTGGTTTCATTGTTCTGAGTTCTTACAAAAGTTCATGCGAATTTTAGAATTTTGTCATTTCTATAACAAAGTCACCCAAGCCCAGTGGGATAATGTTAGACTTTTGTTGCTATGTTTTGGAGAATGAGGAAGGAAGATTTATTTCACAGTTTCAGATACCTCTGTCCATCATGGCAAGGAGAAGGAGGGACAGAGCTGGTCACCTATAAGTGGCCGCATGCAAAGAGAGAATCCCTGTGTTAGAAGATTCTTTCTCCCCTTTACTGAACAGAGGTTCAGGTGAGGAGACATGCTTGCAGGGTACCATGGATACAGGGAGCTTGAGAATGTGAGACCCTGGGATTAGGCACCAAGCAAATCTGAAGCAGTTGATGCCCAAGCGTCTGTACCCTCCTGAAGGAATGACCCTGCTCACATGGATTTCAGGGGGAGCCTGTGAGTAAGTCTCTCCTGCTCCTCAAGCTCGGCCTCAGCTTTTTGTCTGAGGAGAGGTTTTGGCTAAATCCTCCAGATGGCTTGCATGTTTGGAAGGCTTCTTATTCACCCTATAGCATGCATTTCCAGTAGGTGAGTGGAAGTGCTGGCCTTCTTGTGGACAAGGGCTGTAGCCATTTCACTCAACCACTCAGATCTTTCCCAGTAATACAAGATCCTTTTCATATAAATCGATTAGGGAGTTGGGCTGCAGAGGCTCAGTGAGATATCCTGAGACTATCTAAAGATCTCGCTCCATCTGGCTGACGGAGAGCCCAGGAGAGAGCTGCAAAGAGAAATCCCCCCCCTCCCCCCGCTAAGAACAGAGGAGCTCATTAGCCAGGTGACTCTTTGCTAATGTTCTGTGGGGACAGATTCTGGCAGGTCCTTGCCTCCTCTCCCTTCTCCCATGGATACTGAAAGAGTTGCTGAGACTTGCTGGGCAAGCCCTGACTCAGATAACGTCTCCACAGCAGCATCTGACATACCTGTTAGGGTCTTTTGTACTAGGAATTACAAAGATGCATTCCCTTTTGCAGAATGTTTTCTCTATCCAAGCTTTCTGACCCTGGAAGAGAAAGGAATGAAAATTTGATTCTGTAAGCCATCACCATGACTCATGAAAAAAGAAATCACATGGGCTTGCAGGATGGATCAAGAGGTAAAGATGTTCCACGGTGCCTGATGACCTAAGTTCGATCCCTGGAACCTACATATAAGGTACGAACAATTGTCCTCTGCTCCATCCATGAACCATGTATGACACATGAGCACATGCACACAATGTAATTAAAAAAATTAACATGCCATTAACAGGAAGTTTCCTATGTCCCACAGTCTGTGTGTGTGTGCGTGTGTGTGTGCGTGTGTGTGTGTGTGTGTGTGTGTGTGTGTGTGTGGTATGTCTGTGTGTGTGAGAGAGAGAGAGTGTGGGTGGGTGGGTGTGGGTGTGTGAGTGAGTGTATTTTGCAATGCTGGTGATGAAACCTATGCCTCACCCAAGGTCTCTACTGCTGAGCTAGGCTTTGGCATTTCAGTCAGGGTCATTTCAATCAAGGGGTTGCATGTGTTTCAGGATCTGGTGATCTGTGAGAGTGGGGGCCTAGAAACATGTGCTCCTGCTTTCCATTTGCTAAGCTTAATTCACAGGCATCCACCAGCTGAAGATGCTCTTTGTGCAAGGCTCTGTGCTGGGTGCTGCGGGCCTTTGCAAGGAAAGGAAGCAGAGAAAAAGCATCCTTTGCCCTCTAAAAATAGCAGGTGGTGGCTGAGAAAACGCAAGGAGAAGGGGCAGGCAGCATCAGGCAGCATCCAGGCCACAAGGATTGAGAAAACTTCCTGTAGTGGCTTTCCCAGTGTGGGCAAGGCAGAGGTCTTTACCCAAGTCATGTTGGCCTCACACCAGCAACACCCTCACTTGGAGGAGGAAGCTCAGAGCAGTGAAGTGATTGGCTTGCCTCGGATGACCCTTGTTGTCATCCAGTGGGAGACCGTAAGTGGGAGCAGGTCTCTGACAAAACCTGACCAGGCGGGCTGGAGGAGAGTTAACAGTGTCTATCTTCATAGGGCTTCATCCAGTGTGTGTGTGTGTGTGTGTGTGTGTAAGTTCACATGTATACCCACACCAGAGATCAATGAGTCTGAAAGCTTTGCACGTGCTAGGCCAACACTCCACCACTGAGCTAAAGCCCCATGTATAAATAATTTAATCACTGCTTGACAATGGCTCTCAACCTTTGGGTAGTGACCCCCTTGGCAAACTTTTGCCTTCAAAAAAAACCCATTTACATTATGATTCGTAACAGTAGCTAAATTATACTTATTAAGTAGCAATGAAAATAATTTTATGGTTGGGAGTCACCACAATGTGAGAAACTAACAGTATTAAAGAGTCACTTCAGCATTAGGAAGGCTGAATAGCGCCGGGCCTTGTATACTGTGCTGCTGGCCTTGGAATTCAGTGCTTTTGTGCTCTTGAAGGAATGCACATCAGGTCAGAGAATGAAACACAGGGAAGCGAGTAGAAGCTTCATCTCACCCAGACTTCACAAGTAGAATGCTAGAGCCCGGCTCAACAGCAAAGCAGACATTCACTGTTTGGAAGGAAGCATGTTTTCCCCTTTGTATGTTATTTCTCGCCTCCCAGAGGAGCTCACAGAGCATCTTGTGTTTTGATTATGAAAACAAGGTCACAGTGCTTTGACTGTATGCCACAGAGTCTGAAATATACGCCAACCAAACAAATCCTAAACTCTACAGTTAGGTTACTTTTTCAAAGGAAAGCTAAGAGCAGTTCTGACACTGTTCTCTATGTATTCTGTGAATGAAGAAGTACATAGCTATGAACAAGTTATGGACAATTGGAGCTGGCCTTCCACTATTGAAGAAAGCAGTACAAATGTGGAAAATGGGGAAGAGCTCAATGAAATGGACCTGAAATGAAATTATCAGTGTGAAGTTATAGTTTTTTATATGTAGAGCAATATGAGCATGGATAGGTCATCTTTCTATACACACACATGGGGACATGGGACACAAACACATACATCCATACAATGTGATGAATATGTTATATATTGCTTAACATTGCAAACTTCCTCAAGACCTAGAGACTTAAAACAACACGTAGCTCTCATCTATCAAAGCTGTGAAGAGTACCGGTGAACTTGTGTATCTGAAAACACAGGACATCGATGCTCATTATTGGAAAGGGTAAGTTTGGACAGTGGAGCCGTTTGGTAAACACCTGAGACTGAGCGAGCGCCACCAGTAGCGGAAAGGTGTAACCCCTGAGTTAGGACACTCAGGCAGCCTGGAGGACGGACATCCTGCTTGTCTAGCACACACCCTCCAAAGATGTCCAGCCAGTGGAAAGTGAGGGCAGACTGCAGACCAAGCAGAGGTTGAGGGGACAGAATTGTGCCTTGCTCAGCCCCCACCTCTACCCTCCACCCCTTTCACAGTCCCCGGTAGTGTCACCATATAGGTCACACCCCCTCTCCTGTCCTCCACCTTTTCCCATAAACCAGGACTTACTCAAACCTCTTCACGTGAAAAATTTTTAAAGAGTCTCCGGAAGTTGGCATCTAAAGTGTACGTGTGTATATGCATAACATTCATTGATAATGAATCATAAAGAAATGCATTTAAAATAACTATTTAATTACATGTTGTGTTATAATAACTTTTTGACATTATGATATATAATTTACCACTTACTGAAGATGAGAGCAATCTTGCACATGAGTCAGAAGAATGTGCTTGTTTGTTTTCCATAAAGAATTCAGTCTGCTGAATATTTGATAACTGCATTATTCAGATCAACTTCAACAGCTTTCAAAATTGATGGATGTTTTAATTTGATAATTGTCAATGTTGAGGATGCTGCTTCACATGAACTTTTGGCGCAGGTTTAGGACCATTTCAGAAATTGTTGGAAGTTTTTCCCAAGTCCCAAGTCAAAACTCATTTCGCTGACTTTTAAAAATGAAACTCAAGTCAACAAATCAAGCAGCACTTTTTAAAATTAAACTTTCTAATTTTAAAAGTTCCGAAGCTATACTAGTTTGGTACTTACATGCTGAGAGGTGGCAGGGGAAATATTAAACATCTCTGCTCTCCGTAATTAAATCATTATGTTTCCAGAAGAGCACAACAGTTAGCCAAAGCGCCGAGACTGGTCGGACCACAGCCTGAGCCTTTTGGGCTTCAGGTGGCGATACCTGGCCTGACGCCTGCCCAGGGCAGAGTTCTCATCTCCGCAGTGTGCCCAGGACGCAGGCGCTATGGAGCGCAGCCAGGCCACGGACCCAAGAGCACCGCCAGCGGATGTTGGATTCATCAAGCATTTGACTTGGTTTCATTTCTGGTCACCCAGTTCAGAAACCTTTTGCTGCAGCCAGTGTTCCCAGATCTCCGCGTCTTCACCCTGCTCCACCCGGCTCACCATTCACAGTTTAAGAAGGTGGATGTGAAATTGGCCTGTATTACTGAAGATAAAGTTTCCGCCTTGCCAGGAAACTACTAAAGTTCTTGTGGGATCAAGTAGAACTTTTATAAGAACATAATGGATGGAGAGGAGAAAACCTGTGGTGGCTGTGAAAGCCCTGATGCCATGTCTGTCAAATTAACATCTTCTGATGGTCATGAATTTATTGTAAAAAGAGAACACATTAACATCAGGAACAATAAAGGCCATGTTGAGTGGGGTAGGGCAATTTGCTGAGAACAAAACCAATGAGGTCAATTTTAGAGAGATCCCTTCTCATGTGCTATGGAAAGTGTGAACATATTTTGCCTACAAGGTCAGCTCCATTGAGCTCCACCGAGATTCCTGAATTCCCGATTGCATCTGAAATTGCACTGGAACTACTGATGGCTGCAAACTTCCTAGATTGTTAAATGAAATAGATTGTAATAAACTGTTAATTTTTTCGGTATTTAATACCTGCAGTTCAGTTAGTAAATTTTTTTCACATATAGCATGTTGCCTGTATGAAATTGAACTCTAAGTTAATTGCTGAGCAGATTCCTTCTGTAATTTGCATAGCAGAGTTGAGATTTGTTGGATACATCAACAAACTAGGGATGTATCACAAGCCAAGAAATAAACAAATAACACTAGTTTATAGGTGGTTTGCTTTCTCCTTTGGATGTGACCTTTAAAATTAGAAGTGATATAGCAAGTCCTGGAATGTAAGCCTAGATGAACATACCCTCCAGGTAAATATTCTACAGGGGCTAAGTATTCTTATGTTTTTAGTGTTTTTTTTTTCTTTTTAAGAACCAGTTCTGATCTTAAGCCGCTGAGCATTACTAGAGTTATACAAATAATTACATGAAAACCATTTTTATAACTTAGTCAAACCTTGATTTTTATAACGCAAAGAATAAGAGTTGAAATTTCTTATGTGGTTTTTTTTTTGTTTTATTTTTATTTTTTATAAACTGCAGTCTAGTTTTTAAAAAAGAAGAAGGTGGGTGTGGTGGCTCACACAACACTCAGAGGGCTGAGGCAGGAGAATTGTTGGGAGTTTGAGCTACATAGCAAGACCCTCTCTGAAAAACAAAGCAAGGGTCTGGAGAGGTGGCTTAGTGGTTAAGAGTTCCAGCTACTGTCCAGAGGATCACAGGATGGCAGCTCACAGCCATCTGTAATTCTAGTTCCAGAACATCCTATGCCCTCTTCTGTCCTATTTGGGCACTGATATGGTATGCAGACATACACCCACACACATAAAATAATAAAGCTTTAAAAAATAAAAACTGTGCCTGTAATCTAGCCCCTCTGTTGCTTTGAGGCACCCTGGAGTAAGAAAGGTAAGGAGGGAGGGTTTGGGGGACATAGCTCTATGGGTAATCTGAGTTTGAAACCCAGCAGGCACATAAAAAGAAGGGCAAGGCCCCTGCACTCCAGTGTTTCAGGGAGGTGTGTGGAGACAGCTGGCTCCTGAGTGCTCCCTGGCTGGCCAGCCTAACTGAAACTGTGAGCTTCCAGTCCAGTGAGAGACCCTTGTTCAAGGCAATACAGTGGAGAGCATGAGGAAGACACCAGATGTCCTGCTCTATCTGGTACACTTTGCCTGCACATGTGGCCATGCTGGGTGGATAAGGAAGCTGGGACAGGAGTAACGTACCCTTGGCATTTAGGTCAGTGTCTATTCCACTCCAGTCTTTGAAAAGGTGAGGTTTTTTTCTGAGTTCTGAACACTTGCCATTGTTGGTGGCCCTGATCAAGTACAGCTGATTTCCTCAGCCCTGCTTCACTCAAAGTACAGGCTTTTCCTCTAACAAATACTAGTGTGTAGGTCCTGGCAAGCAGTGGAAAGGCTGGGAGGAAGACTGGGCGGGTGAGCAATGGAGACTGTTAGCTACTGTATATTTCTTTTCTGATAGAATGATCTGTTAATAAGGCCAAGGTGTCCTGTCTAAGATCAAGTCTGAATTCTCTAGTTTTTGTTTGTTTGTTTGTTTGTTTGTTCAAGACAGGATTTCTCTGTGTAGCCTTGGTTGTCCTGGACTTGCTTTGTAGAGCAGGCTGGCCTCAAACTCACAGAGATCCACCTGCCTCTACCTCCCTAGAACTGCTGGAATTAATGGCATAAGCCACCATACCCTGCTAATTCTCTGGCTTTTAAAATGCAGTTTTATAGTAGAAGGGTTGAGTGAGGAGGCATAAACAGTGTCAGGTCCTGGGGAAGTTTGCTCATTGAGAAGTTGGGGTACCGGTGATACGGGGTCACAGGGGCATTAACAACCTGACCTTCATGTCTATTCTTGAAGGAGGGTGACCTAACAGGGAGGTTATGGGAGGAAGCAGGATTGCTAGGATACACTCTTGAGAAGGCCAGGGCAGGAGCAAGGGCGACACAGGCAGACTGCAAAGGCAGGGTGTGCCTCTGCTCTGGCAGGGATGGGAAAAGCTGCTTCCAAGCATAAACACTGGTTTTCTCCTGCATGAGTCTGTTTACGCAATGGCCATTTCTTGGGCCAAAATTAACAGCAAACTCCACAGTGCAATGACTGATTTGTGGACCAGTTTAGCCAGGATAAACCACTCGTTTCATGTGTATATTTAGGGCAGATGACTCAAACACTCACCCACGGCTGCTCATCCCACACAGGGGCCTGGCTGGACTCTTCCGTACAAAGAACTGCTAGTTGGCATTATCCCTTAGGCGGAGTCTAGACTTCTGGATTCTCCATCTAGCCTTCAGGAGGCAGGGAGACTGGCTGATGTCCCTACACGCTACAGGTGACTGGATCCCGGCAGTGGGTGAGGGCACTGGGGGTAGCACCAGCTTGCCAGCGAAACTCTCCATTTCAGAGAGTCAGACAGCCTCCCCAGCCAGAGCACTCTTCTGCGCACAGGGGATTAAAACCCACAATCATCCTTTCCTGCTCCACCCTCTGCTTCAGGGGAGGCCCTGGCCTGTGGCCAATAGGCTCTTGTGTCTCAAGGTAGACACAGCCTGTCTGTTCCTGTGGCAAAGCAGCCCTTAACATTGCCAAGGTTTTTTCAGAAAATGAAGGTGAAGCTCCCTCTCATCTGTGGACTCTAGGCTGGTGTCCGACTCAAGCGTCCTGGTGCCTGTGATGGTATGAAGACCTTATTTGTAATGCTTGGGCTTCTGAATCCCTCATAGGCACAGGGCTAGCCTATGTGAAATGTCAGGAATTGTCCCAGCCCACCCTTCTCAGAAGCTCCCTCTGTTCCTGCCAGGGGACATTGCCCTGGGGACACCAAGAGATCATGTTCCAAATGGGAGTCCTGAGGAAAAGGGTGATCTTTAAGGCAGGCGAAGGCCAGTTCTTTCTGGTAGATTGCCTCCTACCCACACCTAGAAAAGCAACTCCAGTTAAACTCAGTGTACCACATGCAGAGAGACTGAAAGGGGGACTAGCTGGGGGTGGGAAGGGGAGGAGAGGGAGGAGCTAGTAGGAGATGGAGGGAATAAGAGAAGGTAATGAATGAACTCAGTGGCTGGCTCTTTGATCACCTCCCCCTGAGGGGAGGGGGGCAGCCTTACCAGGCCACAGAGGAAGACAACGCAGGCAGCCAGTCCTGATGAGACCTGATAGGCTAGGGTCAGATGGCAAGGGAAGAGGGCCTCCCCTATCAGTGGTCTGGGGAAGGAACATGGGAGAAGAAGAGGGAGAGGGTGGGATTGGGAGAGGACGAGGGAGGGGGCTATAGCTGTGATACAAAGTTAATAAATTGTAATAAATAATTTTTTTAAATAAATCATCAAAGATCAAAAAAAGAAACAAAGAAAAAGAGAGAAGGTAATGAGGTGAAAATGACGTTTTCTAGGTTCAACCACATCCCAGCCCATGTCAGTACTGAATTCCTTTCCAAGTGTCAGAAACAGCACATTGCTAATACCCACAGAGCCGTGACTAGGCAAGCTGCTTCCATCTTTCTGCCATTGTGAATAGTGCTGTAAGACATCATTATTTTTAAAGGAAATATTGAATACTGCCAGGGGAAAGGTGAAGAAGATTCATTCACTTGTTGGTAAGGGGTGTATACTTTTTCTCTAAGTTCTTCACTGTTCATGTTGCATTTTTAATTTTCTAAAAACAAGCATAGTTTGTATTAAAGGGAAGAAAAAAGACGGTTCCCAGAGTCACCCAGTCTAGACAAAGAAGTCCCCACACCTATAGTGCCTCCCCAGCACCAACAGGCTCTAGGTCTGGGCTCCTCACCACACCCTTGGCATGTCTGTAGCATCACTAGCATCTTCTAGTACTGTCACGTGTTTCCATGCTGTATCCAGGTTCCCACCACTGTGGCAAAACACCCAGGGTAGTCAAGTTAAAGCAGGATTACAAGAACCACAGCTGATGCCCTTCCTATCTGGTGGATGGAACTCCAGGGCGACATAAATAAAATGAAATAGCACTTAGCACATTGCTGGGGAGATGAAGAATAGGATGGCCATTGCAAAAGCTGGTATAGAGGTTCTTCTACACTCAGCCCAGAATTAGCATATGATCCTGCAATTATACTTATTTATATCCCAAAGAGTGAAAAACAAGTCAGTAGAGAGAGAGAGAGAGAGAGAGAGAGAGAGGAGGTGGAAGCAATCCAGTGTCCTCGGTGGATAGAGCGATGCACAGAGAAGAAACAGAAGTGAGCCAGCCGTGCCTCCCTTCATGATGATACTGACTGGGACACGTAAACTCAGATAACCTCTTTCCTTCCCAAGCTGCTTTTGCATTTCATCTGAGCAATATGAATCCTAGCTGAGGCAGAGATTTGTACCAAGTCATGCAGAAATCGTAATGACAGACCTGATCATGTGTTTGGGGGAGGATGGTAATGGCACTTGAACTTTGGGCTGGAAATGCTTTTGAACGTTTATAGAGCTCAGTGCGCTGTTCAGTGGGAACTTAGGAGTTAAGAGTGTTGAGAAAAATGCAGAGGATGGAAGTCTGTTGCAAAGATTCGGAGGTAAGTAAAGACTCTATCAGGGCCATTTCATATTCTGAATTAAGAATTTGTGTCTGGTCATCTGGGTCTGAAGAGCCAGTGTGATTAAATGAGTCCAGCATTATTGAGGATTACAAATCTGGAACTAATTCCTCCGAGTCAGCACACAAAAACTGTTGGCTAGAGGAGGCCAAGGCTGCATCTCACGTTGGCAGCCAAACTTGGTAATGTGTGAGAGTTACCCAAGTAACTCTGGTGGTACTGGTTCTGAAAGCATGAGAGGGTCAAGAGAAGCAGCTGAGGCTTGGCCCTGTCACAGACCATGAGGCGCCACTGGAGAAGATGCAGACTCAGGTGCAGCTGAAGCTCCAAGACTGAAGGGGTCACAGAAGAAAGTGAGGCCTGGCCTCATGTAACAAGGTTAGAGTCCCTGAGGAGAGGACAGGGGAGGCTACTGGTGAAGGTCCAGTCCGATTGCAGTGCAGATCCAAGAGTCTGGAGAGGCCACTACCATGGATGATCAGCAAGGACAGCAGCAGCCAAGGAGGAATGCCTGCCTGAGCCCACAAGACAAGCTGTGTGTGTGGTAGAGGGCAGAGCTGGAGAGACGCCACTGTTAAGCCCTTCGGAGCCCACAGAATCACGAGCGTGTCCCAGATGTCAAGCACCGAACTTTTTACACTACTGAACTTTGGTTTTGTTTGATTTGATTGTGCCTGTGCTCTGATTCTTCCCTCTTGGAGTATGAAATTATATAACTTATTTTTTATTTTATTTTATGGGATCTACCTTGGACTTTTAGAGAGACTCTGTAATTTTAGAGAAACTTTAAACTTTGAAAGAGACATTGGCTGTTTTAAAGAAAGTGAACTTTTATTTTTATTGGTTTTTGAGACAGGGTAGAGACTGAACTCTTAAAGTATTTGAATTTCTAAAGATTGCAGGACTTTTAAAAGTTGGCTTTTTTATATTAAAACATTATTAATATGAGCTCTTAGGGATAAACAAGAAAGGGAGGTTTATGGTTTAATAGTAATGTGTTCTGTGTCTAGTAGACAAGGGGTCAATTGTGCTGGTTGGCTTTTGTCAACTTGACACAAATTCGATTGAGGAAAATGCTTTCATAAAATCGGCCTACAGATATTGTGTTGGTGAATGATGAATGTGGGAGGGCCCTGCCCACTGTGGGCCATGCCAACCCTGGGCAGATAGTCCTGGGTTTAATAAGAAAGCAGGCTGAGAAAACTAGTGAGCAGCACTCCTTCATGGCCTCTGGTTCAGTTCCTGCCCTCAGGTTCCTGCTCCACTTAAGTTCCTGCTTTGGCTTCCCTCAATGGTGGACTAAGATATATGTAATCCCAAATAAACTCTTTCCTCCCCAAATTGCTTTTGGTCACTGGTTCTTTACCACAACAACCAAAAACAAATTAAAACAATAAGTGCAAGGAAACACATCTTTGTTCATTCACTGGGAGATTTAACAAGGTGAATTTTTATTGTTCATTTTGATACAAAGATTTAGAGAGTCCAGGCTAGCCTCATGCTTGCTTTGTAACTTTGATGACTTTGAACTCATTATTTTCCTGCTTTCACTTCCCAGGGGCTGCAATTAGAAACATGTGTCATTACATTTGCCCAATATGGCAACTTAGCAAACAACTCAAGACAATGTTCAGGTTCAAGGCAGCCCTGTGGAGATTCCACAGACCTATTTTGTAAAAATAGAATCAATGTTGATTCCCAAGTTCAAAAGAGGTTTCAGTGGCTAAATGGACTGTGAATCCTTGAAAAACAAATATCCCAGTTTTAACCAGAACGGACAACAGTGTGGTACTGGCATAGATCTAGAAGTATTGACCAGTAAAAGAGGATTTCAAGTTCAGAAACAAAGGTAGGACAGCCAGACCCACGCTCCTTGCTAACCTTACAGCCATCCCACCCACTGAGCCACTCCAGGACTATGGGGATTCCTGACAACCACAGCCTCAGTTAGACATCTTCAGACCCAGTCCGCCCACATATCAAGGTGCCTGGTGCCTCATGTTGTCCTGTCCTTGAACCCGGATAAGAACCTGCATCCTGGCCCCTATCCTACTCACCTCCATGAGAAGATGTTACAGCATCCTCCCCCTCACTTTCATGAAACACAATCCACTGTGACCCCAGCCTCGGCCATCCGAAGACTGCCTGTAGGACCAAGCAAGCTCTCCTGAAGCAATCTTGCTGAAGATGGACAGCAAGAACCTTACAAGCCTTCAGAGGGGTTGCTCCTGGCCTCAGAAACTGAACCTATACTTAGCTAACTGAACCTGTATCACTTCTGACACCACTCTCAGATCAATACAGAGTTGCCCCAAGAGTGAACCCCAAGCGCCATTGATCCAGTCTGCCACCTTGCAAGCTTGGGTAACAGCAAACGAAGATCCAAGCCTCCACTCAACAAGGGAAGACCAAACATCCATACCAAAAAACACCACCTAATCCCAGATGCCTAGATTCCATAACAAAAAAACATAAACAACAGGAATAATGGAAACACTGTTTCCTCCAGGAGTCAAACATCCCGCCATCATGTTCCCTTGGCTGATGCAGAAGACAGTGATTTTAAAGTTGCGATTATAAATATGTGTAGGAATAAATCCACATATGTATGGAAAATTTACATATAATAAGGTTGTTATGATCTCTCAGTGGTGGTGGGGAAAGGTCTTTACAACAAATAGTTCTGGGAACATTGTATTTTTATACACCAGAGAATAAATTCAAACCCTTACCTAACACTCTTCACAGAAACGAACTCAAATAGGATCAGACCCAAAATTATGATCTAAAATCATAAATCTTAGGAGAAAGAGGAAAATGGGGCTAAATCTTGGTGTTGGACTTGACCGTGCACATCTAAACAGCACCAAAGCACAAGCATCGAAAGAAATTAAACCGATGATTTCATTAAGTTAAAAATGTTCGCAAAGGTGCATCGTGTAGAATGAGAGAAGACATTCACAATTCATGTATCTGGTGAGGCCTAGTGCCTCGATCATATGAAGGTGCCCTGCCACTCAACAACAGCAGGACAAGCTGGCTGAGGGAGCAAAGGGAGACACCACACCTTTCAGTTGCAGGACATAGAGGTATCAAGCCGGAACTGACCTGAAAACCTTCTCCCCCCTAGCTAGCTTTCATGGTACTGGTAGGTGCCATGCATGCCAGTGGGGGGGAAAGATTGGTCTTACCCAATGCTGGATTATGCTACAGTATCAACTTGCCAGGCAAGATGTGCCCACTGATACATTAGCAGCAGATTTCTGGGGACAGCCAACTGCTTTCTGATCGGATCTGAGGCTTCTTCCAGAGGAGGGAATTCACGCTTGGTACTGTAAACCTGGTCAAAAGCCAATGGCTCAGGTAGTCAGAGGTCCCAAAGGAGAACCTACTATTGTTGTTTTGCCAAACAAACATGTTAAATTGCCTCATACATATTTATGTTTATACCCATAGATCAGTGCTGCCTTCAACCTTGGCCAGAGAAGCTCCTTTCTGAAGGGGTAGCAGCGCAGACTCAGAGCTGGTCCCAGTGCTGGAGTGCTCAGCCCTGAATGGGACATCTAATCAACATCTAAATCAACCTTCCCCACCTCAGAAGGCTCCGTGAACACTGAGGAGGAAGGAACGGAAAGAATGTAAGAGCAGGAAGGGCAGGAGTGCTGTAGAGTGCTGTCCTCTGGATGTGGAGTGTTGTCACACTTCGGAATTCACGGCGGCTGCAGTTACCTACTCCAGACCTGCACAAGGTCAATCCAAGATCAGTCAGCATTCTAGGAGGTAGCACTAATGGACTCCGAGGGCAAAGAGAGAGAGAGGAGGAGACAGAAGAGAAGGGGAGGGGAGGGAAAGGAGAGGGGGACAGACAGAGACAAGGGAAGGAAAGAAGGAAGGAAGGAAGGAAGGAAGGAAGGAAGGAAGGAAGGAAGGAAGGAGAAAGAAAAGGACATAAAAGTAGGAGGGGAACATAATGGAAAGTATCCTCAGGGCATGGGAAGAGAGAGTTGGGGTTGACTCTCAGGACACAGTATATACATTAGGCAGATCTCCCTAGAAGATACATAGTAGGCAATAACCAGGAAAAGGATGGATCACTAATCATCAGGGAAACAGATCAAAGCCACAGTGAGTTACTGTTTCACCTTCACCATTGCCACATCCCCTAAACAGAAAGCCAGGCCAGGTGGCACTCACTTGCCATCACAGTGATGGGGAAGCAGAGACAGGAAGACCCCTGGGCTCACTGGCCAGTTAGCCCTGTCTAACCAGCAAGCGTCAGGCCAGTGATAGACCCTGTCGGAGTCAAGGTAGATGTGACTGAGTAAAGCTCCCAAGAATGACCTCTGACCTCTGCATATACCTACACACACAGCCAAAACCACATGCGTGTGTATCTGCATTTATATCCACACATGCAAATGCACACACACACACATACGGATAGACACACACACATGCAGGAAGCCAGTAACAAGTGTTTTTGAGGTGGGGGGGACAGCCTCAAACAAATACACGTTCACAGTGATCTTCACAACAGCCAAACACTGGAAATTGCTCAAGTATCTATCAATGGCTAGCGTGACAAACTATGGTCCATACACACAATGGAATAGTATTCAGCCATTCAAATGAAGCTGTGGAACCTCCTCTAATATGGGGATAACACACGTGTTCTTAGTGTGAGAGTCATTAGTAGGTAGGAGGGATAAACTGTAAAGTGGTCAGCAGCGGAACACTGTGAACACAGGAGCTGGTAACTGTGTCATTTGTTATCACTATTGAGTGCTGTGTGCTGTCCCTGCACTGGGTTTTACCCTGTCATCACCACATACCCACAAGCCATGCCTGGTGATGCAGCTCATCCCTGGCTGGACTATCTCTGGTGACAGGAACTTTTCAGCTTCGTGTCATCCATGCAATCTGTTGTCAGTTGAAGTACCATATATGCATAGGACTACGTTTCCAAGTCTCCATTTCACAATCAGATATCTTCAAAGAGGGGGAAACAGAGTCACAGTGCCTGGGCACAATGTGTCCCATCACCCTTCGTCTGTGTCACTGTCTCCTTCCCGATTGGAGCACTGAGGGATCCCAACAGGGATCATGAAGCCCTTCAACAAACAGCCCTTGCTCAGGGTTTGCTGCTGCCCAGCAGGTTCACACAGAAGGGTGAGGTCGTCAGGAGGGCACTATGCAGAGGGCCTCTCTTCGTAGGACAGGGGGGTGCAGCTTGGTGCTGGGCTTAGGGCCGCCCCTCTGCCTCCTGGCTCCCATGACACATGCCCTCTCATTTTCTGTGCTCCATCCTTTCCTTCTCCTATGGGTCCTTGTATCCAGTACTCATCTCTAAAGCATCCCAGAACCCAGAAGGCTGGCCCCGACCCTCTGTGCCCAGGCACTAAACATGCGAGGCATCGGGACCTGCAGGGTGGCCTTTCTGATTGATCCCCCATTAGTCAAGGGTGAGGATTAATCTAAATCGTTGGTTATGCAAATCTAAGACTGAAACAGAGCTGTAAGTTCTAGTAAGTGTTAACATCTGTCGTCTGGGAAAAGGGTGTGTCAAGACAGTTCTGGGAGGATCTGGCTCTTTAGGAACATACTTGCTGATATGAAAAAAGCTAGAACCGCTTTGTCTGAAATACGCTGAGTGGAGGGTAAACCACAGCCATTCACCAGGACCACAGGTACCCCAGAGTTTGCAAGATTTCAAAAACCTAGTGCAGAAAAACGACATGAAATAGATCCTAAGTAAGTTTTTGGTATTGGGTGACATGTTGAGTTCAATAAAGTATAGAATTAAAGTTAATTTTGCTCACTCTTTTTTCTTTCTTAGTGTGGCTTTATCTCATTTACAATCATGGTAGCAGTTCATGCATGCTATTTCAGTGTGTTTCTAGCTGAACATGCTTTTTTTTTTTTCTTGAGACAGTCTTACTATGTAGTTGATGACTCCTGACCCAGCTGTGTGCATGGTGGAAAAGGATGCTGACCAAACTACTGTGAATCTTGCTGTGACAGAGCAGGTGAGGAGAGGCAGAGACGGGTAGCCCTCTCCTCTCCTGACTGCTTTAACACCTCTGAATATTCATGCCTTACGTTTACTGTTGTTACCAAATGGAATTAAAAAGACCTCATGGGCTGCCTTCCCTGAGCACAGCTTTCCTGTCCCACGACAGAGGAGCTGCCTATCTTGATGCTCCGTCCCCAGGAGGATTGTGGTCTTCAACGTCAGGCATATCAAACACTGCCAACCCTGGGGGAGGGGGAGGCACAGGAGGACAGATAAACTCTCTGGGGGAGGATGCTTGTGCTCAAAATCTTCACACAGGGGCGAGCTTGGAGGGCTGGCAACCCAGAGGGAGGGAGGCATAGAAAATACAAGAGGCCCAGTCACTGTGGAGACCATGGAGCTACCGATAGCTTCTGTTCTTGAAGTCGTCTCCAGCACCTGTGTGTGTGTGAGTGTGTGTGAGTGTGTGTGAGTGTGTGTGTGTGTGTGTGTGTCAGCTAAAGATGGTTTCTGAAAAATAGTCAATACTAATATATCCTTTCTGCAAGAACCTGGGATGACACCTCCTGACTGTGAGGTGTCTGAGGCATGGACTGATCTGTTTTCTGGGTTATGGGGACTTTCAGCATTGCTCTGTCTCATCTGCCCCCTACCCAATCTAACAGAGCTGTTTTTCTTGAATATTTTTCAAAAGGAGAGAGAGGAGAGATAAATTGGAGTTGGCCTGAAAAGTGGAAGCCCCCAGCTAGGAGCAGAGTGGACCCCTCTCCACCAACATCTTCAGCAACCTAGAGGAATTCAATGTCTAAAATCTTCCATTGAAAGTAACCTGCCCAGGGTGGTGGCACACACCTGTGATGCCAACACTTGACAGGCTGGGTTTCAAAAAGAAGGAGAAGCAGGCCAGCTCTTTGGTCAGGTCACCAACGTGTCTCTAGCTGAACTTGGGTTTTTGTTGTTTGTTTGTTTGATTTTGAGACAGTGTCACAACTGTAGCCCAGTTGATGAGTCCTTCTGACCCAGCCTGTCAAGCATTGGCATCACAGGTGTGTGCCACCACCCTGTGTCTCTCTCTCTCGCTCTCTCTGTGTGTCTCTCTTATCTTTTGAAAAATATTCAAGAAAAACAGGGATTTTCTAAAACCATCTAATATTCCCCTAGTAAGAGACTTTCAGCTTGTTGGGAAGTCTATTTCTACTCCGTTCAGCCTGAGGATGACAGGCAAGCACGAGTGTCTGGGTGCCGTTCCGTTTCTTGTACCGCTTATTAACTTAGAAGTTACAGAGAGTCAAATCAAGTTCTAGACTTCTAGAAAATAATCAAGCAAACAACAATTATAGCAAACACACGTGACGTGAACTGACATTTCCAGTGACATTTTCTGGGGTCTAAAAAAAGCTGCAGAGAGTGGCCAACTCGCACTACAAATAAAACTGCAAATGCCATGCAAAACACTGCCAGAGACAAGCTTTCCCCAGTCAAACCTGTCTTCCTCCCATGGAGAGGCTGGGCCTTAGCCCTGTGGCTGCATGGAGCCCTGACAGAGTGAGTGTCTCTCCTCTCCCTCCACCCCCCTCCTTCATTCTCATTAACCCAAGCCCACTCGAGGCACAGAGCCATTGTCCCTACTATTTAGGTAGGTTTTTTTTTTTTATGGTTTAAAAACATGCATATTTGGGGTTAAAAATTTGTTATAGATTTTTTTTCTTCAAAGAGAACCAAAAGGTGAGACACACAAAGGAACGAATAAGCAGGTGCTCCCAAGGCCTCATCCTAAAAGGACAATTGATGTTTTCATGTGCTCACCCCTGCCTTTTCTCTACAAATCGATTAGACATGCAGTCAGACACGGGCAGCAAACCTCAAAGCTGTGATTTGTTCTGCACATGGCTATCATCCCTTCCTCTCTGTCGCTTAAAAGTGTCTCATAATGCTGCACCTGGATAGGCCGTGATTTATGGGGCCAGCCTCTGTGTCTGGGCAGCCGTGGGTCCCATTGTGCTACACAGTGCTGGGTGAAAATGTCCTCATACAGGACATTCAGGTCCTTCAGGTCGTTTTCTCAAGACAGACTCCTCCACGTGGGATTGCTGACCTTGGCACGTGCTGTTGCACGCGTCTAGAGTCCAGTCCACACTTCGAGAGGGAATGGGGCCTCCACCCATGTTCCCCCTAAGCCTAACTAAACTTTAGCAGTCCAACATTCCCGCAGCTGCTGGCTTCTAAGTACACACCCTCTGAACCTCAGTATTGCGGAGCTTTTAAGAAAAATGTCTGTCTCCCCTCCCCCCCCCCAAAAAAGGGGTGAGATGAGATGCTAGGAGAGGACAGGTGCTGCCCAGCCCTGCAGATGGGGAGTCCCAGCAAATGCCAGGCACCTGCATGGAGAAACTGTCCCCCGCCCCCTCCCCGGGAAGCTCTGAGTATTCAGCCCTTCCCTGACCTGAGAGACTCTCCTGTCAATCAACCTGTCCAGCCGCTGCGAGACTCGCGGAAACCCAGGCTGAGCCTGGATCTGGTACTCAGTCCCCAGGAGGCCCTGAGGCCACCTTTGCGGAGAGGAGCAAGGGGCTGAAAGAGCCAAGCTCTGCTGCCAGCTTACCTGCCTCAGCTGCCGAACAAGCGGGAAGAATGCCGCCCGCCCGGCCTCCTTCAGCCTCCTCCTGGGCCCAGGCAGGAAACAGCGTGAGGGGGGCTCAGTCTTTAAGAGGAGGTAGCCCACATGAAGAGCATGTGAGTGCCTATGCCTGGTCCTCATGATCCCTGTGAGACAATGGCCCCATGACCTGGCTCCCAGGCTGCTCAGTGCGGTATACACAAGGAGCTAGCTCCCTTTGAAGTGGTCCCCACCGCCCCTGCCCCATCCAGGCCTTCCGAGAGGCAAATGTCAGACCACTTTGCATAATTGAGACAATTGGGCATAATCATTCTTTGAGAAGCCCCGAGTCAGGCGGCTAATGCCCCAGCCCTTAGGAGTCAGGAAGAGGAGCCACATGCTTCTAATTACAGCTGAGCCTTTTTCTAGTTGGTCAGAGTTGGGCTGAGATGAAACCAACGGCAAATGCGGGGTGAGTCCCACATGATTTTCGGGCCCACGTGAGGCTTCTAATCCTCTCTGTCTCTACTCTGCCAGCAGTCTGCCTGACCGGGGTCACAGTCACCCCTAGGCCAGCACAGTGAGAGCTTCGTGGATCCGCTGTAACAACATGCCTGCACATGCGTCCCAGCCTCTGGCGTGCTTTCTCTGCCTGCCGGAAGGGAAGTCCGGAAAGGCTCCTTGACATCCACTCCCTCAGGACTGCTCTTCCCCACAGGTCTGGGAGGCTCCTAGGAGCAGACAGCTCTCTGTTGTACCAGGAGCTTGTGTAGCTGGAGGCAACTGGGAAGCCCAGACGGTGAATGGCTGACTTGCCCAAAGAGCATGTGAACTGGAACAGGCCTGGCTGCTCAGTCCAGGTTGCTTTCTTCAGGGCAGAACCCTGAGGAAGGGACACAGTCTAGCCCTGGAGATATCCCTATAGCCAGCAGACTGCAGAAGATCATGGCAGGAGTCTGGCAGGTATCCAGGGGTACAGGGAGTCTTAACTGCCATCAGATGTCACAGTTGAGGGGGAGGGGTCCCAGGCAAGCCAGGTACGAGGGAGTCTGCCCCTTCTTTTCCTTGGTTCCTTTCAGCTCTGGGCCCAGCAAAGGCCGGCACTGGTGCTACTGGACAGGAATTGTGAACCAGTGCTTGACTGAGCACTGAGCTGGGTTCACAGCTGCTATGTAAGTAGGTATCACAGCAGCCCTGGCACAGGTCTGACTCTTTTATTTTATTTTATTTTTTCTTCTAGGCCATGAGTATTCGGCTACAGTGGGAAATTATACCAGGAGCAGAAGGAAGGTGCTAGGCTGCCACAGTTCTGCCTGGACAGGCGGAGGCTGAGCTTGGGAGGCAGGGTATTCCCTGGCACAAGAAATCTGCCTTGTGCAGAATTTGGCCGAGGAAGTGGTCAGGAAGAAGCAGTGTGGCTCTTGTCAGGGCTGAAAGGCGGGCGCTTGATATCGTGGTTGGATATTGAATGCTCCCAAGGCCTGCATGCTGCAGGCTGGATAAGGGTCATGAAGACTTGCTAAATGTCTATCTCTAATGCAACAGACTCTTATCTCAAAAGAGAGGGTTGCTCTGGTCAGATGTGGTTTCGTAGCAGGGAGATGGCCCCCGTTTTGAGAAGTGAGTTGGATCCTTGGCCTCATCCCAGGGAGAACATGCTCCTTTTCTCCCACTGTCAGTACAAATTCGTGGGTTTGAACTCGTTTGATGTATCTTAATCCACAGCTGTTGCTTTCCTTCCTGTAGCTCCAACTGTCCAACTTGACGTGGGCTCCCAAGTCCTGCCGATTACACCCAGGAGTGTCTCAAAGTGTCCCAGCTATGTGACATGAAAACCTGAGGTTTCTGATTTTTCATGCATAGGTCATGTTACAGATCTGGATTCCACCATTCCCCCAAGCAGCCTGGTTTCACAGTCACAGTGCCTACTTCTACACTGGGCTGTTTCTCAGCCTGAGAAAGGGGAAAGGGCAGAACGACCAAGGGGTGTGTGCATGCATGCCTATCCATGCGTGCGTGCGTGCGTGCGTGCATGTGTGTGTGTGTGTGTGTGTGTGTGTGATCGTAAAATGTTTTATGAGCTGAAAATGAGTTTCCAATTCAAATGTGAAAGCATGAGGACTTAGCTACATCCTGGTCCCTTTCTTTGCTCTGAA
Organism: Psammomys obesus; assembly: GCF_907164565.1. NCBI lineage: Eukaryota > Metazoa > Chordata > Mammalia > Rodentia > Muridae > Psammomys > Psammomys obesus. Next base: position 2,834,919 of record NW_026596046.1, on the reverse strand, counting down.
AGTCTCCTTCCTAGTGATGTCAGCACAGTCCCCCTTTCCCTGGGTACAGTTTAGAAAACAATGTCAGCTTTGCTGCTAACTTCTGCAAGTTTCAAATGCTTTCTTGCTCCTTTCTACTTTAGGAAGAGACTCTTAGGGTCTTTCGAATCTCTTAATTCTCCTCCAGTTATTCTACAAATTTGTTACACAATAAAGTTTACGTCCTTAATTTTCCTTTGTATTTTTTTATAAGTTAGCTTTTAGACTTAAATCCAAGCTATACCTATGTGAAATATTTTCATTACTGTAAAGTCAAATGTGCAAATGTCATCTATTCTGCAGAGTGTAGGCACTGTGGCTCTACTCTCTCTCTTACCTGCTTCTCCACAAGCAAGATGTTTGGAGAGATGTTTTGCCTCCTTTTGGGTTTCAGTATGCACGTTTGTTCCCCTCCTCTCCCCACAGGGCCTTCCCACTGCTTTCCTGCCTTGCTCTGTACATAGCTTCGCAGCTGTGGTTTGGGAGGGAATGTCTGGAAGCTGATGGCGCTGCTCCCCTCTCAATCCCTCTCAGGGAGGCTGATGGAGCCGGGGCCCTCTTGAGGACTCTTAGGTTTTTCTCTGTCTCACAGGCCACACTGTGACCCCAAACTTCTCCATGTGTGTCTTTAACATTTAGGTTCAACTCCTAGAAACGGGGCTTCTAGAAATGAGCAAGAAAGGGTAACTGAATAAAAGCGTTCTGCTGTGCAGAGGTTGTTTTTTTGTTGTTGTTGTTTTGTTTTTTAACCAATGCTTATGAGGGTTCCTGCCTTTCTCATCAACACAGGATAATGCTTAACTTTAGGTTGGCATTTGCCAGTCTCATTAAGAATGGTGTCTCAAGAATTGGAGAAATGGCTCAGAGATTAAGACCATTGGCTGCTCTTCCAGATTTCCTGAGTTGAGTTCACATGTAGACAGAACATTGTATACATAATAAATAAATAAATCTTTTTTTAAATGGGGTCTCAATATAGTTTAGCTGTAGTTTTCCTGCCTCATCTGGCTTGCTATTATAGTAAAACTGACCTTGTAGGACAAGGCGGGAAGCATCCCGAAGAACAAGTCTTCTGTCTCCTTATACAGTTAGCAGAACTTACTAGTGACTCCATCTAAGTCGGTAATTTTCTGGGCAGAAATCTTTAAAATCACTGTGTTTACTTTTCTATGTCTTTTCAGGTTTTTAAATCAGTTTCCATAGTTTATTTCTTCCAAAACTTTCTCCCACTTTATTCAGTTTCTTTTTAGTTTGCTGGGCACGGTTGTTCACGTTCTTGTTCCTTTCATTTCTCCTGGCTCACCTGTCTGCCTCACAGAACCGACTCAGACAGCGATTTCTCCCACGGTTTTTCTGTACCCTGTTTTATCCATGCAGCATTGACTTTCCCTCCGCTTGATAACGGTTTGGCTGCTCTTGTTTGTTTTTGTTTTCCAGCTTTCTAACATTAAAAATTTGGTCACTCGCTGCATACAGGTTGATATCACCTGAACAAAGCACTCAGTTAGTTGTGTCATGGGTTGTGGCACACCCATGCACGCATTAGGGCCGCTTCCATGGCCATTTCTTAAGATTCATCCTGCAAGTTTTGCTGTTTAATTTCTGTTCCTTCAATTTTTTTTTCTTTTTTTTAGTATTTCTTTAACCCACTGCCTATGGCTCTATGATTTGATGTCCACAGGTCTGTAAATATCTCAAATCTCTAGTTTTGAGTTATAGTGTGATTCCACCGTGTGTGAAGAATATAATCCATGATCTCAGGCCTTTAGCATCTGTTGAGACTTGCTTTGTGGGCTGGTATACAGTCTCTTCTGGGGAACATCCACCTGCTCCTGAGTGGAATGTATGTTCTTGAGCTGGTGTGATGGCTCCACCAGTAAAGGTTCTTGCCTCATAAATCTGGTGACCTGAGTCCAGTCCCTAAAACCTACATAAGTGTAGAAAGAGAGCACCGACACTACAAGGTTGTCCTCTGACCTCCACATAAGTGTTATGAATACACACGAGATAATAAATCAAACCGTAAAAGAATGTGCATTCTGCTCTCATTGGGCCAAGTGCTCTAATGCATGCTGGATCAGTGTGGTTTTAATAAATGTTTTCTTTTGTGTAGGTAAGCATTGCTTCATGTTTGAGGGCCAAATGCATCCTGTCTCTGTGGAACTTTGCACACCTCTTGCTCATTTCCCTACATGGTATTGCCCCCTCCTAAAAAAAAAATTGTTTTTTTTTTTTTTTGTAGCCTGGAGTGGTAGCCCAGGCCTGTAATCCCAGCACTTGAGGAAGCAGAGGCAGGCAGATCTCTGTGAGTTTGAGGCCAGCCTGGTCTACAAATCGAGTCCAGGACACCACGGCTACACAAAGAAAACCCTGCCTAGAAAAACAAAAACAAAACTCATTTGACATTATACTAAAGGATGTGTAGAGTGACAAACATTTGCAGTTCGTCATTTATCCTTCAATTTTACCTAGGCGTTTTGGTATCTCTGTGCATTGTTGATGTCATTCTATCCTCAAACACTGCTAGTGGGACAAGTGTGACTCAGAAATGACCTGTAAGGGGTCACAAGCTGGGTAGTAGGTGGTTCCCACATGAGCTCATTGGAAACAGTCGCCCTGAAGGTATTTGAAGGGGATAAGTCCCAAGATACCAACCCCCTCACATGTTCAAAAAGATGCCACAGTATTTGTCCAGAAGCTACTGCCAGCCTCCTGCAGATGTCAAATCATCTCTAGGTGACTTGCAATACTTAGCACAATGCAAATGCTATGTAAATGGTTGTGTCCAGTAAAGATGAAGAGCTTTTGCGTACAGTTTGGTTGAATCTGAGCTTGGCTGAATGCATTGATGGAGAAGTTGGGAACAAGGAGAGTCATCTGCTCCGGAAAGGTGAGAGGAAGCGTTTCCACCAGACCTGAGAGCAACAGGAAGGCAGAGAGGGAGAGGAAGCCTCCATAGAGCATAGAGGGCTTCAAAGTGTGGGGTAGTTTGGGTGGGAGTCAGGGTGGCGCTCCAGGCAGAGCTGCTAAAATAGCAGTTGTGCGGCATCCGAGCTGGGCAGGGGCCACCATGAGCTGGAGAACAGTCCCTGGCCAAGACAGACAAAGGCAGGAGAGGAGGAGATGACGCTCAAGACGGAAGAAGGGCTGAAGGAGACACGGACGGAAGGCGGCATAGCTCAGCTCAGCATTGCTGGGCTCAAGCGGGTCCTGCCCTGGGATCCCTGACCCAATCCGTTTCCTTTACAAAGGCCCAGTTGAGGCAAGACAAGCAGGAAAACACTGTGCCGCTCCTGAGATTGGCAGCAGGGGCCGGCTTCTGTAGCTTACAGAAATTTATTTACACATGTAAAACAAGATGGCATTGCCTTTCCATGACACATCCAGAGATCAGAAGATGAAAAAAAGACTGTTTTAAAGTGGAATCATATCATATCAGGCCCGCGTGAGCAGAGGAAGCTAGGTGGTAGCTTTAAAATCTTTGGTTTTGTTACAAATGGTAATTATGAAAAATTACAAAAGGTAATTATGAGCGACCAGATGAGGCACAGACCAAGAGGTTGGCTGATGCCATTGATTGCCTTGCACTTTATTTCTCCGGGGGCCTGACTAAATAAAAAGATAAATGTTTCCCCAGTTAGGGGACAGTACCATCTTCAACTCTAAGCATTCAGGCTTTGGGGAAATTCCCGTCTCTGTCTGAAGGGCCTTTCCAGAAAGGGGACCGGTTCAGCTAGGCAGCCCATGTCAGCCCACAGCATCTGCTGGCCAAAATAATGCTCGTTGTTCTTCAGAGGAATCCAGGCCTGTCGATAGTTTAGTCTCACAGCAGCCTCCACCTGGAACCCAGCCCTTCAGACCGGCAGGGGCTGGATCAACACTTCTGCTTGGGGAATGCACTGGCTCTGGGCAATCAAAGGTGGAAGAATCCATAAGAGGATCTCAAGTGGACAATGCCTTCCTCTTGGCTTGCAAGGGCTTTCTTTCCTTCTTTCTTTTTTTTTCTCTCTTTCTCTCTTCTTGCATTTCAGAGGGCTATGTCATAACGTTGGCAGATGACGTGCTCTGGGATAACAGATACATTGGTGTGGAGGAGCTGCCAAGAGTTGAATTTGCTTTAGTTTCCAGGATAAGCCCTACAATGAAGGTAACGGTAGTGGCTGCTTCAAAAGAATGCCCTAGGCTGTAGCTCTGTGGACAATCCCACAAGCTTCATGTCCGAAGAGCTAGAGCAGTTGTGTGGGAAGGCCCTGGGCTCTACTACAGCAAAGGGCCACAGCTGGAGCTTCTGGATGTTCCAGGAAGAGAGCCATAGAGGTGGCTCCCTGCGTTCCTAACATCTCACCAGTCCTGGTATCACTGTGCTGGCTGCCCTCTGCTGGGACCCAGTGAGAACTTTCACATCTGTGACTCAAGCTTCTTCAGTCACTTGGGGCTGGGGTGCACCTCCCAGAATGTGGGTCTCATTATGGGCAAGCCAATGTGGCCTTTTCCTCTTTCAAGATGTCTGTGTTCCTGAGAGGAAATTTGGGCAGGAACGGCGTCGTAAGAGGTTATTTTGCCTCCATCTGACCGCACACTTGTTTGGTTTGCAGCAGTTAGCTGCATGGGAAGGACGCCATCATGAGCAGCTGCCAGGCAGGCAGCTGTGCCTCCTCATGGACTTAGTGAAGGATGCTGGGAGTCTGGGAGTTGGGCGCATTAACGGGAGCACTCAAAGCCACCAAGGGGTCTTGTTCCAGCCCCATCCTTTTTGAGTAATACATCATCACTCCAAAAATAAGCTTTTTTAAATCTAAATTTGGGGAATAATAATCTTTAAAGAAAATATGACCCTGTACAGGTTCTTTAGTTGATTCTCTAGAGGAACAGAACTGACAGAATGTGTGTGTGTGTGTGTGTGTGTGTGTGTGTGTGTGTGTGTGTTTGTGTGTGTGTGTGTGGTTTATTAGAGTGGTTTACAGGCTGTGGTACGCCAGTCCAACAATGGCTGTCTAACAACAGAAGGTCCAGCCGTCATTTGGTCTACAAGGCTGGATGTCTCAGCTTGTCTTCAGTATACACCAGCATCCCAAAGAGGTGGGCTCTAATGCCGGTGACAGAACAGACTTGCCAGCCTAAGTGAAGGCAAGCAGGCAAGCTTCCTTCTTCCTTGTCTCAAATCTTTCTTGTTAAAATTTGAAATACTTTGCACTTTAATCTTCTGCTGAACATCTTTGGATGGGGAGGCTGCTAATGAGCCACACATGTGAGCAAAGAATTACAGGAATACAGGGCGAGCTCTTCAAGCTGGGGACACAGCACAGGACAGTCCATTATCCTAATATTCTATTTTCTTTAAGTATTTTTATTACATTGGTTGTCATGTTCATGTGTGTGCATGTGCTGGGGGGAGGGGCATGTGTGTGTGTGTGTGTGTGTGTGTGTGTGTGTGTGTGTGTGTATGTGTCCTTACTGAGGCCCAGGAGCCAGAGAACTCTGCTCAGCACTGTGAAAAAGCCCCCTCCCTCCTGTGGAGTAGAGCTCCTTAAGGGAGACAGGATCTGCAGCTAGAGATTTAAGGCAAAAGGCATTGTCTCCAGAAGTCACTGGAAGCTATGCTCTTCTGCCTATTTTAAAATGCCAGCCAAGATGGAAGAGGAGGAGGACCTCACCTACCATTGGACTGGGAGAGGGGCATAGGTGAAGAAAAGGGAGGAAGAGTGGGATTGGGAGGGAATGGGGGAAGGGGCTACAGCTGGGATACAAAGTGAATAAACTGTAATTGATAAAAATAAAAAAATGCCAACCAAGGAAGTGAGGGATCCTTTTCCTCTGTGCCGTGGCAATGCCCACCCCCACCCCCCCACCAGCAGGAAGGGATCAAAGAGCTGGAAAGAGAGTTCATGTCAGAGTCCATGTGTCCATTGGCTACATCTGAGCAGGGGTTAAAGGTCTTCTCCATGTATGGTCTTTTGTTGATTCATCAGTCTCAGCAGGACCCTCTGGGCCCAGATTTTTTGGCTCTGTTGGTCTCCTTGTGGGGCTCCTGTCTCCTCCTGTTTTTTCTCTCCCTTCCTTGGTGCTGCTCTTAAATGCCTCTTTGAAGGGCAGGCAGGCAGCATCTTATGAGCTGTCTTGCCATATAGCCCAGTGGCTGAATGGATTCACAACTTAAATGTCCAGCCAGACATAATGGCACATGCATGTAAATCTCGGGCTCTGTAGGCAAAATTAGGAAGATTGCTAAAAGTTAGACGCCCCCCTGGTCTAGACAAACAAGTTCCAGGCTAGCAGGGTTATAAAGCGAGACCTTGTCTCAAAAGCCCAAACAAATAAAACTTATGTCCATACAAAAAAAAAAAAACATTTTTTTAAACCTACAAACAAATGTTGACGGTACTTTATTCACAGTCGCTGAAAAGCTAAAGCAAATGAGGTGTCATTCACAGGTGAACATTGCATGCCACATAGAGAGTGTCATCACCAGTAAACAAGAACAAGGCACAGAGACTGAGGACCTTAAATGCAAGTCGCTTAGTGAAAGAAGCCAGCCTGAGAGGGCCACACACAGTGAGAGTCCAACCCTACCGTGTGGCTTCCGGGAGATGAAGGCGAGGATGAGTAGGTCAGTTGGCACACAGATTTATTTTAAAGTCATTATTTTGTGTGAGGGTGCATTAGACAATGAGCTTGTGGAGTCAGTTCTCTCTCATTCCAGAAATCGAACCTAGGTTGACAGGCTCCCTGCAGCAATCACCATCGCTTACTGAGCAGCTGAGGTGGTTAGAGGGGTGGAGGACCCCGAGGTCTCCGCTGAGGCAGCTAGAGGGACTGGGGTCCCTGAGGTCTGCATTGCCTCGGAAGCTAACACTCTTAGATAAGTTATCTGACTGGAATCCCAGGGAACAATAGAGGTGTAGGAAAAAAGTATAAACCTTCCAACGAAGAGAAAAACAACAAAGACATTTAATAAGCCTAAAAAAGGGGGGGGGTTGAAAAAGAGAGGTGGGAATACAGAAGTAGATCAAACATAAGACACATGAATTGTAAGATGGCAGATACACAAGCATCTCAAAAATTATATTGCATGCAATGCTATAAATGTTTTACCTGAAAGGGTAAAAGGTCGTGCTTTATATTTTAAAAATCCCAAACTACTATATGCCATTTATAATCAGTCTACTTATAACATAAGAAAATATATATATATATGTATATATGCATACACACATATATACATATATGTGGAATATAGAAAGCTTGAAAACAAAAGAAACAGAAGAGAGAAAATTCATCTGGGCAAAGATCATAAGGCAAAAGAATGAATAATATAAAGAGATATACTAAAAATCTGATATATATATATGTATATGAATACCATTCAGCTCTATGGGAAAAAATGAAATCCCAAAATCTGTAGGAAAATCAGTGGGTATAGAATGTATATTAAGTGAGGTTACTAAATCTCAGGAAAAAAAAAAAAACCTGGATATGTTCTCCCTCACATGTGGATCCTTGCCTATACTGCAGACGCGTTTATCAGTAAACAAAGGTATGTATGGGTGTGGTATGACATATAGAATGAAGAACAAGAAAGGGTAATATTAGGCAATGAGGAAGACCAGAACTAAAGTAAAGGACATATGAACTGTGACAAAGTAGATGAAGCTAATTGCTTTTCCAGCTTTAATTCTGTCATAGATTTTTCATTTCTTCTTGGTAGGTAGGTGCATAAAAACATAAACAACAGTGAAAATGCAAACAGGTTAGACATCAGAAGAGGGAGAAAACAGGGAACAGGACAGGAGCCTGCCACAGAGGGCCTCTGAAAGACTCTACCCAGCAGGCTATTAAAGCAGATGCTGAGACTCATGGCCAAACTTTGGGCAGAGTGCAGGGAAAGAAGGGGGAGATAGAAAGACATGGAGAAGACAGGAGCTCCACAAGGAGAGCAACAGAACCAAAATATCTGGGCACAGGGGTCTTTTCTGAGACTGATACTCCAGCCAAGGACCATGCATGAAGATAACCTAGAACCCCTGCACAGATGTAGCCCATGGCAGCTCAGATTCCAAGTGAGTTCCTTAGTAATGGGAACAGGGACTGTCTCTGACATGAACTCAGTGGCTGGCTCTTTGATCACCTCCCTGATGGGGGAGCAGCCTTACCAGGCCACAGAGGAAGACAATGTAGCCAGTCCTGATGAGACCTGATAAGCTGGGTCAGATGGAATGGGATGAGGACCTCCCCTCTCAGTGGACTTGGAGAGGGGCTTGGGAGGAGATGAAGGAAGGAGGGTGGGATTAGAAAGGAATGAGGAAAGGGCTACAGCTGGGATACGAAGTGAATAAACCGTAATAAATAAAAAATAATAATAAATCTAAAAAGAACAGTGCCACCAAAAAAAAAAAAAAAAAAATTCCAAAGAGACGGGCCTCAGAATGGCTGTTCTAACCATGTGGAAGGTCACTGAGACACACAGACTTCAAGTCTGGACAGGTGTTTGTTTAGACAGCTATGTTAACCTCGCTTCTCGGTGTTTTGTTTGTAAGTTCTCTACAATAAAGTGATTTTTATTTTATTTTTTTAAGTTCTGTGCAACCATGGAAGGGGGAAATCTCAAGGGACCCCACCCTAAGCAAAGAACTACAGACAGCTAAGGAATCTGAGAATGGGTGATCACAGTAATTGGTTGTTAAATCCCTCCTGGCCAGCCCTGAAATCATGCACATACAAGTCACACCAAGCAGATGAGCGGGTGGCGTTTATATATTTACGCATATTTGTATGTATATGTACCAGTAACGAAGAGAAAGAGGCCATGAATTTAAAAGGAAGCAAGTGGGCAGGGTTTAAGGGAGAAAAAGAAAGGGAGAATTGATCTAATTATGTTTTAATTTTTAAGAACACATGAAGTTCATTATTCTAACAAAAGTAAAGAAAAAGATTTTAATTCACCAAGGTTTTTTAGATTTTTTTCATGTGTGTTCACATTATTGTTATTATTATTATTATTATTATTATTATTATTATTATTATTGTTTTGTTTTGTTTTGTTTTTCAAGACAGAGTTTCTCTGTGTAGCCCTGGCTATCCCAGAACTCACTCTATAGACTAGGCTGGCCTTGAACTCAGAGACCAGCTGCTTCTGCCTCCTGAGGACTGAGCTTGAAGGCATGTGCCGCGACCACCCAGCACATGTGTACACCTTATTAAGCAGAAGAGAGATGTTCTGGTTTTCTCCATACTTTATAAACACGTCCTCACCCCTTCACGGCCCCAGAAGCTGGTGGCCAGGGCGCCAACACCTGCCTTTCTCCAGTGGAGAAACTGAAAGATTCGCCCCTGCTGAGCAGGTATGTGAATGCCCTGGCTTGAGGCCTTTCTCCTGTTCTCCTTAAGGGCACACTGCAAAGCGTGGATCACAGAACTCCTTGGAAGTCAGTACACGTGTATTTCTGAGTCTGTCATGTGAGGAACTCCTGTGCGCAACTGCCATCTGGCTGCAGTTCAGAACTCTGCAAGGCCTACCTGTCCCCAGGAAAGTGTAAGTCTCTCTGACTGGTCTCTGTCTCTGTCTGTGTCTCTCTGTCTCTCTCTCTCTGTTTCTTTCTCTTTCTCCCTGTTTGTGTCTATGTGTCTGCATTTCACCACCACTGTGTGTGTGTGTGTGTGTGTGTGTGTGTGTGTGTGTGTGTGTGTTTGCTAGGCATCAAAGCCATCGTAAATGTTCTTCCACTGAGCTGTGTACCCAGACTGCAGACATTATCTTAAGGGCTGAATTTCTGGGGAAGGAAAGGAGGTGGGGTGGGGTGTGCAGAGGGAACTGAGGTAGGGGTGGGCAGAGCTCTGTGGACAGACAGGCAGCTGAGGGCATCTCAGCTTTCCTGAGCCTAAACCTCCTACAACTACCTGTTGGCAGGCAGGGGGTGGTCATAAAAAGAACAGGCTAGCGAGGCGGAGGAGGGCGTGGAGGGGGTTGTGTAGCTGCTCCCTTTCTGTTGAAACGTCCCTCTCTGGTGTGCTGGGAGGCAAGCCCCACCAAACCCCCAAGGAGTCCTGTCTCAGAGGCACTCCCTGAAGTTACGTAAGCATGAACAGTGTCTGAGGGAGAGGGGACGCTTTGGCGGTGCCACCTGAACCTTGTGCAAGGGCTGGAATGACGTAGCTTCTGTGAGTCAGCACCTAGGCTGGGTGGGGACCAGCAGCCCTGTGGCTCTGGAGAGGACCTTTTCCCCCCTGACCTGCAGGGAAGAACACTGATCATGCCTTCATCCCTTTATGCCCACAGGTTTGAATTCAAGGATTTAAACAGACTTTTTTCTTATTGCTATCTCCTAAGCAATACAGAACAACACGGTTTCCCTTTTGCAGTTCTCTGACTCTTCTTTGCTTCTATGAGTAACCCCAATAAACTCAGTCATTCACCAGGCTGGAATTGGCTGGAGTCATTACTCTGGCATGCTGTTGCTGTCTCTCTCTGGAGAAACTGAAATAGGCTCCCCAGGAAAAGTCATGCCCACAGGTCGGTCTCAGAACACGTAGCAGTTGTGGAATGAGAGAGCTCAGGTATCAGGAATCTTGGCCTCCTAGGGAACAAACTAATGTGGTTTGAATGTTAAGAGAGAGCTATTTCTAAGTTGGGGGAGGGGAGCAGGGGCTGGTGGGGTTCATGCCAGGAACCAGCTCATTCCGGGAAAGGTTGAAGAGCTGGCTTCTCTGTCTCAGAACCATGAAGCTACCTGTGCTGGCTATGTCAACTTGACACAAGCTAGAGTCATCCGAGAGAAGGAGACCTCAGTTAAGAAAATGCCTCCAAAAGAACAGTCTGTAGGCAAGCCTGTAGGGCATTTTCTTAATAAGTTATTGATGGGAAAGGCCCAGCCTGTTGTGGGTGGGGCCACCCAGGGCTGGTGGTCTGGGTGCTGTAAGAAAGCAGACTGAGCAAGCAAGCCATGGAGAACAAGCCAGTAGGCAACACTCCCCCCTGGCCTCTGTATCAGCTCTTATTGCCAGGGTCCTGCCCTGTTTGAGTTCCTGCCCTGACCTGCCTTCAAAGATGAACAGTGATATGGAAGTATAAGCGAAATCAACTCTTTCCTCCCCAAGTTGCTTCGGCCATAGTGTTGTTTCACAGCAATAGAAACCCTAAAACATCACCTATTACTCAAACCCCAAGCAGGCTCTGGGCTTAGATGAGGCCAAAGGCATCTTTATACGGGCCAGCGAAGTATGCTGTCACATGGGACCCTGTACTCATACTGGACCTGAATTCAGTTTCAGATTCTACTGCCATCTTGAAATTTTTGAAAAAAGAAAATTAAAACAAGAAAGTGTGCATATTATTTTTGCACTATAACCAACAAGGGTTACAGCAGATCTCCAATGAAAGTCCCTCCAGCGCCAAACCTAGGTGGGCCCGCCACGTGCCAAAGGCTTGCCTGCAATCAGGATGGTAGCCTCCTCTGGGTCTTGCAGGATGGAGATGACTTCAGTCAAAGAGGGGCTTAGGTACCTCTGTCACCAGCAAGTGTCAAAGTGAGTGACTTATGTACCTTGGATGACTGGTTGAGCTGTCTCTACATCCTGGGCCAGCTCAGGGGACTTCCAGAGCCTGGGGTGTTTGCCTGGAGTGGAGAGGGCTAGGAACCCTTGAGCTATTAGTCTAACAACAATACCCTATCTTACATTAACTAGTCAGCCTGTCCTGATCGGGGTGGTGGTGGAATAGGGGCAGACATGGCCGACCTGGCACTCTCCACATCCTTTCAATGGCCTTCCTCTCCCTGGTGTGCCCCAGCTCTGCCAGCTCAGCGCTCTGCTGCCCCCACCTGGCTGTCTTCAGAGCCAACCTGACCCCTAGCTGTAGTTGGCTTTCTATAAAAGTATTTATCAAATTGCTGCTTTTCTTAGCCAAATTACCGACCTGCACAAATGTCTGTCTGAACTTTTGCACAAACCAATCCCGTTAGTCATACGAGTTTTATAAGGAAAGGTGGAAAGACGATCCTAGAACCCATCCAGTGTGTGCTAAAGACAGTTTCCAGAATTCAGAGATCTGCGGTGGCTCTGGAGGCACATGACACCTCGCCGCGGTGCAGAGAACCCTGGAGGGTCTGATGTGACACCCACAAGCCACAGGCTCTGTGGGCTCCTGGAGCCTTAGCTACCTCATGTGTGGTTTTAGCACCCCAACCCCTTCTCTCCACAGCATGGGGCCCTGTAAACAGCCTGGTAAGGCAGGGGCTCTGCCTTTTCCCAGGCGCTGGTTCTGGCAGAGACTCTAGCACCTGTAGGTGCCAGAGTAGGAAAGGCTGAAGCCAAACCAAGAGGAGAAGGTATTTAGCTGGGTACCAGGGCTAAGGAGGATTGGAAACGCCTTGCAGGCCAGTGGGGTGTACTGGGGATACAGTTATTTCTAGGTATCCAAGGAAGACCGGTCACAAGGTCCGAGGTCTGTAAAATCTGCAAGTGCTCAAGGCCTTGAGACAAGACAAAATTGTGTTTGCACAGAACCTATGTCTGTTCTTGAAGACATATCTGGATGGCATAGAATATCTATAAGAACACACGTGCTCTGTGTACATATTGTATGAAGATGCACACATATGTATTTTGGTGGTGCTTGGGCTCGAACCCAGGTCTTCCCACATAGTCACAGAGCTACAGCCTCAGCCCTAAATATTACACAAACATGTTATCCTGTATTGTTTAGGAGAGAGCAATAAGAAAAAAGTCTGTTTAAACCCTTGGATTCAAACCTGTGGACATAAAGAATTCATAACACACCAGTGTGCTTCCAGGCATGTCAGGGAAAAGGTCTTCTCCATAGCTGCAGGGCTTCCTGGGTCCTTGGCCACAATCTTAGGACCCAGAAGTTGAAAGGATCTGCCCCTGTGCCCTGTCTGGCAGTTGGCCTTTTGTACCGACAGTTGTTTGCTTGGCCGGGATGAGAAGATGAGGCAGGCCAGATCAGGGAGGTGTAAGTACAGAGTGTGTGTTAGTAGAACATTCTTTTCATGGATGTAGGTATTGGTCCAGGAACTTCATCTAAGCCCCAGGGAGGGAGAGATGGGGATAATACCCTGGGGTCCTAGGAGTCTGAACACTTTTGCCCTTGGCTACTTTTCACACCTTCATCATTAGGCTTGGCCCTGTCTCTCTCTCTCTCTCTCTCTCTCTCTCTCTCTCTCTCTCTCTCGGCTGCCCATGAGTTCCATTCTCACCTCTTCCCTGAAATGATTCCTGTCTCCCAGCCTAACAAAGTGATGCTGGTAGCTGGGCTCATCGACCAGGCCTGCTTTTCCCGGATCAAAGTCTTATCGACAGCCGTTAATCACATGAAAGCAGATATTCCCAGGGCATTAGGCCCCACCAGATGCCGTGCGGCTGCCTGGGCCATTAGGAAGATTATGCTTGGACCCAGCCAGCACCCGGCACCCATGGTATATGGATGTGGGACTGAGCCCTTGATCCTTACACAGGGGACCCAGTGCTCCGAGCACACGGGCTTTCTTCCTATGAAGGCCTCTCTGCAGGAGCCCCTGGACTTCTTTGCTAAGGGATCTCCGCAAGCAGATGTAAAGATCTTTTCCCATGGGCTATGCCTGCTTCGGAGCATATCCTTCTAGCTTGATGCCCAGCCACACTGGCAGCCTGGTAAAGCAGGCGCCCATATGCTGGAGGCTCTGGCAGAACCAAGGTAAGTAAGTGCCCCTGTGGGCGCCAGAGTAGGAAAGGCTAACCTCAAACCAGGAGGAACAGGTATTCAGCTGGATTCCAGGGCTGAGGAGGATTGTCAAGGGCTTGCAGGCCAATGGCCACTGCACATGTCTGTCTGCATTGTGGGCTGACCACTCACAGCAGACTTACCCTGGGATACACCTCTGCCCAGTCTATAGAGACTTTATGGCAGGGGCTCACCGATTCAGCTCTCCAATTCCAGTTCCAGTCTATATATGGCCAGGCGTGATCCATTTCTCTTACTGACTACCCAAAACGTTGTACTATTGGACAATAGAGGGTATTGGCATCCAACAAAAGGAGGGCCCCTCAGTACCTCCAGCTAAGCAGCGTTCCTTTTGCTAGTAATGATAACAACTAATAGTAAAAATCACATTTGTTTCAGAAGGCTAAGGATACATCAGACCCAAGAGCAGCGGTTCTCGTCTGTGGGACACAACCACTTTGGCACACCTCTATCTTCAAAAATATTTATGCTACAATTCAGAACAGTAGTAAAATGACAGTTAGGAGTGTTGTGGCTGAGCATCACCACAATATGAAGAACTGTATTAAAGGGTCTCAGCATTAGGAAGGTTGAGAATCACTGCCCTAGAGAATACACACCTGTGATTAACTAGAGCCATTTCCTTCCTCGAGGGGACCTCTTGAGGGTCTGAGAACAATACTCAGTTGCTTTCGGTGGACCAGTGACTTAGAGCAGGAATTTGTATCACCCATTCGGTGAGAATTCTCCCCAGTAGTCTCTTTGACAACTGGAGACTGTAGTGAGACAGTGACAGAGTCAGGCTGCAGGGAGGAACAGAAGGGAAATAGTACCCATGAGTGGAATGTAAAGACCCCACCCAGAGAGGCGCTTCAGAGGCTCTGAGCCCCAAGGCTCCCCAGCAAGTCTGAAAGTGGGTTTGCTGAGCTGAAACACCAGCAGTCCTGCCTGCTGTCTGGAGCTTTTCCTCTACAGGGGGTGGGGGGTAGGGGGTGGAGGGTGGGGGGTGGCTAAGACAGAACTAACAACAAACATACCCCATATGGGCTTTGAGGGCAAATCATCATGGGAATGGCTGCTTCAGAGTCAAGCAGCCTGAGGAATGACCTAAGTGGGGCTGTGGCTGGCTGGGACGAGGCTGCCAGGGAAGGGGACCAGCTGGTCCTTGGGCCTCTCTCTGGCCAGCTGGTAGGAGCAGCTGGAGGCCCATGTGGCTGGAATGCTGATGTGGAGTGAAGCCAAGGAAGGCTGTGTTGGTCCTAGTAGGGTAGAGGCAAACCTAGCCATGATTCCTGTGTCCCCCATTTCTGATCCCTGCTTTCCCCCAGATGGTTTTGTCTGCACAGAGAGGAGGCAGCGGAGATAGCTCAGTGGGTAAGGGGCTTGCCATGCAGGCATGGGGACTTGCGTTTGGATTCCAAGGACCCAGGTAAAACTGAGCATGGTGGCATGGGTCTGTGATCTCAGTGCTTTTCTAGAGATGAAAGGTGGAGAGAGGACAATCCTTAGGCGCTGGCAAACCAGCTAGCCTGACACAAAAATCCCCACCTCAAACATGGTAAGGAAGTGAGGACTGGCACTTGGGCTGATCTCTGACCTCTACATATGTGCTATGGCATAAGTACACGTGCTCTCGCACACGTGTGCACACACATGCCACCCCAAAATGCAGCCCTTAGATACGCCTCTTTATTATAAGGATTCTTTTGAGTGAGTTATTTTGGAAAACCATGGACCAACACAACCCTTTGGAAGCATAGCAGAGGTGGCCCTTTCAGGAAGGAAAAGGGGTCTCCATGCTTGGCATGGCTTCTCCTTGGTAGGAAGCAAGGGTGACTCTGGGTCATAAGAGCTTCTAATAGGTGAGGGTGATGAGTGCACACCACTCTTACGGAGCACCTGAGTTCGGTTCCCAGCACCCATGAAGGGTGGCCCACAGTCCCCTGAAACCCCAGCCCCAGGAGATCCAGTACTGTCTTCTGGTTTCCAAGGGCACCTGCACATGTGTGAACAACCCCTCCTCCTCCGACACACACACACACACACACACACACACACACACACACACACACACATCTACAGATCAAGTCCTATCCTGTTTGCACAGGCCTTTGCCCATACCCTCCTTTCTGTCCTTATTTCAAGAGTTGTATGTGAGCCTGAGGTTGAAGAAAGGTCATGGAGCTGCGAAGTTGGGCGTTTCTCTCTGGGTTTACAGCAGGTGGTCGCGCCATTAAACATCTGTCCCACTTGCTGGTGTTAACCTGCCTTTCGTCGTGGGAAGAATGCAAGAAAAGAATGACTGTGCTCCCCCAAATCCCATTTTAGAGACACTGCCAAGACCCCCTAGATGTGTGTGCAATCTCCCACACACAATGGTACATGCTCCCTTGAGCAGAGACCTCTGCGAGTAATGCGTCACCGAAAGCTAATATGGTACTCTTGGGAGAAAGAAGACAGCTTAAATACAAAAAGACAGACCCCTTCATATACCTCAGGGTGTCATGTTGTGCACAGTAGAGATGTTCAGTTTTTATTTGTCACTTTAAGAATCAAAAAATAAGGCTGGGGGGGGTGGCTCGGTGGGTAGAGTGCGCGGCATGCAAACAGGGAAAGCCTGAGTTCAAATCCCAGAACCCGTATTTAAAAAGCGGGCTGTCATAGCATGTGTTTGTAGTCCCAGAATTCCTCCAGAGATGGAAAATGGAGACAGGTAAATTCCTGGAGGCTCAAGGACCTGTCTGTCACATACAATATGGAAGGCACAGACAGAGTGACACCTGGGGCTGTCCTCTGACTCTCACACACACACCACCTGCACTCACACATGTGAAGATGCAATATGCATGTGTTACACACACATACACACACAGAGAGAAACAGAGAGAGAATTTAAAAAAAAATACCACCCCCCTGAAAGCACATTAGAACCATTTGCACCCAACGACACATGTAAAAAAAAAAAAAAAAAAAAAAAAAAAAAAAAACAGAAATGCAAGCCAGGGAGAGTCTAAACTGACTGAAGTGGGACAGCCATGAAGTTGAAGAATTGAGACGTGTTTAGTTCTGTATGAGCCAAGAACAAGATGCGCTGCCAATAAATCCCTGCGCATACACTTTTAGACTGGTGGGAAGGGGTGTGGCCACCCCATCCTTAGATGGCTGGCAGGGTGGGAAGAGCAGCCAGAACTCCCTGGTGTCCCCAAGGCAGCAGGAGGCCCCGGGTGGCCCTGTGACCCCATGTGACTGTGCCTCTCCCAGCAGCTTCTGCAAACAGAAACTTTTGTCTTCGGTCTTAAATACACATTGCAAGCTGTTTCAAATCCAGGGCTGTTTGCAGCCTTCAGTGCCCGTGGAGCATTTTCCATAGCTGTGATGCACATTCTGCCACCCCACCCTCCCAACTATCTCACAGCTCAAGTCTAGCTGCTTCTGAAGATGGCCACGATGCCACCTCAACTTGCTCAAAGGTTAAACTCCATACTTTGCATACTTCTTTTACTCTTGGGTCAATGATATATCAATAGGTCAAAACCTGCATCATGGCCCAGAGAGCCAGCAGGTCCTGGGACACATTCCCCCTTCACACATGCCTCCCATCCATCTCCTTTCACCTCTGCCCCAAGTCTCCTCAAACTCTCTAGGTGATGGACTGGCTGTTCCCTCCAGCCCGATGCTCTTCCTGCAGGTGTCTGCATGGCTCCCTTCTTCAGCCTTCAGGCATTTGCCTGATGTACCCTGATGTCCAAGCCCCTCTCCCATCCTTTTCCTCAGCACTAACTCAGCATAGCTGACTCTCTAGAAAGTCCACCCCCGCAGGGCACGCTGCTGTTTTCTGATTTGACATTCTAGACCCCTAGCTCCAGGGCCGCTGCTGGGCACACAGCAATGCTGGCATGTGCTTGTGGGAGAAAAGGAGGCATGCATTTATTAAAGGCCAGCCTTTGTCCAAACACCACAATGGGTTTGCAGAGAAAATCAACAAAGAACAAGCCACAAATACTCCCTCATGACAACCAGTTTTTGTGTTTGTTTTGTTTTGCCTTTCCGTGGGTGCTAGCTATAAACATTAAATATTCGTTATAAGGGTAGTCTAACATGGGTGGAAACTGAAGACTTCTTCAATGACGGATGCAGGAAAATCCATCTCATTTTATCGATGAGGAAATTAGGGCCAGAGAAGCTGAATAGCTTTCCTATAATCACACAGCAGAACCCTAAGTGGGTCTGATGCAGGCAAGGGTAGTGCCATGGCAACCTGGATTTACCCGGAGCTACATCTCAGCTCTGTGTGGGAGGGATCTGTGGGGGATGTGAGCATCTGCAAGACCCCACAGAGGCTGAAAAGGTCTGGCAAGAAGCCAACTCTGGCACTGCTCTGCTCATTTCTGAATCCCAGAGGTAAAGGAAGACAGAAGCCAGGGTGGGGCCAGAGGCCTGAGTGAAGGCCCCTGCAAGGCTGTGGCCGGCTCTGGAGGACAGAGTTGCCAGCAGTGCGGGTTGCAGTGGCAAGGCCCAGAGGCTCCTAGGCACTGGTATATCTATGACCACGAACAGGGGGAAGCCAGGGTTGCCTGGGGGCTTTAAGGTAGGGTAGGAGAAAAAGAGGATTTTAGAAGTCCTCCCCACCCCTGACACAGCTACCAAAATCATCCTGCTCACTAGAGGGCTACCTCTGGCTCAGCCCCTGAGAAACTGTCATCAGAGCTTAGAGAGGGGCGCACGCATGTTCTCTGCCTCAGCACATTGGGCATACTGCTCTGTTGAAGATGGTGGGCATCAGGGCAGCAACTGTCCTCCTGAGCCTTCCAGGGCCTCTAAGCAGACACCCACAGATGTACTGCAGCTGAGGTGGGCCCTGGGCGTCTTTAACAACCTGCTTCCGTGTCACATTCTGTCAAGTTTGCTGGTTCTGAAATCTGAACATTTTCTTTTGGGGAATGTTGATAGTTTTTTAGTGACTTTGGGTGACTGCATCTTTTTCTTCTGTTTGTATTTCAGGACATCTTTGATGTGCTCTGCTTGGTGCATCCTTTAGGCCAGTGGTTCTTAACCTTCCTAATGCTACACAACCCTTTATACAGCTCCTCGTGTTGTGGTGGCCCCAACTATAAAATTATTTTATTGCTTCTTTACAATGGTAATTTTAGTAGTTACGACTCCTAGTGGAAATATCTGATATGCAGGATATCTGATATTCAACCCCTGTGAAAGGGCTGTTTGACCCCCAATCCAAGGCCGTCGAGACCCACAGGTTGAGAACTGCTTAGGCAGTGCTGGGTAGTGGGAAGGGCAACCCGGTTGCAGGACTGGAGCTCTCACCTTGGTTCGTCCTTGAGAGCACACTTGTCTGTTCCCTGAATCCTAACATGATGCTCCCTGACCACATACACGGTCATGTGCCCCTTAAAGGAAAGGGTTTTTATAAAGAACTCTGTACTGAAGGGAGGTTTTATCCTTCAAGATGAAACCCTTGGTGTCAGAGCCCTTGGTGTCCTGGTGTGCACTGTGAGACTCTCAGTGTGCTGATCCCACTGGTTTGGAACTGAAATCGTGTTCCCCGTGGTGCACTGGGCTTAGGCTGTGATGGGAATTCTGTGAGGTGCTGGACAGGTAGTACCTTATTTGGTTATGTCCAGTCTCAAGATCCCTGAAGTTTCTACTTAAGCCTTAGAGCCTCCCCTTATGTCTCAGGCCAACAAAACAATCTTTCAAACGTTTCCTGGATTCCTTGGTCAGTATCTTCCCCAGAAACACAAGGCTGCCACTGTGGGTTCCCATCCAAGGCTCTTCTCCTGTGTCCTTCTCCGGCAGCCTGTAGGGGAGTGGCTTATTCAAAGTCACACAGTCCCTCAAACCAGGCTCCAGTGGGAAGGTCAATAGGCATTAAGACCTAGGTCACGGAAAACCCTTATCCCTGGCCTGCCCCATGGTGCTCCCAACTGTCACATTTGATCTCCCCGTTGCCAGTGCCCTACCTCGTCCCTATCCCCACCCAGCCATACTGAGCTTCCACAGCCCAGTGACACAGCACAGGAACAAACTAACATGAAATCTGCTGGGATCCCCCAGATTCCAGCCACACTCTCTGAGAAGTGCGACAACCTTGGAGGAGCCAGGTCTAATTCCCCCGGCTTGGTTACCAAGGTGACAGCTCTTGTTCCCTTGAGCAGGGTGTGTCTTTTGCTGCAGCTGCTACAGAGAGCAGGCCAAGTGTGTGCAGCATCAGGGCTGGAGAAGCAAAGGAGCTGCTGATAGGTCAGCAATGTGGGAGGCAGGCGGAGTGCCCCGGGCCCTTCCCTTGCCACACCTGAGCTTACTTGGGAAGGAAGAAAACACTTCTCAATTATGAACGCTTTGATTTCAAAATCATCAAAAAGGTGAAGAGACATGCGAGCCCTGTGAGCCTGTTACAGGTGAGGAAAGAGGCCAAGAAAAGGAAAAATGATCACATCTAGCACATGAAGAAAGACTTGCAGACAGAGCTAACCAACTCTATCCTGAAGAGACATGTCAATTTTAGAATTTTTCTTGTGTGTTTTAGAGTGTCTATAAAGCTTATTGTTTTAATAACACATTCTGGGATTTATCTGTGTTGATACAAGTGACTTGGCTCATTCATTTTAAATGCTGTCTAGTATTCCGTTGTTCAGAGGCACAGAAACCTCAGCACACCCTTGCCGGTGAGCTCCAGGGCACTCCTGTTTGCAGCAGGATGCCATGCTGATGTGAGAATTTTTTGTGTATTTCCTTGAGTACATGTCCTGGAATTTTCAGAGGGGATCTAAGGTATAGCTTCCAGGCTGCGGTACATTGAATTTGTTCAAGACCTTGATCTTCAACTTCAGATTTTATCTGTCTGTACCATTCAGCAGAGTAAAATGTAGACAGGTTTTTCCTAACACATGGATACCTGGAAGCTTTTCCTGCAGAAGGCAGGCTGCGGAAGGCTGGGCCTCCTGGACTAGAGGTAGCTGGCCGTCATTCTCTGATTCAAGTCCCCTGTCTGGTTACTGTCCGAGGTGGGGAAATGAGGCCAAGGGAGGAGCTGCCCAGCAGGAAAAGCTGACCAGGCCAAAGGCCAAAACTGTCTTTTACAACAGAGGGCCAGGTACAATGGCGCTTGGAAGGGCACCAAGTTCCTAAGGACAAAGCAGGCTCAAGTGTTCATGAAAACAGAGGAAACAGCATACTTTGCACCATGGAACTTGTTTCTCAGTATCCTCTTACATATTAACTTTCTTAAAAGTCCTATATACCGGTGGACATGGTGGCTCACACCTGTGATCCAGCCACCAGGGAAGCTGGGGCAGGAAGCTGTGAGTTCAAGACCAGCCTGGACTACGGAGTAAGACTCCTATACAGTGAAAGGAAACAATCTGAAGAACCATCCTTTATTTTCCCTTCCGTGATCTCATTCTTGGCCTGAGGATTGTCATAAACAGGCCCCAGGCAATACTGAGCCTTTAACTAAGTCGGGTTCTGGCAGGGTGGGCCTGGAGATTTTGGATTTGGGGGAGGGGTGCCAGGGACTGGTTGTGTCAGGGAGGACTTGGAGGGTTAGGATTGTGGGGGCCAGTTCAGAGAAGGGAACCCCAGGGCCTCTCACATGCAATTCATGTTCTCTGCCACTGGACCATTTGCCAGCCCATGCAAGAGAGCACCATAAATTGCCATGGGTTGATGTCATCTTAAAAGTGGGAGGGGCATCCTTTTTACTGTGAAGTAAACTTGAGTGTGTAGTCCTAGAGGATGGAGGGGAAGAGTTGGGGAGAGAGAGAGAGGGAGAGGAAAAAAAAGAAGAGAGAGGGGGAGAAAGAAGGAAAGAGAACAGGAAGAGAGAGGGCAGGAGAGAGGAAGAGAGAGGAAGAGAGAAAGACAGGAAGACAGAGGTGCTAGTTTTCAGTGTTTACAACTCTCGAAGGCTGAGTTCCCCACACCCAGGCTCTGCTGCTCCATTAGGCTAAACCCCAGGCAGAGGGCAACAGAGACCTGGGATTCCAGAACAGCACAGCCTGCTTCCTTTCAGAGCTTTTCAGTTAGCCATGTGAGCAGCTGTGTTCTGGGGAGGAGGGCCACACAGCACCATGTGGGCGAGGCGGCACAGCTAGCAGCAGCATGTGAATGTCGTGTTCCTGCCAAGTGTGGTGGTAGATTTGTGAATGCTAATTTACAAGACCGTGGGTGTGCAGGCTCGGGAGAAAGAATGGAGACTCTCGCCCTCCTGGGAGAACAGAGAGCCGCACCTCCTACCACCCACAAGGAGCCCCTGGATGGAGCTTCTCTATTCTTGAAATTAGGAGAAGCTTTTAAAAAAAAAAATCACTTCCTATTTTCTCTGTGTGTTTTCAGGTTCCTGGGACATCAGACACTGGTAAACAACTAGGTGGATGCATGCCCAGGCGTTTCTGTGCTCGGAGGCCACAGCCTGACCCAGCATCCCGCTTGAAAGAATACCTTCCCCAGGGCATTCACCTGGCTCACTACTGCCCTGGCTTCTGTTCCCAACACTGACCAAGGCATGGCCGGCAAGTCACATGTTCAGAAAGAGCTCCTGAAGGAATGCACCCTCCTGCCCACACCCTCTTCTTTCTGTCTCCCTCACCCTCAGTAGGGGAGGTGTCTTGGGAGAACAGAGGACCACCACCACCACCACCACCATCCCAGAGTCCATGGTTCTCAGCAAGTGTTCAAAGCCTCTACCTCCTGGCTTGGGCTCTACCCGAGGGTGGCTGAGTGAAGGATGATCTATCCTGGCCACCTAGTGTGTGAAGAGAGTGCATGCCTGTTGAATGAGCATTCTTGACATGAACATGGCCATATCCAGGACATAAGTGCCTCAGATTCATAGGATGGCAAGGCCTTTCCCTGGTCCAAGTGTAGATGTTGATGAATGGGTGACCTTCAGCTAAAAACAGTAGTGCAAACAGTACAGAGCCTCCTCAGCCCAGATGACTGCACGGCCACAGCCCCTGAGGCTGCTCCTCTGCAAAGACCAACTACCAAGATTAGCTGACCATATAATAAACACAGGTTAACTGACCAGCCTGCTTGTCCATATTGTATCTAATAAACACAGGTTAACTGACTAGCCCCCTTGTCCATACTGTATCTAATAAACACAGATCAGCTGACCAGCCCCTTGTCCATACTGTATCTAATAAACAAATCTGACCAGCCTCTTTGTTTATCCTGTATATAATAAACATGCTGACTACCGAGCAGCTGCTGTGTCTCCATCGGAGGGCATGGCCCACTGGATTCCTGCTTTACAGGTATTCATGTCTGATTTTCTTAACCTTCCATCAAGTTTCAAGTACCCAGTTGCATGGACCATGGTAACCTGGGCCCAAAGGACCCCTTCTTGCAGCCCAAGATGTCCAGGGCCACCCACTCCTGGGCTAGCTTTCAGTCACCTTGGAAAGAGCATGTCCAGAAGATAAGTGAGCCTAACTGATAAAGTAGGTGGCTTTTCCAGAAGGGGACTTCCACTCAGCCTGCTCTGAGGCCACTGAAACCCAGACCCAGCTTGGGCCTCGCTCAGGGCCACCCTCACTTCTAGAAGCATCACTATTCCCATTCTTCTCAACAAGGGGTTCTCAACAAGGGATACTTCACACACACACACACACACACACATCTGGAAGGCAAGAGCCCACTAGAGCCGCATTCAAACAGAACAGAGGCCCATGTCCCTCAACCTTGTTGTCCACCTGCCCTTGGGCCTCAAGCAAAGCTCACTCACCTTCTGGGACCCTGACGTGGAGCTTTTGAGTGAGCCACGCTTGAAGGAGCTGCTCATTTTCCTCACGGACCCCATGGCTGTGTCTGCATTCCCTGTGAGACCCAGCCTGCTGCCTGTGAGTCCCCGGTAGGCTGAGGCGAGAGATCTGTAGCTCTCTTTACCAGGCTGGACGCCAGGGCTCAGAGTTTGGGGTGAGATTGGTGGCTGGGTTGGGGCAGGAGGAGCTGAGCTGCTTCTCACCTCCTGCTGGACTCCCACCCAGTGCTCAGAGACTAGATGGCTTCTGTAACATCTGTAATCAGCCTTAATCCCCCCTCCCCCCCGCATGGTTTTTAGGAGGCAGATTTAGCAAATGGCAATTGCAAGTAAAATCTACTTTGAGAAAGTAGTAGCTGCCGAGGGGTGGGAGGGGCACATGTGGAGGATTTGGGGATGCAGAAAGGTGAACTGTGAGAGCCTCCAGCACTCGTGCCCAGGGCCCCTTGTTGGACGACATCTTTGTTAATGTTTCTATTGCAGAAATAAAACATCATGACCAAAAGCAGTTGGGGAGGATCTTAGTTTGCTGTGAAGAGACACTGTGATCAAGGCAACTCTTATAAGGGACAGCATTTAATTGGGGCTGGCTTACAGTTTCAGAGGTTTAGTCCATTATCGTTGTGATGGAAAGCATGGGAGCATACTGGCCGGCATGGTACTGGAGAAGGAGCTGAGAGCTCTACATCATGATCCAAAGGCAGCCAGGAGGAGATTCTTATTCCATACTGGGCAGAGTTTAAGCACAGGAAACCATGAAGGCCACCCCCACAGTGACACTTTCCTCCAACAAGGCCACACCTACTCCATGTGCCGAGCGTTCAAACACATGAGTCTATGGGGGCCAAACCTATTCAAACCACCACAGAGAGGAAAGGGATTGTTTGAGCTTACAATTCTTAGGTCACATCCCATCACTGAGGGAAGTCAGGGCAAGTACTCAAGGCAGTAACCTGGAGGCAGGGACTGAAGCAGAAGCCACGGAGGAACCCTGCTTCCTGGCTGGTTTGCTCACGGCTTGCTCATCTTGCTTTCTTACATACCCCAGGTCCACCTACCCAAGTGTGGCTCCACAACCCCTTCTGTGGCCCGGGCTTGTCCATATTAATCATTAATCAAGAAAATGCCCTACAGACTTGCCTACAGACAATCCGATAAAGGTGTTTTCTCAACTGAGGTTTCTCTTCCCAAATAACACTTACGTCAAGTTGACAAAAATCCGACTAGCAAAGACTATGGCCAGGTTCCCAGGTATCAGCAGGGTTGTGTTCAAGCCCAGAAGAAATCTCCCTCCTAGAAGCCCCCCAGGTGCGCTTCTCCATTAACTGGGTAACAGAGCACTGTACTTTGTGTGTGTCCCATGTCCAGTCTTAAGTCCACTCTACATGTTCTCTGTGGGGATCCTGGCCACCATATCTCAGGGATATGGCCTTCCCACTTTAAAAGATAGGACAGGACAGGACACGGGTCTGCTGTGTTGCTATGTGGGATCGATATGGGTAGTGGCACACAGCAGATCCAGGAGCCCTCCCAGGTCCACCCACATGTCCTCTTTTGGGGACCCTCTCAAGATGGCTTCATTGGGAGTGTGTATCAGCTAATGTACAGTGGAGAAAAATACAGACAACACCAACAAATAAACAAAAACCAACACACAGCACAGACAGAGAGAGCTGAAGGTAAATGAAAGCTACCTTGCCAGACATGCAGCCCAAGATCCAATTTTCTCCTCCTTGGGTGTGGCTTCTTGCCCCAGGAGGACTGCTTGGCTGTGGGGGTTCTGAGGAGGGTAGAAGTATGTGTGGAGATTCAGAAGGTAGGGCCATGGCCTCTGGAAATCTGGCTTAGAAGATCTGGAGGATGGTATCCTCCGCACATCTCAGGCAATGCTGGTTGTCCACACCCCAACCCGTTCCACTCTCCACTCCCTTCAATCATTCACTCAATGCAGTTTGAGCTTCTACCACGGCCATTTTAACAGGTGCTTTGGACACAATGGTGATGAGCAGGTGGCAGTCCTTGTTCTCCTGGGGCTCACCCTTCCTGGGAAAGGGATGTCTTAGTTTCATGGCAATGAAACGCCATGACCAAAAACAGGTTGGGGAGGAAAGGGTTTATTTGGCTTCCATTTCCATATTGCTGTTCAGCATCAAAGGAAGTTAGGACAGGAACTCAAACAGGGCAGGAACCTGGAGTCAGGAGCTGATACAGAGGCCATAGAGGGGTGCTGTTTATGGCCCTGCTCTCCATGGCTTGCTCAGCCTGCTTTCTTATAGAACCCAGGGCCACCAGTCCAGGGATGGCACCACTCAAAAGGGACTGGTCCATCCCCATCAATCACTAATTAAGAAAAAGCCTTACAGCTGGATCTTACGGAGGCATTTTCTTAACTGAGGTTCCCTCTTTTCAGATAACTCTAGTTTGTATGTCAAGTTGACATAAAACTAGCCAGCACGGGGGGGGGGTACTCGATGCACCACCCTTAAGCAATAAAACACATCATGGTGGAGGCTGGAGTTGGGGGTATGGGGGAGAAAAGAACAGTGATCAGGTTGGAGTGCTCAAGTTTAGAGAGGAAAGACTAAGAAGACTTTAGATATGTGGGGCTGAGGGTGTAGGATCACAGGTTACAGGAATTCAGGGTTGGGGAAAGATTTTCAGGCAAACACAGGAATGCGGGCAAAAATCTTGACTTGAGGGTGTGTCTGGCACATCCCAGAAAGACCTGGAAGAGCAGGTAGCTGTAACGGGGTGCCAGAGGGGAGACTGGAAGAGTATGATTGTGCTGCAAGCACTGGGGACTGAGATCTTGTTCATTCTTGTTTATAGTCTAAAGGGTCCATGATAGTCTCTGGACTGTCAAAACCCAAGATGGAAGTTAAATTAGTGGATTGACAGCCTCTGGGATAGAGTGGTAGCTGCAGCTTTGGGGGGGGGGGGCTGGCTTCAGGGAGTGTTTGCAAGTAAAGCCAAAAGGGTGTGCTGAAGGGCTGGGTGCCTGGAGAAGATGAGTGACAGAAAACTGCAAAGCACTAGGCCAGAGCTGCTGGAGGGATGGGGTCCCTCGAATAAGGTACAGAGTAGCTGGATACAGCATTGTGGCCTGCAGCAAAGAGCACAAAGGATGCTGAGGCAGGAGGGTTGTTTTGAGCTCAGGAGTTGAAGGGCAGCTCAGATAACAGACAGATATTGACGGTCTCAAAAAGAAAGAACAGCTGGACGTGCTGGTGCACTCCTTCAATCCCAGCACTCAGGGAGGCAGAGGCAGGTGGATCACTGTGAGTTTGAGGCCAGCCTGGTCTACAAAGTACAGGACATCCAAGGCTACACAGAGGAACCCTGTCCCAAAAAATTAATTAATTAGTTAATTGATTAATTAATTAATATGAAAGAACGAAAAAACATCAAAGAAGGTTGTGTGGGGAGCAGGTGTGGGCAGTGATCTGAGCACTGATAGTTGCTAAAACTAATGACATTTTCAGTCCCACCTTTCGTGGCCCTCACAAAAGAACTGAACCACGCTGATGCCTCATCAGCAGGCAGACCTAGTGTTCTTCCTGGTCCCTGGCAGACCCTAAGCACTCCGAATGGTCCATAATCCTTGCATCCAATCTGTGTTTTTTGTTTGTTTGTTTGTTTGTTTGTTTATTTGTTTGTTGTTTTAAGGCTCTCTGTAACCCTCAGGCTTTTCTCACTTTTAGCTTCAAGTCTAAATGACGCCTCTCTGCCCCTTGGCCCTGACCACTGCTCTGGGCCTTGCACGGTACACTGACTTCTGTGCTGACTCCCCACATGTACAGGTCGAGCCAGGCCAAATCTTGCTGCTCCCTGGTGTATTTCTGGAAGCTGGCCTGCCTCCAGGCTCCTCCCCTCAGCGGCGGTTCCAGTGAGGAAGGTGTAAAGTGGAGACTGAGGAGTCAGGTGCCCTGGATCCCCATTCTTTACCGTAGCCTAGCCAAACTTACTAAAAAGGATTAGCATTTCAAATTTGCAGATGTGGGACATAGTCTTCTCTTTCAAAGCCCTTGGCACTTAGACTAACCCATTCCTCTCCTGCCCCATCCACCTGTCTTCCTGTGGTGCTACTCTGACCTTTGCTCCTTGACCTTCCTCTGAGCTCTGTGGGCCTCACTGCCTCTGTCAGCAATACTTAGACACTGGCCATGGCCTGAGGGTGTAAAGCTATGTTGTGATACTCCCTCTCCCCCTCTCTCTGTCTATCTTCTTCCTTCCTCCCTTCTCTCTCTTTCTCTGGTGTGAACTGGAGGCCTTCCCTGGGTCTGTTGTCTGGCTTAACTCTACCATTTCTTTACTTTTCAGAGCAAGGGGAAAGTGTAAAAACCTTTCCAGCTTATTTGATGGATGGTGCTGGCACACTCCTAGCATAAAAACCTGACCAGGAGAGGGCACCTTTGGACAATTTGCTGGGAAGCTATAACAGAAAGAAAACTCATAACTATAGGTGCTAACTGGGCTTCACAGAATTCTAAAACGAGGGCACCACATGATGGGCAGGCTGCCCTTATTCCCAGGATGCAAGGGTCCTCAGTGCAAGAAAATCCGTTCAAACAGTTGAGCACAAGAACAGATTAACAGAGGCACTCTATAATCATCTTGGTGTAGCAGAAGCCATATGGCCCATCCCAGGGGGGCCAAAACCAAGAAAAAGAGCAAAGAGCTCCGTGTTTGACAACATACAGCCACCAGTCCTTACTAAGATGGGAACAACAACAGCAGCAGCAAAACCCTCAGCAACCTAAACATATGGGGAATTCTGTAGCTTGTCAAATTGAGAAAAACTCAAAACATTCATACTAAGAGCAGAAATAAGTCAAGGGTGTCCACTTATACCACTCCTATTCAAAATAGTGTGTGGAGTCCTGGCTAGAAGAATAAGACAAGAGAAGAAAATTAAAAGGACACAAACAGGAAAGGAAGAACTCAAAGTATCATTATTTGACATGATTCTATTCATGAAGTCTCTATTCAGTAGAGACCTCAAAGACTTCACCAGGAAACTCCTAGAGCTGATAAATACTTACAGCAAAGTGGCAAGTTACAAAATCAACACAATCATTAGCTTTCCTACATACCAAAGACAGACTGGTAAGACAATCCAGGAAGCAATCCCATTCATAGTAATCTCAAAGCAGGAGACCTATACAATGAAAACTATTTAACACTGCAGATAGAAATTGAAAAAGACACCAGAAGGTAAAGAGCCTTCCCATACACATGAATTGGTAGGACGAAAACTGTGACAATGACCAATGTATAATGCAATCTCCATCACAATTCCAACACAATTCCCTCCAATAAAAAGTAATTTATGGATTCAATGCAATCACTGTCAAAATTACAATACAATTCCCTCACAGGAAAAGGATTAATCTTAAAAATTTACATGGAAATATGAAAGATTCTGGATAGACAAAACAACCTGAACAAAAACAAGAACAAATGAAACAAAACAAACAAACAAAACCACTGCTGGAGGCATCAGTACACCTGACTTCAAGGTACGCTATAGAGCTACAGTAATAAGGACAGCATGGTACTGACGCAAACCCGAAACAGTGATCTATGAAATAGAAGCAAGGACCCAGATATCCACATGATCTTTGACAGAGCTGCTAAAAATACACACTGGCAAAAAATGGCATCTTTAACAGAGTGTTGAGAAAGTGAAAATCTACATGCAGAAGAATGTAACCTGCTCCTTCTCACCCTGGACACAAATCCAGTAGAAATGGATCAAAGATAGGCCTGAAACTCTGAACCTCAAGAAGAAAGAGTAGGGAGCAGACACCAAGATTTAGGCTCAGGGGCTGGAGAGGTCGCTCAGTGGATAAGAGCACTGTCTGCTCTTCCAAAAGGTCCTGAGTTCCATTCCCAGCAACCACAGGGTGGCATCTGATGCCCTCTTCTGGCATGCAGGTGTACATGCAGATAGAGCACTCACATGAAAGAAAGAAAGAGAAAAAGAAAGAAAGAAAGAAAGAAAGAAAGAAAGAAAGAAAGAAAGAAA
>NW_026596046.1:2760716-2805371 GCF_907164565.1 Psammomys obesus | reverse complement strand
AAAGAAAGAAAGAAAGAAAGAAAGAAAGAAAGAAAGAAAGAAAGAAAGAAGAAAGAAATCTAAAAAATATATTTAGGCTTAGGTTAGAACTCTCTGAACAAGACTCTGGCTGTGCAGAAGATGGGGAAAAGCAACTAGTGAGACTTCATGCAACTGAAAAGTATTTGGGCTGCACAAGAAGCTGTTAACCAGCTAGAGAGGCTGCCCACAGGATAGTGAGTCTCCGATAGAGGATTGGTGTCTAGAATCTATGAACAACACAAAGAGCTAAACAGCAAGAAATGAGAAACATCATAAAATATTTTTCCTAATTTCTTTTCCATGAGTTCATTGGTAATATATACAAAGACCACTGAGTTTTGTATGTTAATTTTTTTTTTAATCCTGCAACTTTACTGTAAGTTTTTATTAGTTCTAAGTGTTTCCTAGTAGAGTTGATAGTGTGATAAATATGAAATTTTGCCATTGGCAAGTAGGGATAGTTTGACTTCTTCCTTTCTTGGTTTTTTATCCCTTCTATGTCTTTCTCATCTCTGATAGCTCTATCTAAGACTTTGAGCACTCTAACGAGTGAAAAAGGGAGCAGTGGCTGTCTTCCACTATCGTTCTCCACCTTAATTATGGGACAGAGTTTCTCGTTGTATCCAGAGCTAGACTGACTAGACTGGCTGGTGGTGAACTCTCGGATCTAACCATCTCCACGCCTCTCCAGAGACAGGCTTACAGAGGTGTGTGCAGGCACAACTGGAGCCGAACTCAGGTCCTCATGCTTACACAACATTTTACTAACTGAACTGCGTTTGCTCCTTGGAAAGGCTGAGGCTTATTAGGGTGAAAGATGTGGGAAGAACAGGGGCCCAGGGAACAACACCACCCAGAATACAGCAACAAGAGAATGTGAACTGCCTGAGCTCAGCGCCTCAAAGTTCCCAACCCTTGTCCAACAGGACAGCATAGGGAAGTCTCTTGGAGGTGGGCAGGAGAAGGAGATGTGGATAGTCCATTACTTCATAAGATGACTTGTAACCACTCTTGCTTCCATACCTTCCAAATGGAATTGAATACACCTAAATATCACACTTTCCCAGGGTCCTCCGGTACACCTCTGCTTGAGCGCCATTAGCTTCCATCCGAAGGCAGTCGCATTTGGTTCTGCCGGCTCTGCCAAGCTCTGACCACTGCTCCATCTGTCTGCTTTCCAGTTTCCTGAACACCGTGTGCCACCTCTCAATGCTGCCTGGGATTCTGCTGATCTCTTTGTTCTTTAGGGATAATGCCTCTGTTATCCATTTGCCATCATTTTAGTGAGGTTTTGAGAGGGAGCAGAGGTTAATGCATATTTTCAATCTACTGCGTTTAAACAGAAGTCCATAATAGATTTTAAAAGATTAGTGCTTGATGGAGGTGAGGAGTCCAAGGGAGAAGTTCAAAAGAAAAATAAATGCATTTTTAAAAGGCGTTTAAATTTTCATGATATGACCCCGTCACCGTACATGTGTGTGCACACGTGGGGGTGCTCATACTGTGAGATGTAGGCAAAAAAAAAAAAAAAAAAAAAGACCCCACATTGTTAATGTTAGCCATCTTGGGGTAGCCAGATCCTACATATCCGTATCTGTGTCTATATATAATTACATATATTAAATGTTTTTCTTTCATTTCCTTGCTGTTTTGTGAGGAGGGGTGGGGATTCTAATCCCCTTTCTCGGCACCCTTCCTGCACACCTGGGAGTTAGCCTGCAGACATTTGCAGATGTGCTTGAGCTCTGCCTACTGAGGCAGCTCTGACAGGCTCAGCTTTTGTTCAGCTTCTTTCTTTTTGTTCAGACTCTTCTGCTACTGAAGAGTCCCTGAAGAACAAAGAAACTGGTACTCCAAGATGCCTGGCTGCCTTCACCTAGCAGACAGGGGGCTGAGCTCTCGCTTGAATGGGAGTTTTGCTCTCTCAGGCTCTTCTTTGAAAAGAAAAGGAACATTTTCTATAGCCAAACAGCAAGGTGCATGGTGCATGGTATTTTTATCTGCCTGGAGGGAGGGGTTCTCATTGTGAAAGAACTAGGACAGCAGATGACAGAAAGGCTGGCACAGGCCTTGACCCCTAAGACTGGCACTTCAGCATAGTTAAAGAGGCCCATGCCCAGGGGAGGGCTCTGCCTAGCCAGTTTGGATAACTTTGCTCACTGCTATTCCTGTGGAAGGCTCTATGAAAAACAACTTAAAGGTTGCTAGGCTGGGCTTGGCGGGGGAGGGTCAGTATTCTTCACAAAAGTCTGCTGGTCACTGACCTTTTGTTTTCTTCTGCTTTTTGGACCTCAAGAACATAAACTCTTTCTTAATGTAGAAATCTAGACCTAACCCACTGTCTTAATCGGCTTCCTTAGAAAAGCTTCCCACAGCCTTAGCAGGATAGGTCACGCGAGCTGTGGAGAAAGACCAAAAGAGAAGGACAAGCTATGTCCAGCATTATCATAGGCAGAGGAGCCTCTCCTCATGCTCTGTGAAAACATGGCAGCCAGGCTTTGTAGAGCCAAGTGGACGAGGAGCTAGGCAGGGTCAGCGGTCAGTGTGTGAAGGTTGCAGGACTCAAGGGCAGTCTGACCTGGTTATAGACAGACAGACAGACAGGACAAGGCTGCAGACACCTATCAGATGCATGACATTCCTGGGGTTCCCAGTGGGCCATGCTTGGAGCCTAGAAACCAACCATGATTGTCCTGTCTTGGTCATTTGCTTCTCAGGTATATTGGGGTTCTCCAGTGTCCAAGTCACAGTTTCTATCCCCTGACAGCATTAACCCAAGGCAAAATATTGTAGTGTGTGTGTGTGTGTGTGTGTGTGTGTGTGTGTGTGTGTGCTCTTAACAAAATAGCTATAAGTAAAGTTCTTTGAGGCGTGGAATTTTTCCTCAAAGTAATAGTAAAGGGGAAAGTAGAGGAAGCAGGGATGAGCCTAAAAACAACCAAAGAGATTCCAGGGCATGATATCCAGATGTGTGGAGCAAGATGAAGGAGACTTGCAAAGCTATCTTTGTTGTTGTTGTTTGTTCTTTGAGACAGTGTTTCTCTGGGTAGCCTTATCTGTCCTGGACTCACTTTGTAGACCAGGCTGACCTCGAACTCACAGAGATCCTCACTGGAGTTCTGGGCTTACAGGCGTGTGCCACCATGCCTGGTGCAAAGCTGCTCTTAGCGTGCCCTAATTATCCTAATTGTGACGTCTTAAAGACAACATACATACTGATGTGCCTCCATTTACTTAAGACTTTAGCCTACAGCTATGGAGTACAGGTGCTTGGGATCTGGTAAATTATATCCCAATGGGCCCATTCCTAGATTGAAAATATCCTGAGTAGGAAATAACATTTTAAGCTACCAAACATCAAGCTCCAGAGTGCCCTGGTGTTCGTCTTGGTTTCTCTCAGTCATGTGGCTGACTGTGGTTACCACACCTGCCCAGAACTGGAGAGAGGCTTGCTGAATATCTCCAGCCCTGAGAAAGACCAAAATTCAAAAGCTCAATTCCTGCTGCCACAAATCACCTTTGCATTAATTTCTCTCTTAAAAGAAGCTGAGCCATTTTACACGGAGGACTACACCACTGAACCACGGGAGAGCTGAACCTGTGGGGGGTTCAGGAGGCCCCACTGCAACACTTCACAGCCCACCTCCTGAGTTCTTCGGTGAGCACACCGCCGGTGTCCTCCAGCTTCTGACAAGGCTTCAGGTTTTCCATTCTTCTGTCATCTGATTCCACCCGTGACTCTCGTCCCAACCTAGCCACAGCTCTGTGGCCTCTCCTGCAAGCTCACGGGCAAGACTCCTCCCTGGCTGTCTCCTATAATCTGATGAAAGACATTGAAGTATCATGACAGACTTTTTACACAAGCTTCAGAAACCTGGAGCTGGAATTGGGGGCAGAGAAACTGATTTAGAAGAATGAGTTCTAAGGAGCGACACGTTCATCTTAGAAGCCACTGGTTCAGCTTTGTTCCCGAAAACAAGCCCTACCATCGAGGAGCTTCACTCCTGCCAGAGGGAAGTACTTATTGACCAGTAAGAATAGCATCATTGTTCTGCTAGAGTCCCCTGCCTGATACGGCCTTGCCTCAGGATCTATGGGACTGGCTCTGGCCTCTCCCTCAGAAAGCAGAATCTATGGATGCTCAAATCCTCCATGGCAGTGGTTCTCAACCTGTGGTCCTAACACCTTTGGGGATCACATAACAGATATTTACATTACAATTCAGAACAGTAGCAAAATTACAGTTATGAAGTAGCAGTAGAATAATTTTGTGGTTGGGGCTTACTGCAGCAAAAGAACTGTATTAAAGGATCGCAGCATTAGGTTGAGAACCACTGCTCTCTGGGAAATAGTGTGTGCCTCTCACCCGTGCACATCCTTTCTTGTGCTTTAAATCCTCGCTCAGTGACTTAAAATGGCCGACGGTGTAAGTGCTGTACCCACAGCTGTCCGCCTGTGTGATCAGGGAATTGTAGCAAGAAGAGAAAACTGTCCATACGTAGATTCAGCACAGATCTTTGTTTGTTTGTTTGTTTGTTTCTTAAATATTTTCACTCCGCAACAGGTGACTCTATAAATGCTGTTCAGGTGCTTCAGAAGCCTGGCTGTGCATGGTCCTGGCTGTGTTAGGAAGACACTGAAGCAACTGCTGTGATTGTAGCATGAAATGACACGTGCAGCCTCTGTGTCACAGGTCTCCATTGAGGACAGCATTTTTGCCAGCTCATCTGCATCCCTGAATTTCTGAAACCCTCTGTCTTTCTCTATATATAATTTCTCTTTGTTTCTCTGGGAGGAATCTCTCTCCTTCCTCCTCCCCATTCTTAGTGACCGGCAGTCTGTTCCTTAAAACTGTACGGTTAGACCCAAGTATTCACGGGCTGTGCTCATGAAGATTCAACTACAATACACTGAAAATGTTTTTTTTTTTTAATATGTTAGCCAGGCAGTGATGGCACACACCTTTAATCCCAGCGCTCAGAAGGCAGAGGCAGGTGGATCTCTGTGAGTTCCAGGCTAGCCTGGTCTACAGAGTGAGTTCCAGGAGAGCCAGAGTTACATGGAGAAACCCTGTCTCGAGAAAAAAAAAATAGTAATCTGTACCAAACATGGAACATTTTTTTCCTTGTTATTCCCTGTGTATTATATATAGTACTGGTTACTATTTATACAATTTGTATCGCATTAGGTATTTATAAGTGATATACAGTAGTTAGGAAGATTGCACATTATATGCAAATATTGCATCATTTTTGTATGAGGAACATGAGCTCCATAGGTTCTTCATCCAACCCTCCACAGCTCTTATGAATCTCCCTGGCCTCCTAGTTAAGAAATGACTGTATTATCTTGTCAGAACACAGAAAAGCTCTGCTGGTTTGGAGTCCATGAGCAAAATCACACAGCAGTGGCACTGGCTGGGAGAATTTGACAGGAAGGTGTTTCCTAGGTAGGAGCTGCTTAATTCTAGAAGCGGACAGCCTGAAACCTCCTGCAAAAATAGATCACAAGAGAGCTCGTATCATTAAATGTACTACTGTAAAGCTCTGGACCCCAAATAGTGGGAAGAATTAAGTTCGCACTAAGCCCAAACATTTTTGCTCTGACTACATTCCCCAGGCTTAAGCTTCCTGCACTCAGGCGGGCACTAAATCAGGATTAAAGGCAAGCCTGTCGACCAGGCAAAGCTGAGCCCCTGCATGAAAGCTGGGGCACACCTGTGTTAGTTATCCAGCGATGCTGGGGTGGGAGTGGGAGGCTTCTTATTTCTGAGGCACATCTGGCTGTCCACCTGCCCCTATGTCACAGGACAAGACGCAGGTGGACAAGCTCTGAGAGCTTCCCTAGGTGGGAGGGCTGAGCTTCTATGGAGAGTTATGAGCTTTGTGCAGTTTTATTCTCTGTAACTGCCAGGGCCCCACGTCATGCTCTGTTTGGGTAAGTGCTCTTACTGTGTGCACATGTCACTTATAAACTGCATAATATTCCATAATTTGAGTTTGATTTGCATTGCTAAACAAATACCCTGACCAAAAGAAACTTAGAAAAGTGTTTGTTTCAGCCTAGAGAATCCATTACGGAAGAAAGTTGGGGCAGGAACTTACAAAAGAAATCATGAGGGAATGCTGCTTACTGATTTTGCTTGCAGGCTCTTGCTTAGCTAGTTTTCTTTTTCTTTTTTCTTTCAAGATTTATTTATTATGTGTGCAATGTTCTGCCTGAATGCCAGAAGAGGGCACCAGATCTCACTATAGATGGTTGTGAACCACCTTGTGGTTGCCAGGAATTGAACTCAGGACCTTTGGAAGGGCAGCCAGTGCTCTTAATCTCTGAGCCATCTCTCCAGCCCTTAGCTAGTTTTCTTATACAACCCAAAAACACCTTCCTAAGGAATGGTGCTACCCACAGTAGAATGGGCCCTCTTATGTCAATTAACCATCACCATAATCCCCTCCCCCAAGGCATGCCAATAAGCCAATCTAATCTAGGCAACTACTTCACCAAGGCTTTCCTCTCAGATGTCAAGGCGGCAAAGCTCACTAGGACAAAGGTCTACAGAATGGCTGCTATGATGAGGACCTGAGGCTAGCAGAATGGCTGCTTTTGCTATTAACACATTTAGGCACAGTAATCCGCAGGCACAGGACATCATTGTAACCATTTCACTAATTATAAGTGTCTGATGTTTGCAAAAGATGGTTTCCATTGCTGAGAGTCCTGGTGAGCCAACATTGAAAGGCCTAGGAAAACTGCACAGAGCAGTGGGGGTCAGGTCTGAGTACCCAGCTCACTCTATCTGAGAACCTCCAAACACCCTGCCTTGGGTTCTAAGCCCTGGAATTCACTAGGAATGCTGAGCTCAACCACTTTAGGACATCCTGTTCTAGAAGAGACAGGAACATTGTCTAGGGTCTCCTGGTCGGATCCTCTTTACTTAAGATGCTGCATCCTCTGTCCATGGTGCAGTCTCTCTGAGAGTTACAGACCACCCAGGAATCTGCCCTCCTACAGAAGAGACGGCAGGATCTAGTTGCATGCAGGCCCTAGCTGTACTTGCGTCACATCTGGCGTCTATGTCACTACTTCTTACCCTTTCTGCTCCTAAGGCAAAAGACAGGTCAGGGTCTGGAAACCACTCCTGTCAGGCAGTAAACCCCACGCACATCAGGTCACTTCTGTGGGACTAACTCCCTTCGCCAGCCACTGCACTACAGGCCGAGGGCCGACTGTGGGAGGGCCCCTGCTAACATCCTTTTCAAGGGATGATGCACCCAGCTTTTCAGGATGTTCCACTCACATCCCTGCACACAGCGTGGGGCAGCATGAAACTTCTAGGACTTATTCCAAGAGTGTCACAGCTTTCCCAGAGGGGTGCTGAGCTGAGGCTGGGGCAGAACAGGTTTGAATGTGAGGTCCTGGGTGTCAGGGTTACACAGAAGTGTCTTACATAGATTGTGTCTTGAAGTTTCCACAAAGGACCATGGGTTAAAGGCCTGTTCACCATTTCATGGGCTCTTCAGAGGTGGCAGAACCTCTAGGAAGCAGGGCTTAGGAGAAGGAGTCAGGTCACTAGGAGGCGTTGAAGGGGACGCTGAGACTCTGTCCACTTCCTCTCTGTCCCTTTGCTTTCTGGACACCACAATGTGAGCAGATGTCCTTGACCACACATTCCTGAGGCTGTACCTCACCACAGTCCATAGACTGCAGCCTCTGAAACTCTAAGCCAAAATCAACCTTTTCTTTCATTAAATTGATTTATCTCAGGTATTTGTCATAGTGATGGAAAGCCAACACACATTCCCACAGGTAATTGTAGTAGGTAATGTTTGCAGTCCCCTGTGCTGTGACTACAAACATTGACAAATAACCTTCACCAGGGGCTATACAGGGAGGGGTCAGTGGGAAGTAAGAGTGGGGGGTAAGAGTGTATAGTCTTGGATTATGATGCCCAAAGCTTGGTAACCATTCACAGAATGCATGAAGGTAACTAAGACACAGGTATAGGAAACCATCAGTTCACTTAACATGGAGGAAGGCCGATGTGTACAGATGTGGGTTTCTAAAGAAGCGGAAGGAGTGAGCTCACTCTCCAACCAGCACTCCCCTGGAATCACATGACAACTTTGTAGCATCACTTCTTGTATTAGTCGGATCAGAATGTTCTAATCCAGGGGTTCTCAACCTGTAGGTCATGACCCCTTTGGCAAACCTCTATCTCTAAGAAATTTTTACATTATGATTCATAACAGTCAAGATATGCTTAATGGAGTAGCAACGAAGCTGGATGGTGGTGGTACACGGCTTTAATCCCAGCACTTGAGAGGCAGAGGCAGATGGATACCTGAGTTCAAAACCAGCCTGGTCTAAGAGTGAGTTCTAGGACAGCCAAGGCTGCAGAGAGAAACCCTGTCTTGAAAAAAAAAAAAAAGTAGCAGCTACACAAATAATTTTCTGGTTAGAGGGTCAGCACAACATGAGGAGCTGTATTAGAGGGCTGCCGCATTAGGAAGGCTGAGAACCATGGCTCTAACACAATTATTATAGACCACCCCTGCCCTCTCCAGCCAACTAAAGGCCCTTACGTTAGGAGTTGGTCCCAGCTTGTAGCTTGTAACTTCAGAAATAGGACAGGAGGAAATGGGTCACTGTTAGGAAGTGCTTGGGGAGCATTTGCACCCTGGTCCCCTCCTGTCTCATCCTCAGCTTTCTTTCTGCAGTGAGGTGGGAGAGCATCTCTGTCACGCCGTCCTGCCACCGTGATGCTCTGCCTGACAACGTGCGCAGGAGCATGGAGACAAGTGACCATGGACTG
The DNA here is from genome assembly GCF_907164565.1 of Psammomys obesus. Classification (NCBI taxonomy): domain Eukaryota; kingdom Metazoa; phylum Chordata; class Mammalia; order Rodentia; family Muridae; genus Psammomys; species Psammomys obesus. The sequence continues at coordinate 2,796,538 of NW_026596046.1, read as the reverse complement.
AATCCAGGAGGCGAAACAGATTCTTATCTTTCCACCTTTAAGTCACCCTCCCAAATGTCTGGGCCACTGATGTGGGAAACCAACAAACACAGCTATCACACAGACTGGGGCTGAAACAACAGAACTACTTGCAGCCCTCGGTGCTGGAAGCCCAGGATCAAGGAGACAGCAAAGCTGGTTTCTCCTGAGGTCTATCCTTGGCTTGCAGATGGCTGTCTTCCGCAGTGAGAATGTTGGGAATGTTTTTGTTTTAATCCCAGGTATGGGATATAGGGTTGCTTCAGATTGTCCACAACAGCTAACTATAATTTATCTTGTGCTCTTGCAAGACCATGATTTTGCCAGCTGAGGATAGTTTGCTTTTGAAATTCCAGGGACTCTGCAGAGGGTATTATCCATGCCAGAGACCCAAGAGAGGTGGTGGCTGCTGCCGCCCCTGTTTGCTCCTGCTGCTGCTGCTCGTTGCTCTTTGTTGTCGATGAAGATCAAACTTTCCCCCAAGGAGCTCCTAATCAACAGGGTGTAGTTTAACAAAATTGACACCCCCCCCTTTCACCTTTATCCTTCTTTCTCTCTTACCTAGTGTCAGAGAATTGGAAGGGATAGAGATGGTATGGAAAGGTAGAAGAAAGAACCCAATAAATAGCCAAAAGCTCAGCTACAGTCTGCTTGTGTCTTGACATGGCCTTCCTCTGCATGTCTTTGTCTTAATAATGTCTGGGGATCAAGTATTCAAATATATGAGTGTTAGGTCTCAAACCCAGGACAAATGGCTAACTGAAGTGCCTGTTAACATATCAAATCACGCCTTAATCCCAGCACTTGAGAGGCAGAGGCAAGGGGATCTCTGGGAGTTTGAGACCAGTCTTGTCTACAAAGTGAGTCCAGGACAGCCAAGGATACACAGAGAAACCCTGTCTTGAAAAACTAAAAACAAAACAAAAGCAAACCAAAAAAACCCATATCAAATCAGATATGGCTGGCTGCTTCGTTCTACTTGTTACAAGGCCCTTCTGGCTGGTACACCCAGCCCCCTGTTCAAAACTTCTTCAGCCCAGGGACTGGGCTACACTCCCCCAGCTGCTCTCCCAACCATTTTGGTTATCTGAGGCTTCTTTGTCTACCCTTTACCCTCCTGGCCTCTCGGTCTAGATCTTCTCTCACACAGCCTGGCCCAGTCTGGTCCTGTTCACCCTGGACTGTCTCAAATGGCCCTGCCATAGACTACACTCTCCCTTCTGTCTACAATACACTTTCTCCTTCTCCGCACCTAGGAGCAGCCATGTTCCTTTCTTTTTCGTTTCTTTATTATTGTGATTATTTAATGAGCATTCTCATCCACACCGCCACACCAACTTACGGAGGCCTCGTTATGTGCCAGGCCTAGGCAGAGGGCACACGTATGAGAGCTCTGCCTGAGCTCCATTTGCTCTGTGTGTTCCCAGTGTCAGGGCTATAGAGGCCCCTGGCCTCGCACTCACACTGCTCCCAATTTCATTTTGTTATTTATTTTTTCTGGTGGGCATGTGTGTGTGCTCATGCATGCATGCGTTCATGCGTACATGTGTGTGCATGTGTGTGTGTGTGTGTGCATGCATGTATATGGACGTTGGAGGAGAAGCTCTGGTGTCATCCGTGGAAACACAGCTCATCTCTTTTGAGACAGGGTCTGTCATTGGCCTAGAGCTCTAACTGCGATGGCTAGCTGGCTAGGGAGCCCCAGAGAACCCAGTGCTAGGATTGTAAGAACAGACCACCCCATCTGACTGACTTCAAAAATATTCTTTAAAACATTTTAAATTTATTATCTGAGAACTTTATACATTGTGTATATGTGCTTTGATCAAATCCACTGCGCTCTCTTCCCTCCAATTTCTCTCACACCCCTTCACCACTTTTCTTTCTCAACTTCGCATAGTTTTTTTGTTTGTTCATTGTTTGTTTGTTTTAAACCCACTGAATCCAGGTTAGTGCAGCTGTCAACCCTCGTCAGAGAAGCTTCTTTTTGCAGTAGGTGACAAATTATATGTCTGACATTTTTGTGTGGGTCCTAGAGATTGACTTGGGTCCTGGTGTTTGAAAAGCAAGCACTTTTCTGAGTGAGCCAGTTTCCAGCCCTCCAGCTTTGTTTCCTGCAAGCAATAGCCAGGCTTCAGGCTCACCCCCACATCAGGATCAGCACTGAGTCATTTGCTGACATGCAATGAGTTCTGTGACGCCAATAGAGACCCCTGAATGGCCGTGTGGGAAGGGGGAAGGGCTGGGTCACCCTGTTGCACAGTGACACTTGCAGTGATTAAGGGCTGGCTGGTCTGTCATCTCCCTGCGTTGGCTCCTTTGAAAGGCTTGCATGGTTAAAATGAAACCGTGCTTTTGAGCACTAGACCTGCAAACCGCCCACCTTCGACTGTGACAGAGTCTAGCAATTGAGCTCCCTTCTTTAGGAAGAGAACAAGCAGAGGAGTTCATCCTGAAGGAATGAATGATGCCATTCAGGTGAATTCGTAAAAGTGCTGGTTGTTGACACAAAATTCATTGCCCTTCATCGGACATGAACTTGAAACTCCAGCAGGCTCTGAAGACAAGCATTTCCGAGAAGAGACAACCGTAGCAAACTCACTTCGCTTACAACCCTGGACAGCTCTCGCTTGGTGTGAGGCTCCAAGGCTCCAAAGCACAGAAATGCCATTAAATGTTTGATGCACCGAGAGAAAGAGAGGAGGAAAATCCAGTCTACAGGCGTGCCACAGGCAGGGCTGTGGCTTGGGTGTCCCGGGCAGTGATTATCTTCTGTGGAAGTCCACAGAGGTCTCTGAGCCCCTGCATAGCAGCAGTGAGGCAGCCACGAACAGGGACCCTGTCCTTCCCAGGCCTATGCAGGGAGCTGTGCCTCTCACTAGCATACCAGCCTGAAGACATAGGTGGGCTCTTGTGTGCAGACAGACATGGGGACAACAGGGACAAATTGTTGTGCTTTCTCAGCATCATGTGGGCCCTGGGCTGGCCCAGGCCTCTGTCAGAAGTCTCTCCTCTCAGGACATCAAGGCACAAACTGGAGTTGACACTGAAGTGCAAGAAAAGAGAATTCTCTGTTCTGGAGACTTTATATTCATTAGTGAAACACACAGATCTTAGCATCTGGCGCTGAGAATACATGGAGTGTCCGGGCATAACATTTTAATCTTTGTCATGCTGCCTGGGTAATTCAGAGCAATAGGACATAACTCACCTAACTGAGTCAGCAGGTACACCAGAGGGAGATGAGTCCAAGAGGTAGAAGATGCTTAAACTGTGATCAGGATGAAATATTACAGAATCAGCACCCATCTGTGTTCTCAGTGCCCATCAAATTCAGAACTCTACAATGACAACAAGTATGAGGGAATATTGTGAAACCATTTTATGCACCTCACCAGCGGTACCACTGCTTATAACCAAACATCTGTGCCCCATCATCTTTACTCTGCTGTTTACGCCAAACACTTGTCTTCTGCTGTCTCACTAAACCATACTTTCTGCACCCCATCATCTATATACTGTAACCTAACCAAAAGTCTGCACCCCACGTCTGCTCCTCCTGCTTCCATCAATACTTCCATTCCACCATCTACACCTTACTATTTATACCAACTGTGTATACTCCACCATCTACACTCTACTGCCTACACCAAACGCCTCCACTGCACTAGCTACACCCTACTGTCTATACCAACTGCCTGTACCCAACCATCTAGTCCCAGCACTTGTCTTTACTTCTTACACCCTAATGTTCATACCATGCTGCTCAATCAAGACCTATTCCCACAGGGATTAATGTGAATCAGAATTAACGTAGGCTCCTAAAGAGCAAGGGTTTTGGTCTTTGATCTTCAAGACTCCTTCTGGGAATCCTGGAATATCCTCCCCTTTAGAAGAGATGGACCACACACTTTAGCTTGCACACAATCTCCTTAAGATCTTCTTAGCACTCTATTTCTCATCCACACTGCTGCCCCAAGACCACACTTTGTTTTTTTATTTGTTTTGTTTTTTCAGACAAGGTTTCATTATGTAGCCATGGCTGGCCTGACACTCACTATGCAGACTAGGTTGGCCTCATGGAGATCATGGATCATGAAGATCCACCTGTCTCTTCCTTCCGAGTGCTGGGATCAAAGTTGTGCACAAACATGCTTAGCCTGAATGGTGCTTTGACTAGCAGGAGTCTGAACAATCGTGCCCAGGCAGACAAAGGACTGACTCAGTCCTTGTGCTCTGGGGGCTGCTGTCAAGGTCAGCTGCAGGAACTCTGCTGATAATAGCCTTTTTCTTCTGTCTCCTGCCTTAGCCCTGAAGCTTTCCTTTAAGGAAGCAATTCTCCTGTGGCTATGCATTGCACCCTGGGAGCCTGTGTCTGTCCTGGCCAATGAGAAGTAAAACTTTGCAAGGCTGGGGGTAGGGTGGGGTTTCCTCCTAGGATGGAGGGTACTCTTCTTCCTCTCTGCCGCTTCCTTCATTTCCCTGCTCTTCCATTTCACCTGCCTGAGCATAGTCTGGGCTCTATAGGTGAGGATGCTGCTCTTCAAGTATAAGGACAAAAGTCATCCACTAGACATGGAGCCATGGGAGCCTGTGACCACCAAGGATGTTGCAGACCTCTGTTTCATCCTGAACCACTCACTACCAGCTTCCAGTTAGCAAAAGAAAGAAAGGGAGAGAGAGAGATAGATAGATAAAAAGTACCTCTCTTGTGACTTTTCTAATTTTCAGTTTTCTAATTTTCACAGTCCATCAGAGGAGATTCTAACCAAGAATCCCCACTTGGGAGTTTCTTGCCCTATTAAAAAGGAAACTTCCCAGATTAGGCCACTCTAATAGGATACAATGTGCACTAGAAGCATGCACCATTGACTGTCAATGAGCCTTCACACTCAGTGATGTTGATCTAACTTCATTTGGGATTTAATGAAAACAGGGATTACTTGAGAGGAACAAAATGTACTCCATGGATTCCAACTGAGAGACTTAAACAGCACATTTGGGGGATGGGGGTAGACGATGGGGAAGGGGAAGGCCAGGTCTCACTGAGTCTGGTGCTTCCCCTGTGAGACCCAAAGGAGAACAAGTGACTGCAGAACAGGGAAGCCACAGATAGGGCCAGTCCACCAGGAAAACAAGGGTGCATCATTTCAGGGATCCTGGGTGCCCAGATTCTCCCACAACACTGGGAAGGATGAGGGCATCATGATGGAATTGTCTTGCTTTCTATATGTATAAGAAAGAGTTGTTTCTTACTTACTCTTATTAATAACTAGACCTGACTTCCTATTTACATTAGATACTCTGGCCTTGTTGTGTGCTGCTTCATCTTAAGAAGTCCAATTAGAGACTGTTTGATTCCCCCCGCCCCCAGGGGAGGAGCAGTACTGTTAGGCTACAGAGGAGGACTTTGCAGCCAGCCCTAAAGATACCTGATAAAACAGGATCAAATGAAAGGGGAGGAGGTCCTCCCCTATCAGTGGACTTGGAAAGGGGCAGGGAGGAGACCAGGGAGGGAGTGTGGGGTTGGGGAGGGAATGAGGGAGCGGGATACAGCTGGGACACAGAGTTAACAAAATGTAACTAAAAAGAAAAATAAAATTAAAAAAAAAGTATTAAACACATAAAAAAAAAAAGAAGTCCAATTAGACATCCTCGAAATAACCAAAGAAAAACTCAGAAAGGTATAAGGTGAAAGCAAACTGGTTAGGGGCCCATCATCAAAAGACCTAGGCCCTATGCTTTCTGAGATCAAGTATAAGGAAGGTGAGGCAGGTTCCTCCTCGTCCTTCCAGCTGAAGCTTGAGTTCCACCCCTAAGATGGTTGGAGTTTGAACATCTGCTCTCAACAGCTGGTGCCATTTTGGGAGTTTGTAGAAAAGTCAAGAGGGGTGATGTAGATGATGGAAGCAGGTTACGAGGGGTGGGCCTTTGAAGGTTGTATTCAACCCTCCCGAGTGAGAGCAGACTGTACCAGAGTCCTTCCACCATGAACTGAGCTACTTCATCACTGCCTCCCTGTGGGATGGACTGAAGTCCTTCAAAACTATGGGCCAAAACAGACTTAACCACCTTAGGTTTTCCTTTCCTGTATTGTCATAATGACAGCTTCCATTTTTTCTAAAGTACCCCTTTCTGAGACCCCCTTCCATAATGTTGGGAATGCTTAGTCCCTAGTGTGTGACACTGTTATGAAGGCTGTGAAGCCTTTAGGAGATGGAGCTGACTTGGAGAAAGTAATTCCTTAGGGGTGGGTCTTTGAAGGTTATACCTGTTTTCTGCTCTGAACTGCTCTCTCTGCTGCCATTTGATGATGAACATTCCAGCCACCATGGATGAATTATGCTCCTGATCTTCCCCATTACAACAAACTGAAACACCACTGAGACCATGTACCAAAATAAATGTTTCCTTCCTTAAGCTATTTCTATGGGCTATCTTATCACAGTGGTAAAAATAGTAATATGGAAAATTGATCCACAGTGAAGTGGGCCATTGCTATGATAAACCTGACCCTCAGTTATAAACTTTTGGAGCTAGTTTATGGAAGAAACATAAAAAATTTGGAAATGTGGGCAAGGAAGCTCTAGAACAGTGGTTCTCAACTTGTGGGTCATGATCCATTTGGGGCTGAACAACCCTTTTACAAGAATCACATAAGATATTTACTAATTACCATTCATAACAGTGGCAAAATTACAGTTAGGAAGTCGCAACAGTAATTTTTAGGTTGGGGAGGTCACCACAGCATGAGGAACTGTATTAAAGGGTCCAGCATTAGGAAGGTTGAGAAGCAATGGTATAGAATGTTATAAACAGAGCTTAATAGAAAATTCAGGTGAGATCTGGAAGACCAGAACGCCACTAGAAATACAGGCAATAAAGATTGCTCCTAAGGCTTTGAATGGGTTCAAGAATTCTGTCACTAAATAGACAAGGGACCATTTGCATGACACTCTGTAGAGGAAAACTTCTGACCATTTGGCCTTGGAAATCTGAGTAAAGGTGAGTTAAAATAAAAGCCACAGATTAATTTATTTGGTAAAAACTTTCCAAGTCATTATATCAGGGCTGTGGTGTTGTTATTACTTAGTGCTTTTAGTCAGATTTACAGTGAGAGTCTGGCAGGTGCAGCTAAGAAGCAGAACAGAAAGATTCAAAGGATGTGTAAACTAGTGAGGAAAGTAGCACAGGCACATTTACAGTTGGGGGGCAAGGTGAGCGTGAATAGACGCTCTGCAACCAGATAGATAGATATAGATAGATAGATAGACCCACTTTATGAGGCTTACAGCAAAGACAGACCCACTTTATGAGGCTTACAGCAAAGAGATTGCTTTGGGTTTCAGAAGTGAAGAGTACAGGGCACTTGGGGTTGAACTAAAAGCATTTTTCATGAGGACACGGCCATGAGGCATTGTCCCTGAGGGAGATGTGTTAGGGTGTGAATATGAAATTTACGCCACAGGCTCACGCACAGTCTCTGGCTTGTGGTACTATGTTGAAAGCTGTGGATCCTTCTGAAGATGGGACCTGCCTGGTAGGGCTACAGGGTTGAGCCTTTGCAGGCTCTACCCAGTTCCGGCTCTGCCCTGCTCTGTGTGTGAAAAACCCCACTTCACACTCTCATTGCCTTGGATGGAGCCACTCAGCGGTACCTCCCTCACCACAAGGAACAGAAAGCATGAGCCAAATCACTCTTTTCTCCTGTAAGTGTTTCTGTCCTGTCTTACAAACAGCTCTGTGTTAGTCCCTTTCTCACCACTGTGACCAAACACCTGACAAGAAACGACTTAAGGAGGTGAAAGCTTATTTTAGTTTAAATTTTTATTACTCTGTGTGTGTGTGTGAGAGAGAGAGAGAGAGACACCTGTGCCATAGCACGTATGTGAAGTCAGAGGACAACTTGCTAGAGTTGTTCTCTGCTTCTCCCATATGGGTTCTGAGGATCAAACTCTGGTTTGGGAGCTTGGCAGCAAGGGCCATTGCTCACGGAGCCATCTTGCAGGCCTGAGTCTGGCTTACAGTTTTGAAGGATACAGTCCACTATGGGAAAGGAGGCTTAGGAGCTTGGTCAGCTTGCACCTGTTGTCGGGAAGCAGAGAGAAGACAGGAAGCGGGGCTGGGCTATGAAAACCTCAAGATTCAACTTTGACCCACATCCTGTAGTGAGGCTCTTCCCTCGGTGTTATACCACACCACCAGCTGATGGAGACTAAGCGCTCAGGAGTCCGTGGGGGATGTTCCACATTCAAACCACATCAGGGACTAGAACAACAACGCAGAAGTAGCTGCTATAGGCAGCAGCACCAGGCCAAGTACAGCAGAAAAGTAAAAGTGCTGCTCAGGGTCCTTGCCGTGAGCAGCACTCTGTGGATGGGCTTTCCTTCCCCCAGAAGGTCTGAGACACACCCTCTTTCATGTCAAGGCAGGGGAGATGCCTTGAAGGCGACTGCATCAGCAAAGAGGATCCCACGTGTCAAGAGCTCACCCCAGGAAACTGCTTTGTCCCTCCAAGACTTCGACAGCAGATAGAGGACCACACCATCAAGGAGGAATGCAGCCACAAAGCAAGTGCTCATTCCCTGCACAAGGGCCTAGCCCAGGAAGGGCTGGAGAGCTTCTTTCTTGTAGAAACAGCAGCAGGGGCTGAAGGAGGTCCTTCTGTTTCCTCAAGTAGCAGCAAACTGAAATGGCACAGAAAAAGCGCTGAAGGTGAGATGTCATGCAGCCACAGCCCACAAAGTAGGTCACACCTGCACTGCCCAGCCTAAACACAGTGACTGCCTACTCACAGAAAAAGGCTAGGTATGGCCTGGGCTCCCTCACAGAACAGTCAGCCTCTCCTGATAGAAAAAACATCCATTATACCAAGAACCTTGAAAAAAAAAAAAAGAGTACTTGACTCTAGCACTGAAAAGAATCAGATCTTGGAATTATTTAATAGAAACATTTTAAGAATCATGATCAAAAATGATTCAATAATTATTTGCAAACTTCCCTGAAACAAATGGGAAAAAAAAGTTTTAAAAAAATCTCAACAAAGTTTATTCACTTTGTATCCCCCTTGTACCTCTCTCCCTCCTCCCCTCCCAGTCCCGCCCTCCCTCTTCCCCACCTGCGTCCCTCTCCCAGTCCACTGCTGAGAGAGGTCCTCCACCCCTTCCCTCTGATCCTAGTCTATCAGGATTCATCAGGAGTGGCTGCATTGTCTTCTTCTGTGGCCTGGCAAGGCTGTTCCCCCCTCAGGGGGAGGTGATCAAAGAGCAGGCCAATCAGTTCCTGTCAGAGACAGTTCCTGTCCCCATTACTAGGGAGCCCACTTGGACACTGAACTTCCATAGTTCAGTGTCCCCTCTGTGCAGGGGTTCCAGGCCATCTCCATGAGTGGTCCTTGGCTGGAGTATCATTTTCAGAAAAGACCCCTGTGCCCAGACTTTTTGGATCTGTTGCTGGCCTTGTGGAGCTCTTGTCCTCTCCAAGTCTTACTATCTCCCACTTAATTAATAAAAATTTAAAAAAAAGAAATTTAAGGTCAATAAAGCATTATGTAATCTAAAAAAGGACAATTCATAATAACTTATTGCTATATTAGTAGATTAATGCTGCTCACATCCTCCAACAGGGAGACTTACCTTAGCAGCAGACAGCAGTTAACACAGGGACCCACAACTGATCAACGTGCGGAGACTGTGATGTATTCAACCCTGAATAGGATGTCTGTATCACATTCTTTCCCCAAAAGCTCATGGACCTTTGTGGGAGAGGAGACAGAAAGATTGGAAGAGTCAGAGGCAGCAGATGAGTACAAGTAAGCCGGGTTTGACGGACACAACAGGAAAGCTGCACATAAGAGTACATAAAGTACATAAAGACAGCATGTACAAGATCCACAGAAGCTCAAGCCAGGCTAAATCCCAGCATGGAGAAGGGAGGGTGGCCATGGAGTCCCACTCATAGCTGAGGAGCTGCTGGCATTTGATAGCCGTTAGGAGAAGAAGAGTCGGTTTTGTTTAATCATGTGGTCCTTGGTAGATCAACCACCGTCCATGGGAGGCCCAGCACTCAAGAGTATATGGTTAACACCAATTGAATTCTATGGGTTTAAAAAAAGAGAACATGAAGTTGTGTGGGTGGGGGAGAAGAGGTGTGGGTGGATTTGGAATGAGTTGTGGGGTAAGTATAATCAAAATACAGTCTGTTAAATTCCCAGAGCTAACAAAAAGTTATTAATAAAACTATAAAATAATCTCGACAAAGAAATAGAAGTTATGAAAAATAACCAAATGTTAATTATAAGGCTGAAAAACTACAGCAAAAGAGATAAAAAAATTTACTCAATGAACTAAACTGGTAAAATGAAGACGGCAAATGGACTAATGAAACTTACTAAAAAAAAAAAAAAAAAAAAAAAACAAAACAAAAAAAAAAAACGCCTGGAAAGATAAACAGAGTCTCTGGGACTTGTGGGAATAAAAAGACCCAGCACGGTCTTGGGAAAGATGTCAGTTAGCATACAGATGGTTATCCCAGCTCCCAATTCCACATTTAAAATCAGGGAGTGGTAATGAGTGATTGTAACCTCAGCTTCACTGAGGCAGAGACAGGAGGACTGGACTCCTGGGGCCCACTAAGCAGCCATCTAGCCTACTGACAAGGTCTAGGCCAGTGAGAGAAAACAAGGTAGATGGCATCGAAGGAGTGAGGAGTGACGAACTGAACAGAGGATGGCTGGAAGTGCTCCTAAATTTGCAGAGCTATGGATTGGTAAATACAAGAAACTCACAAACCCTTAGTGGACTAACTCCAAGATCTAAACCAGGAAATTTCTTTTAGCTGTTGAAAGCAAAGGACAATCATAAAAACAAGGAAAGAAGGGTGACTCCTAATGTACAAGGCCACCTCACAAGTCTTTTGGTAGCTTCTGGAGAAATTTTGCAGGCCAGAAAGTAAAAGAATTATGCATTTCAAATACTAAAGGAAAAAAGTCTGTCAAAAAACAAAACAAAACACTGTAACTAATAAAACCATTGATTAGAAATCAAGAAAAAATTAAGACATCCCCAGAAATCAAATGACGGAGGTATTTATCACCGCTGGACTTGCTTCATAAGAAATGCTAAAAGGACTATTTGTTGACTCAAAAAGATGCAGGGCAGTAATGCAAAGCCAAGGGAAAGTATAAACTCGATTATAAATGTACAAATACACAAATGAAAAATCTGGGTGTGGTGGTACACACCTACAATCCCAACACTTGGGAAACTGAGGAAAAGGGTTGTGAATTTCAGGCCAGCATAGTAGTGCCACAATGGAACATTATGATGGCCCAACGGAGCACTAAGACGTTAAAATGCATCATCGTGGTGGCACAGTGACGCAATGTAATAACACAGTGGAGCAAAGTGATGTCACAATTCAGCATTATGATATCACTATGAACCACTGTGAGCTCACAATTCACAACTGTAATGACAAAACTGTTGTGGTGGCACATCAGAGTGTAGTGTTGACACAATGGAACACTCATACGTCATAACAAAATGCAGCAGTGTGAAGACAAAATGAGTCATTGTGATGTTTTGACACACCGTTATGATGACAGATGAACACTGTGATGGCTGGATGGATTACTGCAATGTTACAAATCATCATATGATTACAAAGTAGACCGTTAGGATGTCATAATGTCAGTTGTGGTGTAAAATGGACCACTGTGGTGACACAGGAAATATCATGTCACAGTGAAGCATTGTGATGAGTAGTGATGTCACCATTCAGCATTGTGACACCACCATACTACATTATGGTGGCACAGCAGAGCACTGTGTTGAAACAATGAACACTGTAATGTCGCAGGGTCCTACTGTGCTAGCAAAATGGAGTACTGCACAAAACTGTGGTGGTGCAATGAAGCATGGTGACTACACAATACAACACTGAAATGTCACAATTCCCATTATGTCATCATACTGTACTGTTGTGCTGTCACAGTAGAACATTGTTGAAGACAAAAGTCAGGACAATGATATCACGGTGTGGCACTGTAGTGCCATAATAGAGCACCGTGATGAAACAAAGGTTCAATGACATGAAACTATGGAGCACTGTGATGTGACAATTCCACAGCCCAATGGCACAATAGAGTAGTCTGATATCACAATGGAGCTTTGGGATGGCAAACGTGGACCACCATAAAGAAACAATGGAAACTTTTGATGTCATAATTTAGCACTACGATGGCACAATGTACTGCTGTGATGGCGAAGTGGAGTATTTTGATGGCAAAGTGTGACATTGTGTTGTCACAAAAATAGATTTTGGTGGTCCAATAGAGACTCGAGATGGCACAATGTAAAGTTGTAATGTCACAGTAAAACATTGTGATGACACAATAGAAGTTACAATTCATCAGTGTGATATCACACACACATGGAAACTGAACAATTCGCTACTCAATGACAGCTGGGTCAGGGGAGAAATAAAGAAAGAAATTAAAGACATCCTAGAATTCAATGAAAATGAAGGTACAATATACCCAAACTTATGGGACACAATGAAAGCAGTGCTAAGAGGAAACTTCATAGCACTAAGTGCCTTCAAGAAGAAATTTGAAACATCTCATACAAGCAACTTAAAGGCTCACCTGAAAGCCCTAGGGGAAAAAAAAAGAAGCAGACATACCCGAGAGGAGTAGACAGCTGGAAATAATCAAACTCAGGGCTGAAATAAATAAGAAACAAATAAAACAATTCAAAGAATCAATGAAACCAAGAGCTGGTTCTTTGAGAAAATCAACAAGATAGACAAACCCTTGGCCAAACTAACCTAAAAGGCAGAGAGACAGCATCCAAATCAACAAAATCAGAAATTAAAAGGGGGACATAACAACAGACACTGAGGAAATCCAAACAATTATTAGGTCTTACTTCAAAAGCCTATACGCCACAAAATTTGAAAATCTAAAGGAAATGGACAATTTTGTTGATCGATTCCACGTGCCAAAGCTGAATCAGGAACAGGTAAATCAATTAAATATTTCTATATCCCCTAAGGAAATAGAAGCTATTATCAAAAGTCTCCCAGGGCCCAGGGCCAGATGGTTTCCATGAAGAATTCTACCAGACCTTCAAAGAAGTGCAAACACCAATACTCTTCAAACTATTCCACAAAATAGAAACAGAAGGGACATTACCAAACTCATTCTATGAAGCCATAGTCACCTTGATACCTAAACCTCACAAAGACCCAACAAAGAAAGAGAATTTCAGGCCAATCTCTCTTAATGAACATTGATGCAAAAATACACAATAAAATACTCACAAACCCATCTAAACAAACTAAGCAAAAGAGAGGACCCTAACTAAAATGTTCAATCCCCATCCTGAAAGGCAAAGAGGATGGACATCAGAAGAAAAAGAAAATAGGAAACAACCTCGGATCCTGCTACAGAGGGCCTCTGAAAGCCAGAAGAAAACAGGAAACAACCTTGAAACCTGCCACAGAGGGCCTCTGAAAGCTTCTGCAGTATAGACTGTCAAAGCAGATGCTGAGCCTGATGGCCAACTGATGGGCAGAGTGAATGGAATTCTATGTAAGAAGTGGGAAATAGTAAGAGCTGGAGGGGACGGGAACTCCACAAGGAGAGCAACAGAACAAGATAATTTGAACACAGGGAACTTCCCAGAGACTCATACTCCAACCAAGGACTATTCGTGGAGATGACCTGGAACCCCTGTACAGGTGTAGCCCATGGCAGTTCAGTGTCCAAGTGGTTTACATAGTAATGGGAAGAGGGACTGCCTCTGACATAATCCGATTGGCCTGCTCGTTGATCACTTCCCCCTGAGGCGGGAGAAGCCTTATCAGGCCACAGTAGAGGACAATACAGCCACTTTTGATGAGAACTGATAGACTAAGATCAGAAAGAAGAGGAGAACCTCCCCTATCAGTGGACTTGGGGAGTGGCATGCATGCAGAAAGGGGAGGGAGGGTGGGATCGGGAGGGGAGGAGGGAGGGGCTTATGGGGGGATACAAAATGAATAAAGTGTAATTAATAAAAAATTTAAAAAAAAACAAAAAAAAGAATGTATAAAAATACTCACAAACCGAACCAAAGAACACATCAAAGATATCATCCACTATGACCAAGTAGGCTTCATCCCAGGTATGTAGGGGTGGCTCAATATATGGAAATCCATCAATGTAATCCACCATATAAACAAACTGAAAGAAAAAGACCATGATAATTTCCTTAGATTCTGAAAAAGCATTTGGTAAAATCCAACATTCATTTATGTTTAAAGTCCTGGAGAGATCAGGAGTACAAGGCACATATCTAAACATAGTAAAGGCAATATATACAGCAAGCCTATAGCCAACATCAAACTAAATGGAGAGAAACTTAAATCAATCCCACTGAAATCAGAGACAAGGCAAGGCTACCCACTCTCTTCATACCTCTTTAACATAGTACTTGAGATCCTTGTTAGAGCAATAAGTCAATTAAAGGGGATTCAATCAAGGGGATTCATTTCGGAAAGGAAAGAATCAAAGTATCACTATTTGCACATGATATGATATTATACATGAGTGACCCTAAAAATTCTACTAGAGAACTCCTACAGGTGATAAACAACTTTAACTGGATACAAAATCAACTCAAAAAATCAGTAGCCCTCCTGTATACAAAAGACAAATGGGCTGAGAAAGAAATTAGGGAAACAACACCCTTCACAATAGCCACAAAGGACATAAAGTACCTTGGTGTAACTCTAACCAAGCAAATAAAAGACTTGTATGAAAAAAACTTTCAGTCTCTGAAGAAAAAAAAACAGAAGAAGATATCAAAAGATGGAAAAATCTCTCATGCTCATAGCTTGGCAGGATTAACATAGTAAAAATGACCATCTTACCAAAAGCAATCTACAGATTCAATGCAATTCCCATCAAATTAACAACACATTTTTTTACAGACCTTGGAAGAAAAATTCTCAACTTCATATGGAATAACAAGAAACCCAGAATAGCTAAAAACAATCCTCTACAATAAAAGAACTCAGGGGGAGGTATCTCCATCCCTGATCTCAAGCTTTACTATAGAGCAACAATAATAAAAACTGCATGATACTGGCATATAAACAAAATGGTGGCTCAATGGAATTGAATAGAAGACTCAAAAATAAACCCACAAAATTATGAACACCTAATTTTTGACAAAGATGGGAAAACCATACAAGGGAAAAAAGATAGCATCTTCAACAAATGGTACGGCTCTAACTGGATGTCTATATGTAGAAAATGCAAATAGAGCCAATACTTATCATCCTGCACAAAACTAAATCCAAGTGCATCAAAGACCTCAATATAAAAATGGACGAACTAAACTTGTTAGAAGAAAAAGTGAGGAAGAGCCCTGACTTATTGGCACAGGAGACAACTTCCTGAACAGAACAACAACAGCACAGGCTCTAAGATCAACAATCAATAAATGGGACCTCATGAAACTGAAAAGCTTCTGTAAAGGAAAGGACACTGTTGTCAGAACAAAACTAGAGCTTACAGGTTGGGAAAGGATCTTCACCAACCCTACATCTGAAAGAGGCTTAATATCCAGAACATATAAAGAACCTAAGAAGTTAAACAGAAACAAATCAAGTACAGACCTAAACAGAGAATTTTCAATAGAGGAACATTGAATGGCAGAGAAAAACTTAAAGAAATACTCAACATCCTTAGTCATCAAGGAAATGCAAATCAAAAGGACCCTGAGATTTCACCTTACATCCATCAGAATGGCTAAGATAAAAAACTCAAGGGACAACACATGCTGGAGAGGATGTGGAGAAAGGAGAACTCTCCTCCATTGCTGGTGGGAATGTAAACTTGCACAACCACTCTGGAAATCATTACCTGGTGCTTTCTTAGGCAATTAGGAATAGCGCTTCCTCAAGATCCAGCTATACCACTCCTATGCATATATCCAAAAGATGCTCAAGTACACAACAAGGACATTTGTTCAACCATGTTTGTACCAGCTTTATTTGTAATAGCCAGAAGCTGGAAACAACCCAGATGTCCCTCAGTTGAGGAATGGATACAGACATTGTTGTACTTTATACAATAAAGTACTACCCAACAATTAAAAACAAGGAAATCATGAAATTTGCAGGCAAATGGTGGATATCTCAAAAGCAGAAGGACACACATGGTATATACTCACTTATAAGTTGATATTAGACATATAATATAGAATAATCATACTAAAATCTGTACACCTAAGGAAGCTAATCAAGAAGGAGGACCCTGGGTAAGATACGCAAACTTCATTCAGAAAGGCAAACAGGACAGACATGGGAAGAGGAAGAAAACAGGGAACAAGACAGGAGCCTACCACAGAGGGCCTCTGAAACACTCTAACCAGCAGGGCATCAAGACATATGCTAAGACTCATAGCCAAACTTTGGGCAGAGTGCAGGGAATCTTACGAAAGGAGGGGGAGAGAGAAAGACCTGGAGGGGACAGGAGCTCCACAAAGAAAGCAACAGAACCCCAAAATCTGGGCACAGGGGTCTTTTGTGAGACTGATACTACAACCAAGGACCATACATGAAGATAACCTAGAACCCATGCTCAGATGTAGCCCATGGCATCTCAGTGTCCAAGAGGTTTCCCCAGTAATAGGAACAGGGACCATCTCTGACATGAACTCATGGGCTGGCTCTTTGATCACCTCCACCTGGGGGTAGAGGGAGCAGCCTTACCAGTGCGCAGAGGAAGACAATGAAGCCAGTCCTGACGAGACCTAATAGACCAGGGTCAGATGGAAGGGGAGGAGGACCTCCCTGATCATTATAGGAGAAGATGAGGGAGGGAGGGTGGGATTGGGAAGAGATGGGGGAGGTGGCTAAAGCTGGGATATAAAGTGAATAAACTGTAATTAATGAAAATAAAATAAAAAATTAAGAAAGAAGGAAAACATTGTTACCAACTACACATCCAATAAAAGGTGAATATCTAAAATATATAAAGAACCCCCCCAAAAAAATCAAAATCACACAAATAATCCAATTAAAAGATAAGGTACTAATCTAATCAGAGTTATCAAAAGAAGAAAAAAAATGACTAAGAATTACTTAAAGGAATGTTCAATGTCCTTAGCCATCGGTAAGATGAAAGTCAAAACTACTTTGAGATTTCATCTTTCACCAGTCAGAATAAACAACATCAATAAAACAAATGACAGCTCATGCAGGTGAGGATGTGGGAAGATATTAGGAAAATATTAGGGGGACTTGGATAGTTTCTACTTTTTTCTTTTCTCCCTTCTTTTCCACTCCCTCATGTTCTTCTATATATTCTCTACTTCCCCAACCAAAGAGGAAAGCACTCTTTGCTGATGGGGGTGTGAACTTGTACAGCTATTTCAAAATTCAATATGACGATTGCTTAGAAAGCAGGATCTACCTCAAATCCAGCTATATTACTCTTCAATTCACAACTGCTCACAAAGGAAAAATCAGTTCTCTCCAATGATGTCTCACTAGGTATACAAACCACACCAAGGGGAGGCCCCCGTGCCCAGCCCTAGATAGCCAATAGGAAAAGACCTCAGTGGTATTTTTACAGGGTTTTTCTTTGCTTCCTTCTTTTTTTTTTTTTTTTTTTTGTCTCATAATGCTTTGTCAGGGCATTTTGCATTTTTGTACCTCACAGGTCTTTTGCTTACGTATTATGGTTTCCAATTTTGTTTTATGGGATTTCTGTGTAAGCAAATGTGTATCTGTTTCCACGTGTGTTTCCTGTGTTGCATATTTGGTCTTTTTGAATGTTAGTTTGTCATATTCTGGTTTTTTTTGTTGTTTTCTTGGTTGTTTGGATTACATTTTAGTTGTCAGGTTGTTTTCCAATAGAGAGAGAGAAAGAGTGTGGTTTTGGGTGGGTGGGGAAGTAGAGAAGATCTGGAAGGAGATGAGGGAGAGAGAAGGAAGGGAGAAAAGAAAAAAAGTAGAAACTATCCAGTCACACTATTATTTTCCTAGAAGTCTGCCATGTATGTATAGGTAGGCAGAGAAAGGATTTTTCCTCATTGAGATTCAACTTTGTAAGTTACTTCATAATCTTTTTTGATCACTTCCTGAATATGGTTTTACATTAATTTTTTTCATTAATTAGAGAATACTTTACTAGTTTCTGTAAACAAATCCATTTAGATAAGACCTCACATATTCAATACAGTGTTACCCTTTAGAGGTGGGAAAAATTAAGGTTAACATTTCTAGATCAGCATGGCTGTTAATTTCTGTACAACTGAGCACAGAAAACTAGGATAATTTTTTTCGAAGTTGACAGAACAGCAAGTTTCCAAATATCCAGATTACACATATGTGTGTGTATTTTGCAGCAATAGCAGCAATAGCTTTTCCAGGTTCTGCAGTCATTTGAATAAAATTGTAGAAATCTCCAGCACACTCCAATAAAAAAAAAGTAAAAAACAAAATCCCAGAAAACAGCAAATTTTTGTTACTATTGTGGTAACTGACACCGTTTTTCAAATTAGCTTCTCAATGATCACCTGGATTCTCACATTTAAAAACTTTAAATTCAAGTGCATAATTGTATCTCAGTAATTTATTGATGGTGCTGTTCATTCACTGAATTTAGATTTTATTTTTTGTTTCTGCTTTGTAGTTGAAACTATGCTTAATTCTGAGAATATAGCAAAAAGCCTCTCTATCATAGAATGTTTAGGTTATTCTTGGTGTGTGTTTTTTATGAGCAGTGTGCACTGAGTATCAACAGGTGTCTGCCATATATAACCTTGTGCTTACTTTCTTCTTACAACCAGTTCTTACAATTCTCTGGTCAGTGAGTCTTTTTCTGTTGGATCCATATTTATTGCCTAATCACTGTATAAAGCTAGAAAATGGTAAAAAAGAGAAAGGAAAGAGAACAGTGGAGCATCATGATGTCACAATGGAGTATTGTGGTGGGACAATTCTGCAATGTGATGTCAAAATTCAGCATCGTGTTGTCACAAGTCTACACTGTGATGGCACAGGGAAACATTCTGATGAAAGAGTAGGCCATTGGGAAGGTACAGTCCAGCACCATGATGTCATCATGTAGCATTTGATAACACACTGGGATGTTGTAGTGGCATAATATACTATTGTGATGCCACTCTGGAGCACAGTAGTGACAAAGCGTGTCAAGGTGATGACACATGCAGAAATTAAGGTGTCTTGTAGCAAAGCTACAGAGCATGTGATTTGACAATTCAGCAGTGTGCTGGCACAATGGAATATTATCTTCTTGCAATTGCGTGTGTGATGGCGCCATGGAGCACTGGGACACAGCAGAAGATTGTGCTGTCACAGGGCAGCTGGTGCTGTTGAAAGGAAGCTTCTGAAGGCACAATGCAACACTGTGATGATACAGTAACGCATTGTCTCGTCCTGGTTTATTATGATGTCAAAGGCTACTCTGCAGGGGCCTAACAGAGCACTCTGATGGAAGATAACCATTGAGATGAAGCACAGTGGAGCATTGTGATGCTGCAGCGCATATACTGTGGCGGCAATAGCATGTGGTGGCACACGGCAGCATGTGCTGATAATTCGGAGCAATATGATGGCACAATGGAGCATTATGAAGTCATAATTCAACGTCCACTACTGCAATGACACAATGCAGCATTGTGAGGGCAAAATTAAAGATGGTGATGTTAGAGTCAGCATTATGAAGACACAATGGAGCATTGTGACGTGGTCATTACGCTATTATGATAGCACAATGGAGAACTGTAATAGCAGCATTCAAAATTGTGACGTCCAATACAGTACTGTGATGGTACTACTCAGCAGTGTGATGGCGCACACAATAGAGTATTGTGATGACACACTGAAGCCAAGAGGTGTTGTGATGTCACAATTCAGCCTAGTTATGTCATGATCCTACATTGTGGTGACATAATGTACTAAGGTGGAAAAGATGGAGAATTGTGACGTCACAGTTTAATACTGTGATGGCACAATGCAGTATTGTCATGATAGAATGGGACATTGTAATATTACAGTGAAGCATGGTGCTGTCATAATCCAGCATTGTGTTGCCACAATCAACTCCATAATGAAACAATATAGCATTGTGCTGGCACCATATGGAGTTGTGATGTCACAGAACAGCTTGTGATGGTAAAATAGAGAATTGTGACATCATGGTGCAACGTTATTATGGCACAATAAGGCATTGCGATATCACGATACAGCATTGTGATGACACTGTGGAGCAATGTGGTGTCATCATATAACCTGCTGTAGTACAACAGAGCATTCTGATGGCACAGTGCAATATTGTGATATAACAGAGCACAGTGATGTCATAGTTGAGCACTGTGGTGGCACAGTGGAGCACGTGATGACCAAGTATACTATGGTGCTGGCATAATGGAGAACTGTGATACCATAGTATGCTATTGTGATATGAAAATGCAGCATTGTGAGAGTAGTGTGGAGTGCTTGGATGGCGAAAATGGAGAATTATGATGACTTCATACATTATTGTAGTAGTTCAATGAAGAACTGTGATGAAACAGTGGGTCCTTGTGATGTCACAGTATAGATTGTGATGGTAAAATGGAGCCTTGTGATGAACAATGCAGCGTTGTGATGAAACAGCAACACTGCAACCTCACAGTCTTGCACCATGACAACATAATAGGGTACTTAATGGCATATTGTAGCTTTGTGACATCAAAATGGTGCTTCTTGACCTATCTCAGGCTTCTAGTGTCTCCTGAAATGGAGCTGGATGAGAGAGAAAGAACATGGCAGCCATGGGCTTTGAAGAGTTCTTAGTGCCACCAGGCTCAGAGCAGGCTCTGCCTCCCCTGTTTGGTGGTCACATCCTGAAAAGTGAGCTACGGACAGAAGTGAAGTTTGTGTTTGATGGTCTCAATGGTTCAGGACTTCAAGAGGAAGATGAAGAGAAAGAGGCAGCCTGGGGGTCACAGGTGTTGCCAACAAGAACTAAATCAAACAAACATGCTGAGAATCAATACTAAGAATGAGCCTCCAAAGAAAGAGGGACTTTCCCTGTCCAAAAGACACCTGCAGCCCTAGACCCCAGCAGCCCAGCCCCTAGCGAGGGACTCAGTAGACAAAAGAGGCAGCTAGAACCATGGGTGGGGGCTTTGTTGACCCCAGACCTGGCCCCAGTGCAATGGGACCTCAGGGTTGGGGCCAAGGCATGATTATGAATGAGGAAGACTTTGGCTTTGAGGTAGATGAGGCCTTGGATTCACGCTGGATTTCTCGAAAACCAGACAAACTGCTATCCTACCCTGCCCTAGTCAGCTCACCCTTTGACTAACCCTCTCTCCTCAATAAGCAGACTTCCCTTGCTTAAAAAATGTAGCTGATTATGGTAAAATAGAGCATTGTTTTGACAGTGCAAAATTATTTTGGCACAATGAAGCAGTGATGTCATAGTTCAGCATTTGGGGCACAATAGAGTGCTGTGATGATACCATAGATTACCATGATGCAATACTGCATTGCGTGACACTAGAGAACTGTCATAACACAATAGGGCACTGTGATGAGACAATGGTGCATCATGACGCTACAATGTACTACTGGGATGTCAAAATGGAGCGTTGTTATGACAATGCAGCATTGTGATGTCATAGTTCATCATTGTGAAGCAACAGTATATCCTGTTATATACAGGATAGAGCATTGTGATATTATTACAATAATGGTTATTGTTACACAATGAAGCATTCTGATATCATAGTTCAGCACTCTGATGAGGCAATGTACTATTGTGATGAAACAATAAAGCACTTCAGTGTAACAATAGAGCATTGTGAGGCAAAATTCAAGATTGTGATGTCACAATAAGCCATTATGAGGAAATACTGTTCTATTCTGATGTCACAACTCAGTAGTGATGGTACAATGGGGCATTATGTTGACACAATGTAGCGTTGTAATGACAGTGCCTATATAGTGTGATGCTAAAATGGAACATTTGGTTCTGTGAATCGCAGAACCCTGTGATATCATAATTCAGCATTTATATTACACAATAAAATGCTACAATGTCACAAAATATCATCATGATGGTGACATGATGGAGCATTGTGGTGACAATAAAGCATTTGGTGGCAAAATGAAGCATTGTTATAATATGCCATTTTAATGGCACAATGAAGCACTCTGATCACACATCAAGGTATTGTGATGGTACAAAGGCCTTCTAAGGACTCAATGTAGCATGATGACATCACAATTCAGCATTGTAATGGCATAATGTCATATGGTGATGTTCAACATTATAGAGTAAGGATGGAGCAATGTGTCGCCATAATGGAACTCTGTAATGGCACAAAGGACCCATGTGGTCACCGTGTGGCACTGTGATGTCACAATCATCTGTGTTTGTTGGATACAGCCTTCACTGTGTTGAGGTATGTTCCTTTTAGCCATAGTTTCTTCAGGATTTTTATCATAAAATTCTGTTCGATACACAAGATTTATGCAAGCTCAAGCCAGACAGAAATCCTAGCATACAGGTAGAAAGGTGAACACAAAATCCCACCACTGTCTGAGGAGCTGTTGGCATTTGGCAGCTGTTGAGAGAAGGAGTGTCTGCTGAAGTGAGGTATGGCAGATGGACCACACTCCAGAACAGGCCCTTCTCTCAAACTGGACAAGATGAAGGGATAAAAAGAAGGTAAGTCAGGCAGTGATGGCACCTGCCTTTAATCCCAGCACTCAGGAGGCAGAGGCAGACAAATCTCTGAGTTCAAGACCAGCCTGGACTGCAGAGTGAGTTCCAGGACAGCCTGGGCTATACAGAGAAACCTTGTCTCAAAAAAGCAAAAAAGAAAGGGGGGGAGGGAGGGAGGGGAGAGAGAAAGGAAGGAAGGAAGAAGGAAGGAAGGAAGGAAGGAAGGAAGGAAGGAAGGAAGGAAGGAAGGAAGGAAGGAAGGAAGGAAGGAGTGGAAGAGTGGAGAAAGTGGGTATTTCAGGAGTTGAGGAAAATATGATCAAACTATATTGTATGTATAAAAATACTTTTTAAAATGTTAACATAGCAACAGAACCAGAAAATTTGAACACAGTGATCTTCCCAGAGACTTATACTCCAACCAAGTACCAGGCATGGAGATAACCTAGAACCCCTGCGCAGAAGTAGCCCATGGCAGTTTAGTGTCCAAGTGAGTTACATAGTAATGGGAAGAGGGACTGCCTCTGACATAATCTGATTGGCCTGCTCTTTGATCACCTCCCCCTGATGAGGGAGCAGCCTTACCAGGCCACAGAAGATGACAATGCAGCCACTCCTGATGTGGTCTGATAGACTAAGATCAGAAGGAAGGAGAGGAGGACCTCTCCTATCAGTGGACTTGGGGAGGGGCATGCGTGAAGAAGGGAGAGGGAGGGTGGTGCCAGGAGGGAAGGAGGGAGGGGCTTATGGGGGGATACAAAGTGAATAAAGTGTAATTAATAAAATAAAATTTAAAAAAAGAAAAAAATATGTTAACTTTATCAAATGTCCCCTTTTTATCCAATAATGTAATTTCTGCCAGTAAGTCTATTACTATGGCACATTACACTAATTTGTATTTTTTCAACAAACCTTTTATCCCTGGTAGGAAGCCAGTTTGGTGGTGGCATACTATCTTCTTAATATGGCCTGAACTTTGAAGCATTTCATTGAGAATTTCTGCATCTACTTTCATCAGGAAGACTGCCCTATCGTCTTCTTTTTATGGCTGTGTCTTTATCCAGTCGTGGTGTCAGAATTATAGTGGTATCATACAACGAGCTGGGCAGTGTTCCTTCCCTTTATGTTTTGTGGAACAGTTTGAAGATTGTTGGTGTTAAATCTTATTTCAAAGTTCAGTAGCATTCAGTAGTAAATCCATCTGGCCCATGACATTATTTTGTGGGTAGACTTTCAGTTGTTGCTTCAGTCTCATTACTGTTATTGATCCATTTAAGGTGTTCCTATCCTTTGATTAGCTGACATGTACTTAGAAATTTCTCTATTTCTCCTAAATTTTCCCATTTGCTGTAATGTAAGTATTCATAGCATTCCCCAGTCTTCTAGATTTCACTGGAATCTATCTATTGTAACAACTCCATTTTCTTTTTTTTTTCTTTTTTTTATCACCTTATTCAGTTGATGTACTAATTTACCAAGGAGATTTTTTATTTATTTTTATCTTTTTATTATTAGTTACATTTTATTAACTCTGTATCCCAGCTATATCCCGCTCCCTCATTCCCTCCCAATCTCACCCTCCCTCCCTCTTCTCCTCCCTGCCCCTTTCCAAGTCCACTGATTGGGGAGGACCTCCTCCCCTTTCATCTGACCCTGTTTTATCAGGTATCTTTAGGACTGGCTGCAAAGTCCTCCTCTGTGGCCTAGCAGGACTGCTCCTCCCTTGGGGGGTGGGGAGGTCAAAGAGCCTGCCATTGAGTTCCTGTCAGAAATAGTCCCTGTTCCCCTTACTATGGGAAACCAATTGGTTACTGAGCTACCACGGGCTTCATCCGAGCAGAGGTTCTAGGTTATATCCATACATGATCCTTGGTGGAGTGTCAGTCTCAGAAAAGACCCCTGTGCCCAGATATATTTGGTCCTTGTGGAGCTCTTATCCTTTCCACGTCACACTAACTCCCCTTCTCTCATATGATTCCCTGCACTCTGCCAAAGGTTTGGTTATGAGTCTTAGTATCTGCTTTGAAACACTGCTAGGTAGAGTCTTTCAGATGCCTTCTGCGGTAGACTCCTGTCATATGTCCAATGCACATCCCATTTGTCTTTCTAAGTGAGGATTGATCATCTTACCCCGTGTCTGCTTTCTTGTTTATCTTCTTTAGGTGTATAGATTTCATTATGTTTATCATATCTTGTAGGTCTATATAAGTGAGTATATACCATGTTTGTCTTTCTCCTTCTGGGATACTTCACTCAGAATGATCTTTTCTAGAGCCCACCATTTGCCTGCAAATTTCATGATTTCCTCGTTTTTGATTGCTGAGTAGTATTCCATTGTGTAAAAATACCACAATTTCCATTCCTCTGTTGATGGACATTTGGGTTGTTTCCAGGTTCTGGCTATTACAAATAAAGCTGCTACAAACATGGTTGAGCAAATGTCCTTGTTGAGTACTTGAGCAAATTTTGGGTATATACCTAGCAGTGGTATAGCTGGGTCTTAAGGAAGCTCTATTCCTAATTATCTGAGAAAGTGCCAGATTGACTTCCAAAGTGACAACTCCTTTTTCAGCTCTAATTTTGTTATTTATCAATCTATCAGTTAGTTTGGCCAATTTTGACGATCCTTTCAAATGACGAGCTTTTTGTCTAATTCTCTGTGTTGTTCTTAGACTCCGATTCATTAATTTCTGCTCTGATCATTATTATTTTGGGCCATCTGCTACACTTGGGTTTGCCTCTTATTGCTTTTCTAGAACTTTGAGGTCCACCATTGTATAATTGAAGATCTCTCACTTTTTAATATGAGTACTTATAAATATTTCTTTTAAGTCTACCTTGGCTGTATCTCAGAGGTTCTGGTCCCATTTTTCTTTGACTTCTAGGAGTTTTAAATTTTCTTTACCTGATTTCTTCAACAATCCAGTTTTAACTCAACACTTTGATGTTCGGTCTCAAAGTATCTATTTACTGAGGTGAGCTGTTGATTTGTAGTTTTAGTCTACTGTGGTCTGATGGTCCTGGGATTATCTTCGTTTTTTTTCATTTCTTAAGTCTTGCCTTGTGGTCTATAATGCAGTCAGTTTTAGAGAAGTTTCCATACAGTTCTGAGAACAGATGATTTTTTTAACTTTAGACTATCTTATGTAATCACCATAGTAACAGTAAAGAAAATAGTCTATAGAATATATGCAACCAAAATTGAGAAACGAATAAAAGTGTAGCACCATTAAAATCAGTTAAACACAAAGGACAATCATGAGGACTCAAGAAATCCAAAAAACGTTTTGATATTCATAAAATAATTTTAAAAACACAATAGTACTGGGCATGGTGGTGTACACATTTAATCCCAGCACTGTGTGGGGCAGAAGCAGGCAGATGGTTTTGAGTTCCAGGCCAGCCTGAACTACAAAGTGAATCCAGGACAGCCAAGGCTACACAGAGAAACCCAGTCCCAAAAAAACAAAAACAAAAAGCAAAAAGCAAAACAAACAAAAATACCCCACAATAGTACAGTCTTCTTTTCCAGAAAGAAATCTACACAGACATAGACTAAGCACCACAACTGGAAGTCATTAATTGGCAGAACATATTCAAAGAAAGGAGGAAAAACAGAGCTGAGCTGAATGACCCAGGAGAGGCCTGTTTTATTGAAATCTAAGAAAATAACAGGTTGAAAAGCAGAGTTATGTAGTATTGATCAATTAGTGCAGAGATTCACAACTGGTCAACGTGCTGAGAATCAATGACTATCCAATTCTCAGTCATAAATGGGACTTGTTTGTTTTTTTTAATGTTACCCACACACGCACAGTCGGGGAACATGGAGGGGAGAGCGGGAGAAGAATGGCAGAGCCAGCAGATGAGGAAGAATGCTGTGAAAGGCCGTCTTCTGGACACACAGTGCGATTGCACTCGAACTTACTGCAGCTATTATCACCTGAATAAGATCAAGCCCACAGGATCAGTCAGCATCCCAATGGATGACTAACTGGACCCAGTAGGTTATCAAAAAACAAACAAATGAACAGGAGTATACTTGAAGTTGGGAAAGGAACGTGCTGGTACACTATTTACATGTATGATATTGTTAAAGAGCAAATAAAAGAGATTCTACGTTTTTAAGGAGGGGTGAAGAATGGTAGTCCATTCTTCGTTAAAAACGATCTGGGGTAGCTATACTAATACTCGGCAAAAGAGTAATTTATCAAGCACACAAACAAAGCATTGTGGCACAGAAGGGAACTACACATTGATAAAAAGACCAGGAACTACGAAGATGGCTCAGTCGGTGCAAGTGTCCTCCATGCAAACCTGAGAACCTGAATTTGTTTTTGTTGTTTTAAGTGGCAGTGCGTGTCGGTAAGGGGCCACGGAGTCAGGAAGACCTCTAGAGTAAACTGGCCATTCAGCCTACCAAACTGATGAGCTTCGGTTTTAGTGAGAGATCCCCATCTCAAAAATAAAAGTGAAGTACCTTTGAGGAAGGACGACTTGGCATCAACATCAGGCCTACACACACGCATACACAGCTGCAGTCACACCTGCATGCACGTGTTCACACACCAGACACGTAAACAACACCACAAACACACATGATTTATCCAAGAAGATGTCAAAGCTAGGAGTAGATGGACACCAAATGGCGGAGCTCCTAAATACATAGTGAAAATACTGAGAGGACTGAAAAGAGAAAGAGACAAATCTGCAGTAAATGGTAGATTTTAGTATCTACCTTCCGTAACGAGGTGAAAATCGAAAAAAATAAGATAGCCTTATTTTTGACACTGGTGAAATGAATAAAATATTTGAGAGTAAATTCAATCAAGTGGAAGGGAAAACTGTAAAAATGTTGTTGAAGGAAATTAAAGATGACATACACACACTCACAAAGGATTGAAAGAAAATATTTGTTAAAACATCAACGTCCTAGCTAGGATGTTGGGGTGCTAAGGTAGAAGGCCAGGCTGTGGCTGCCCCATCTGTCTAAGCTCAGCCACTATCCTCATACGTTAGTTAAGGAGAGGTATAATGGTGGAAGCAGAAAAGGGAGATCTAGTGGTTTGGGAAGAAAAGAACAAATAAGGAGGTCTAGGGACACCAGGTTTATGCCAAGGAGGGTTTCAGTTTTAAGCAGAAGCAGCACTGGTCAAGGCAAAGGGGAAAGTAAATATGTAAGTAAGCAGACACGACCAAGGTATGATCAGGTTGATCATCGTCTCAGCTCTGGTCCTACAAAATGGTCTGATGCTAACCTGCCAGTCGAAGTTTCAGCAACCTGAGGAGACCAATCCGATTCCTCCAAGATGACCTGATCCAGGGGCTTGCCTCTCCATCAGAGAGGACAACTGTTTACAGCTTGGGAGCCACTCTGTCCTGCCTGATCTGAGGCCTGGCTGATGCAGGAATTTTGGGTTAAGACAATAACTCTTTGAGCCTTCAGCCTTAATTAAAGGAGGAAGAGAAAGTGGTCAACATGCTTGATACAGAGGTGAGTGGGTGACTAAAAGCAAAGGCGACAGGAGCAAAGCGGAGGCAAAGACATCAGGCTTTGTCCTAATTACTGTTATCACGTAGCCCCAGTGAGTAGTCCATGCTTCTAGAAGAAGCCATTCCCTAGAGCCTGTTATAACATACAAAGCAGTCTATAGGTGTAATGAATCCTGTGAAATCCCAATTATTGTTTCTTCCGAAATAGAAAAGCTCATCCTAAGATTTATATAGAGTCTCACAAAAAGCCCCAAATAGCCAAAATACTCTTGAAAAATAACAAAGCCATGGGTGTCATGGTTCCGATATAGAAACCTCATTACAAAGCTACATAATTTAAACAGTGTGGCATTGGTGGAAAGGCAAACAGATGCACCACTTGAATAAAACAGAGAACCCAGAACTTAACCTTCTCATATTGAGTTTAAAAAAAAAATCTTTTTTAAAAATGGCTTTAGCAGAGGTCTTTTCTGAGACTGATCCTCCAACCAAGGACCATACATGGAGATAACCTAGAACCCCTGCACAGATGTAGCCCATGGCAGCTCATCCAAGTGGGTGTCCTATTAAGGTGAACAGGGGCTATTTCTAACATGAACTCAGTGGCTGGCTCTTTGATCACCTCTTCCTAAGGGGGGAGCAGCCTTACCAGGCCACAGAGGAAGACAATGCAGCCAGTCCTGATGAGACCCGATAGGCTAGGGTCTGATGGAAGGGGAGGAGTATCTCTCCTGTCAATGGACTTGGAGAGGGGAATGGGAGGAGATGAGGGAGGGAGAGCAGGATTGGGAGGGAATGAGAGAGGGGGCTGCAGCTGGAATACAAAGTGAATAAACTGTAATTAATATAAAAATTTTTTAAAAATCAGAAAAAAAAAAATAGGCTTTAATTTCCGTTCTACAATGAAAGTAGAGCAAATAAGGTATAGTGCTAAGACTCTTCAAGTGAACAAAGGTAGGCCTTTAACAAACAATGACCGGAAAGCGAGAAAAAAAAGAGAAAGAAAAACAGAAGGTGGACGCTTCCTTGTAAAATTCAGGACAGTGAGCTTGAATATGTCAGGGGCAAATAATATCTCTTAGGAGAAAACTCA
This sequence comes from Psammomys obesus, assembly GCF_907164565.1. NCBI lineage: Eukaryota > Metazoa > Chordata > Mammalia > Rodentia > Muridae > Psammomys > Psammomys obesus. The sequence continues at coordinate 2,767,196 of NW_026596046.1, read as the reverse complement.
ACCTTGGAGATGACAATGACTCTTTGAGTATGACATTAAAAGCAAAGCCAATAAATTAAAACTAAGGAAGTCAAGCCACACTGAAACTGAAAGGTCAGGCATCGAAGGATGCAGCCAATGCAGTGAAGAGGGGACAGGGGATGTTTGCAAGTCACATAGTTGATCAAGGGTTATCACAAAGATTACAGAAAAAATTACCATGACATAGAACAGCCAAAAGAAACCAGGGCAGGAAAGAGACTTGTGTAAAATTTCACTGAACATACACAAGTGGAAGCAAGCTCAGGGGAAAGCATGCTATCTTCAAGCACTACAGAATACAGAGCCACAATAAGATAGGGCCTCATGACCATTAAACAGACAAAATAATTATTCAATTCCTCGGAACTCACAAAGGCTGCTCAGGATGGGGGAGATGGTTCTGTGGGTAAAATGCTTGCTTTGCAAGCATACACATGAACATACACGTATGCACACAAAAGAAATGGAAAGTCTTGTCATGATCAGCAGGTCCACTTCTGACATGGTGCCTAGAGAGACTGAAAGCGGGCTCTTGAACTATTTTTTTATACCTGTGCTCACAGCAGCATTATCCACAATAGCCCAAATGAGGAAGAAACACAAGTGTCCATTCGCAGATAGCTCTATTAAAAAATGTGGTATATCCATACAGTGGAATGTTATTTGGTTTAAAAAACGAAATAAATTCTGACACATGCTACCACAGGGATGAACCTTAAAGACTTTGTATTGTGTTCAATAGGTAGTCATAAAAGAATAAATATTGTATGCCACTCATTTGAGGGCCCTAGGGGTGTCAAACTGATAACCACGGTGGGGGAGGGAGGCTGAGAAGTTTGTGTATGATAAGAACAGTTTCAGACTGGCGAGATGGAAAGACTTCCAGAGTCAAGCTACCCAGCCATGAGCACCCTGAACACGCTGGGCTCCCCGCTCAGAAGTGACTAAGATGGTAAATTTTACGTCACACATGTTTCACAACAATTAAAAATAATAAAACGCTGGCAAGGAGGATGAGAAAGGGACGGCTCGTACAGAGCTGAGGAAACGTGACAGGCCGCGACGCAGTCTACCACATGACCCAGCAGTGGCACTGTGGCAGCCATCCCAGGAAAATGAAGATGTGTGTTGTTCGCATGAGAGCTCAAACGGCTTGGGCTGTAAGCGATTCGCCGTGCAGACAGCCCAGATAGTCCAAGTGAAGGCTTAGCGATAAGCCACAAAAAGAACAAGCTAATACACGTGTAATGTGGATGAGTCCTGAGGGAGTCACTGGGTTAAAGAGAGAGAAGGAAAAGAAAAAAGAAAAGAAAAGAAAGGAAAGGAAAGAAAAGAAAAGAAAAGAAAAGAAAAGAAAAGAAAAGAAAAGAAAAGAAAAGAAAAGAAAAGAAAAGAAAAGAAAAGCCAACTCCAAACAGCCACATGCTGCGACTCCAGCCAGGTACCACCTTTAAAACGGAAAATTCCCAGAACAGTATAGTGGTTGTCAGGGAAGATGTGAGGGGAAGCAGGACAAGCTTCACAGAAACTGGCACCCAGAAAAAGCTGTGGGCAGGAGCTCTGTGGACGTGGCTGCTTCTAGGGTATGCTGCCGTTTTGTTTGTTTGTTTGTTTGTTTGTTTGTTTGTTTTGTTTTGTTTTTCCAGGTTGTTGCCCTTGGCAAAACTGGTGTAGGGTATGGGGGACTCTCTCCAGCACTGTTGACTTCTGCTACCTCAAAACAACAAGGTTCATTTTAAAAGGGCCTACTAATCAGTTATTATCCTCTGCGGTTTCTGTGGGCTTCCTCCGCGCTGTCTGGGACCAGCGGAAGGCTCTTCCCTGACGTATGTGGCAGTCAAACACTGCTGGTGGTGAGGACTCGAGCTGGGCTGTCGTCCAGAACAATGAGTCACGGCTTCCCTAGGTTGCCTGGACTTCCTCACACCATGGTGTCTGGGATCGGGGGTGGGGATGAGGAGGGGAATGGCCCAAGAAAAACAGATGGAAGGTGCGCCTAAGCCTCAGATGTCACCCAGCAAAGTCACCCACCACAGGCAGATCCTAAAAATATCACCATCTACAATGTGAGGGACCGGGTTGTTCCAGTTGTTGTGGGCAATTCTGAAAGCAACGTCCTCCACAAACATCTCCCAAGGCCCAGAGGTTCCAGGACCTTAGCACCTCCATGAACCCTTACCTCTAACCTCCGTTTATAAGGTGAGCCTGGGTCACGTGGCCTAGGAGAAGAAAATCTGAAGGAGACAGGAGAATAAATTCTCAGAGGACATGTCCATCTAGCAAAGGAGAGGGACAATAGCTACAGGCAATTCATAGCTAGGCTTATCCTCCTTGCATGGTCCCATGGGGCCAGCAACGGCACACGGGTGGGAGGGAAAGATACAGACCAGCGCTCCAGCAGGGACGGTTGACATTGGCAATCACTCCCAGACTGTGTCACCCAGAACCCAAGGAGGGGCACTGCCAGAGTTGCTCAGAGGCAGGCGACTAGGCTGGAGGAAGACCTCCAGACCTACCTGAGGTCTTTTTGGAGGGAGGGGACCCCGAAGGCACCCCTCTTCAGCCTCTTTTTCTCTCAGGAAAATGGCCCGGGAAGATTATCCAGGAATGACATACATTTCTTTCCCTCCATTCCCTCATCCCACCCTCTGATACCAGCTGCCCAGCAAATCTGCAGTTACTGGCTCGCTCACTGGGGGGGGGCAAGGGGCGGGACTGGAATCCACTTCCTAGGGAAGATAATGGGATCTCTAGAAGAGTGAATGTTGTCACGGGCAGTTTGTAAACATTTCATCCCTGACAAAGGTCTCCCAAAGTAGTAGAGCAGGAGCTCCAGAAGGGCGTCTAGAAGACATGCCAGTGAGGGGCAGACAGGACTAAAATCTGCCAGTGCTCAGGAGGAAGTGACCATGGTGAGTCCTCCCTGAGGACCCTGATTAAAAGCTGCAGCCTTGATAGAAGGGGTAATGGGAACTGGCCAAGAAAGGAGTCCATTGTGGGGAGGAGCATAAGCAAAATAAAACGGTGGTCTGAGCCACGTGTGGCTTTCTACACACCTGTAGACAAATTATTGTAATTTGATGGATGTTCTAGTGTGTTTGGTGATTCTCGGCTCGGCTTCGTTGGTCCTCCTCTTCCGAGCTGAGGCAGGTCGCTGGCAAATTCCATTTCCAAGCCATATGACTCTCTTTAACCTTGTAGCGATAAGATTGAGATTCTCCATTTCCTTAAAATGCCTAAGATTGGGTATTTTAGCGATAAAGGAGGCTAATTTAGTTCTGAAGACTCAAGAGCGTGGCTCTGGTACCGGCTGGATTCTGCTGGATTCTGATATCGGCTGGATTCTGGTGAGGACGGTATCACAGTGGTGGGAGCATGTTTCAAAGCAGGATTTAGGAAGGTGCCTGGCTTACAGTAATGTTCTCTTGGTAACTTAGCCTGATCCACTCCCATGATTAATCATTCCTGAGGGTAGAAACCCCAGCACACACTCCTTCCAATTAAATCCCATCTTTAAAGGTCTCAACACCTCAACGTGGGCCACTGGGAAATGAACATCCCGCACATGAGATCGAACCACACCAAAACAAAAAACAAAAAACAGCGCTGACTGAAGCTCTCACCATTCTATTACCTCAGAGATTTGTGGGTCAAGAGTCCACACACAGCCAAGTAGATCCTCTGCCAATATCTGCCCTGTCACCCCCTGTATGGAGCTCACCGCCTGACTTTCTACAGTCTCAGAGTACAAGACTAGGATCTGCCACATCCTTGGTAACTGCAGGTCAGCTTGTCTGTGCCACTCAGACCCCACAGGCAGTTAACAACACAGCCGTTTGGAACCTCCCAAGCTAGGTCTGTCTGCCTTCTTCTTTTATTGGCTCCTCTGACTGGATCAGGCATGCCCGGGATAACAGGAACAGTCTCCCTCTTGGTGATCTCAAAGTCGACTTCCAAACGCCGACTCGTGAGATTGACACCTGTCCTGTGGTACAGCACGTTCTACACCCTCAGGAAGAAGGTATTATGTAGAGACTGTGCTCCGGGATGGGAACCTTAAAACACCGTAGAATTTATCTGGACATTGGTTGTAGAAATTTCTAAAGGTGGCACAGTTGTTCCTGGGCCACCGTCGTCTTTACAGTACATGTGAAAGGCAGGTGAAAATTCTTGCATGAACTGGGCATGGTGGGGCACACCTTTAATCCTAACACTCTGGAGGCAGAGACAGCTGGATCTCTGTGAGTTTCAGGCCAGCATGGTCTATATAGTGAGTCTCCAGCCAGCCAGAACTATATAGTGAGAATCTACCTTAAAAAAAAAATTTTTTTAAAGGAAGGAAAGTGCATTATTGCTGAAGACATCACATTTTAAAAATTCAACCAAGCATTCAAGAGCATCTGCAGGGCTGGAGAGATGGCTCAGAGGTTAAGAGCACTGGCTGCTCTTCCAGAGGTCCTGAGTTCAATTCCCAGCAACCACATGGTGGCTTACAACCATCTATAATGAGATCTGGTGTGCATGCAGGTGTACATGCAGACAGAACATAGTATACATAATAAATAAATAAATCTTAAAAAAGAAATCAAGAGCATCTGCTACAAAAGAAGTCAGAAAGCAATACTCACAGAGTTAGCATTCCAACCTCCCAGCAGCCACTGGGCCAACCCAAGTCTCTTCATGGTGTCTTGGTTGGGGTTTCTATTACTTTGACAAAATTCTATGACCAGAAGCACTGTGAGGAGGGGGAAAAAATGTGCTTGGCTTATATTTCCACATCCTAATCCAACATCTGAGGAAGTCAGGACAGGAAGTCAAGGAAGGAACAAGGAGGCAAGAACTGAAGCAGAAACCATGAAGGGCCACTTGTTCCTCCTAGTGCGTTCAGTTTGCTCAGCCCAGGGCCACCTGGTTGCAATGTCCATGGCAGGCCCCACCTTTCCATGTTAATCATCCATCAAGAGAGTACAGCAAGGCCTGCTCACAGGACAGTCTGATGGGGTCCTATTCTTCCCTCTTCTCAGATAGGTCAAGTTGACAAAGGACAAACCAACACCATAGGTATATAGTCACCCTTTCACCCAGAGTAGAAGTGTCCAAGGCACTCAGCCGATGCCTGGCCCCATGGACAACGCTGGGACCTGCACACACTGGTTTTTCCCTATACACACAAGTGTTTGAGAAACTGTAATTTGTAAATTAGGCACAATAAGACTAACAGTAACTAGTGATGAAACACAATTTAACAATTGACTGTAATAGAGGTCATTTAAGAGTTTGGAATTGTTTCCAGGTTTTCCATTCATCAGGTTTGAATCCCAGTCAGCAGAGGGTAAGTGAGAACAGAAAGTCTGTGCCCAGTGGAAGATGACTGCTTCAATGACTTAGTGTGTGTTAAGCTGTTGAATCCACAAATTACTTTAGAACAATAAGTATGACTAAAAACCACAATGAGATTGACGAAGGTTTCTGTTATGAAATTAAAGCATTAAAATGTTTTGTAATATCTTCTGGGTGACAAAAACCCACTTACTTATTTTTATGACTTACTCTGGTATTTGATCATAATATACTTGATTTGTGGTTAATTTCTAAAACTGAGTTCTATGTTAAGAATTTTAGGGGGTGCCAACTACTCCTACCTCAACAAAAGGAAGTGCTCCAAACTAAGTTTATGATATAAAAATGATTTTCCGGTTTGTCTCTATTGCAGGTTAAGCAGAGTCTGTGAAAATCTTAATGTGTTAGAGTTAGTGACTTGCTGAATAAAGACAGGGAAAATAAATTTTATGGGCACAATAGCAAGCCTATGAATTATGACCTTATTAATCAGGCAGACAATGGCATCAACAGCACAGTCAGGCACACACCGTAATTAAACTCAGCCATCTGTGATATTTCGCCATGTTCTAGTCACATAAAGTCTATAGTATGACGCGTCTTACTTGCTGTATGACTTCTGCAGTTAGATTCGCAGGGCTTGGCTGCTGTTGCTTTGGAAGGCACTGAGAAGCCGGGATAGGGAAATGGCTCCCTTCTACAAACTTGCCTACTGTATACTAGGCTCAATTTTAGTATCAAAAATAGAAAAGAAGGAGGAGGAGAGAAGAAAGTGTGTCTTGCTTAGGCTGGCTACAAGAATTCACAAATCACTGGATTCTGTTGGACAGTCCCTCGATGGCGCCACCACGTGGCTGATTAGTACGATGACAGAAATATAGTCTCTCCACATGGAAATTCTGACACTTTGGTCCCTGGGAGGTCTTGAAAATTCAGAGAGAGGAAACTATTGACTAAAGACACAATCCTTACTATTTTTAGGGCATAAAAATCTCTGAGTGATAGGCTTTAGTGTGTAGTTTACAGTCAAGGTCTGTAGAGCCACTTGTACTGGCTAAAAGAAAAGCCGTACGTGTGTGTGTGTGTGTGTGTGTGTGTGTGTGTGTGTGTGTGTGTGTG
>NW_026596046.1:2715657-2760706 GCF_907164565.1 Psammomys obesus | reverse complement strand
GTGTGTGTGTGTGTGTGTGTGTGTGTGTGTGTGTGTGTGTGTGTGTGTGTGTTGCGCGCGCGCAGCAGGAAACACATTGAAAAGATTGAGCCCTAGAGTCTGGACCATACCTAGGCTGGAGTGCAGGTTTAGGCTGTGAGATTTTTGCGCATGGTTCTGGGTATCTCCGAGCTGGTTTTCTCATGAGAAATGAAAACAGCAGAGACTCTGAGCTATAAAGCTCAGCCTGGACCCTGGCCCTAGGTAAGGGCTGGACAGCAGAGCTCTTCCCCCTCCTCCTTCCTCTCCCCTTCTCTTCCTCTCCTGCCAGGCAACTGCTGAGTCCTGACGGAACAAAGTAGAGAATCAGGATGCCAGCCCCCAGGATTGTGGAAATCCCCCTTCCTCTGAGACCCTCACAGTGCTCCTATCCTGGGATTCTCCTCCTTTCCCAGGCCTTCCTAGCTTCACTTTTGTCTTTGAGTATCTGGCACCTGATGGCCCCAGACCTTGAACTAAAGGGAGCATGGAAGACCACGGAAGGACGCCGTCTTCCCTGTGGGGCCTCAGCTGCTTTGGCCTCAGTAGGCCAGCCCTCAAGAACACCCTTCCTTTACTTATTGTACCACGCATAATTTGATTGCCGTGACTCTACAGAAATCCCCACCTGTGAGAAAATGGGCTCAGGCTGCAGCTTTAGGAGAAAACAGACAATAGCCACAGGTGTTCTTTTGTGTCTAGACAAACTTTCTGTTATTATTCGAGAAATCCTTAAAAACCATACTAATAAACATTTTTTAACTTGAAAATGAAATGAAATGCTCAGCCTTGCCTGGGACCTCCGTAGTCCTCTGCAATCCTCCCAGTTCTCCGTCCTTCTCCACCCCTTCCTGCCCCACTCTTCTTTGTCCTCCCCTCCTGCCTCTCCTCTGCATCCCTCCCACCAACACCCTGCAGATATCTTTTACACCTCTTTGGTCTCACTTCCCCCAGCCCTCTGGACTCTCTCCTGCGCCCCTGTGTCTCCTCCCTCTCAACCCTGCTTTCTTTGGTCTTCTTGGAGTGGATGCCTGACTTCACCTCTCTCCAGAAGCTGCTCTTTAACAGTCTCCTGGTACCAAACTTAAAGAGTCTGACTCTGAAAATGGGGAGGAAGAGAGTGGGGAGGAGGAAGGGGAAGAGAAGGGGAGCAGGAAAGAGGAGACGGGGAGAGACAGAGAAGGGAAGAAGAGGAGGGGTGCATTAATGTTAGGTGGAGCCAGCCCCACTGGAAGATTCCTGTGGCAGCTTGCAGCTCTCCCCACCTGACCAACCACACAGTCGTCTCAGAGACCGTGAGGTGCCGCAGCGGCAGAGACATCCCCCTGGCAACACCAGCCCTGGCCTTCAGTGTGTGAAGAAAATCCTAAGATCCTGTGGCGTTCGGCAGTTAAAATTAAACAGAGCACACAGCCTTCCCGTGTGCGTGTGTGTGTGTCTCTGTGTGTGTAATCACAAACACGAAGGAGGTTAAGGGGGAACTGGAAATGAGCACCCTGTAACTCTGGAAGAGGGGGCAACAAGGATGGGAGGCAACAAGGGAGGGCTCCCCACCTCCCTATCTCTCACCAGCAGGTGGGGACTTCAGCCACTTTCTGTCAAATATTAACAAACCAGTGCTGGGAGCCTTTTGCCTAGAGAAGCCAGTATTTGTCCCAGAGAAACTTCTGCCCAGAGCCTGTTGCCAGTGGAGCTAAGAGGGAAGAGAGCGCCATGCACACAGGTGTACCCCAGTCCTGGCCCAGGCCTGCAACTCGGCCCCACTGGGCGCTTCTGCCTGGATACAGCTTCTGGCTGCCGGAGTGCAGCCTACACCTTCTGACCTCAGGACTTACACTAGGCCTTATCACTAGGAGCAGATGGTTCAAGAGTCCATCTGGAGGCCAGCTCCAAGGCCTGGCTGTCCTTCCTATCATCCTACACTGCTGTGTCCAGGAAGTACTCGGCCCAGGCCTGGCTGCTCTGACTTCCTGCTGCTTCCGGAAAGGGGAGGGGGCGCTAAAGAGCAGGAAGTAAGGTAAGGAGATTCTGCCTTATTCTCCTCAATGAGGGGGCTCAATGATTCAAAGCGGTCTCACTGCCACCCCTGTCTGGGCCCTGCCCCTTCTCTCACCCCTCCCCCATTCTCAGGTGTCCTCCTGCCCTCTTCTCTGGACCATACCTTACCTCCAGAGCCTCCCTTGCCTACACAGGTTTGCTGCTTGGTGCTGTCTGAACTAATGCCCTCTGAGATCCTGGGATCCTCCAGCAGCCAGTTCTGCCAATCCAGGGGTACATGAGCGATCAGAGCAAGATCAGTCAGCAGGGAACTTTCCAAGTGACTGACTAGACACGAGTAGACCAGAAATATCAGTGACTAAGGCTGAGTGTGACCTCACAGATACATAGAGACTCTAGAATGTAACATTCTAGAAGAGTGGCTGGGAGATACACTTCTCTCCCTCACTGCCGCCAAAAAAAAACTACCTGATCTTCTGAAACTTGGATGTCAGCCTTGTCTGGAAGCAGGAATGTTCTCCCAGCTGCTGATCTGTCCAAGTCATACTTACAGGTTTACAGTCATGGTTGGTGTGGCAAAGGCCACTCTGCCTGACAGATGTGCGACTAGCTGGGAGTTCCTCGGCTGTTAACTGGCACCAACACCACTTCCTGTGTGTAGTCCGCACTTGTACCTCAGCCTGGGACCATGCACTGGGTCCCATGTCTGAACACCAGAAGATGAGCCCACCTTCCTCTAAAATATATGCTGGGAGATGAGCCCAACTCTGCCAGTTAGTTTAAATGTGTAGGTTGGTTTAAATGTTTACAGCCTAGGATCATTTGGAAAGAGAGCCTTCATTGAGGAATTGCCTAGATCAGGTTAAACTCGGCATGCCTGGGGAGGAGGGGGCGTGTCTTTATTGTTGATTGATGCACCCAGTCCATTATGGGCAGCCCCATTCCCTGGGCAAGAAGCCCTGAAGAGTATAAGTGAAAAGAAATAGCTGAGCACAAGTCACCTAGCCAGCAGCCAGAGGTGTGTTTCTCTCTCCTCCTGACTGACCAGCTGCTCTGAGTTCCGGCCTTGGCTTCCCCTTAATTAGAAGACTGTAACCTGGGATTGTAAACCAGATAAACTCTTTTCTCTTCTAAGTTACTTTTGGTCAGGATATTTTATAACAATGAAAGTAAAAACAGGACACATACCTTCCTCCAAAAATACCTGCTAGGCTTGGGTGGAGAAAGAGCAGTCTGTCTCCTCTCTCCATCTCTGTCACCAAGTGACAGAGCATCAAGAGATTCAGTGGGAGTCAGTGGATAGGGTGACAAGGAGTTTCTCAAGGGTCCCTGCTAGAGGCCAGATGAGCCCTGCAAGAATGCAGGAAACTCAGATCCAATGCTCAGAAGACAGGCCACCACAAAGTGCTCTGAAAAACTGAGGCAAAGTTCACATGGGACATTTGCTCCCTGACCTCAGCATCTGTCCCCAGAGAATCAAGCCTGTCCATGGTGAGGTGGCCTTATCCTGGCAAGTGTCCAGATGCTTGCTCATGGTCATCTGTGTTACCCACTAAGAAGGCTAAATAAACCTTCTTAGGATGGATCAGAACTGACCAAGGGGCAGGAGAGAACATATGTATCTTTGTGGGTCAGCATATGGAGGTTTGCTGCTTTGGCATGTCTTTCCCATCTGAGCAAAGAAGGAGTGGAACTCGGGGACCTGTAGCTGTGGCAGAAGATATCTGGCCTGCCAGTCCAGGACAGACTGGGGAGTCCCAGGCTGACACCTGTGCTGAGGCTGTGAAACCTGAGCAGGAGCTGTGTGCCTCCTGACCAAGCCCCAAGCCAGAGGGGATAAGTCGAGAAGATGTCTTAGTTCCAGGGAGCAGAGGCTACAGTGGCTCCTGTGTCCCCCCAGCAGCCTTCCCAATAAGCTTGCAACTGCAAAAAGTGAGACTTATCAGAATTCGTGTTCATGGGCGGAAACTTGTGGGGTCCCTGCAAGCATAGGGGCGATGTCACATGTACACAGCGGTGTCCCATCTGATTATATTTTACTGTCAGTCACACCCCAACAGTATCTAATGACTTCAGTTGAAGCAGCACGCACAGGTGCCAGCAGAGCTGTGAGGTTTAGAGACAAGGAAAGCTGATTGTTAAAAACAGGTGCATTCTGAGGAGTGGGTAAGATAAACACTCTTTAAGAAAAATTTGAAAAATACCAAAACATTATAGTTCATACTGGGAAGAAACCTACTACAGGATCTCCAAGTTGCAGTTTTAAAATTTATGTGATGCTGCTAGCAATAAATTGTGAAGTGGAGAGCTTTCTGAAACTCCGTTGAAACTTGTTTGGTGGAACAGGGCCAAGTGGCACAGTCTGTAATCCCAGCACTTGGGGAGGCAGAGGCAGGCAGATCTCTGTGAGTTTGAGGCCAGTCTGGTCTACAAAGCAACTCCAGGATAGCCAAGGCTACGCCGAAAAACCCTGTCTCGAGAAACAAAAACAAAACAAGAAAATGTTTGGTGCCATACCTCCCAGAAAACTATGGCCTACAGGTAGTCACTTGTTTTCATAATAGTTTTACTGGAAGCTACCACAGTCGTTTCTTTCCTTCTATCTATAGCAGACCTCCCTCTAGTGACAGGTGAGTAGTGACAGACACCAAAATGCTGGTTGTGTGGCCCTTTCCAGACATGCTTGCTGACTCCTGTACCAAATAAATTTTGAATTATCCTTTAAATAACAACACAGAAAAATTTGACCTATGGGCTTAGAGATGGCTCAGTTGGTAAAGTGCCTAGAGTGCAAGCACAAGGACAGGGTTCGGATCCCCAGCATCTATGAAAAACCAGATTAATTGACACTTTTGTGGTCCCAGCCCTGGGGAGGTCGACAGTCAGGTGTTTACTGAGCAGCTAGCCTAGCCAACAAGTGAGCTCCAAGTTCAGTGAGAAACCCTACGTGAGGAGAAAGCAACTGAGGAAGGTACCTGACTCTGCCTCAGCCCCTGACCTAGGGGCGAGTGGGAGAAGGGTTGGTGTGGTGTTGCATTGATCATCAGTGGTCTGTGAGTTAATCGATCATGGCTTGGTAGTACAGCTTCCATGAAGACACAGGACAGTGTTCACAGAGCTTCCCAGGAGCAGGGCACATGGAAAGTCCTGGATGGTATGGGCTGGGAGAGGGTCCGTGCCCCTCTCTTCACACCATATGCCTGTCTTCATCTACATCTTCTGATAGTAAGCTTGAGAATGTGTTTTCCCATGCTCTGTGAATATATGTTGCAAACTACTGGTGCCTGAGGGGTTTGTGGAACCCCGCAGAGATCAGCTGCACTGAAGAAACAGCCTGTGGCTTTCGACAGGCATCTAAAGTGGTGGGCTGGATAGTTTTATGTCTACTTGACACAGCTAAAGTCATTGGAGAGGAGGAAACCTCAATTAAGAAAATGTTTCCGTAAGATCAAGCTGTAGGCAAGCCAGTAGGGCATTTTCTCAACTAGTGATTGCTGGGGGAGGGCCCAGTGTGTTGTGGGTGGTGCCAGGCTCGGGCTGGTGGTCCTGAGTTCTATAAGAAAGCAGGCTGAGTAAGCCAGTAAGTAGCACCCCCTCCACGGCCTCTGCAACAGCTCCTGCCTCCGGGTTCCTGTCCTGGCTTCCTTCAGTGATGGACTATAATGTGGAAGTGTAAGCCAAATAAACCTTTTCCTCCCCAGCTTGCTTTTTGGTCATGGTGTTTCATGGCAGCAATAATAGCCCTAAGTCAAGTGGTGATGGGGAGACAGTTGGTGACAGTCCTCAACCTATGCGATATGACCCTTTATCTAGGCAGTCTCATAATTAAATTAGGTTAAAGGACACCCAGTTGGTGTCTGCCGCAGTATGGCTGTTTGCTAGTGAAGAGTGACAGGTGGCTGGTGTCAGAGTGATCTGCCTTGCAAGAGTGTACAACAGAAGCTGGGTTCAAGTTCTGCTTTTCCACTACATCTCTATAGTGTTGGTGAGACGTATGGGATGAATGCAAATGCAACGGAGATTCGCTTAGACTCCTTTGACCTAAAGCATGTATGTTAGTTACTTTACTCATCATTATGACAAAATGTCCAACATAAACAGCTTCAGGAAGAAAAGTGTTCCTGGCCTCACTCTTCAGAGATCTCTGTCAGCAGTTGACGGTGGTGGGAGCCTGTGAAGGGAGAGGCAGGCTACTCAGCTCACGGAGTACAAGAAGCAGAGAGAGGAAAAGGACCAGAGACCAGGTGTAACCTTCAAAGGTACACTCTTAAACAAGAACTGAAGAGCAGGCCCCGTATCCAAAATAGGACCGCTGTCTAGGCCCGAGCACGCACGCATGAACCTGAAACCACAGCAGCAATCATTTAAAAGACGATTTTGTGTAACAATTAGAAGACTCTTAAGTGCTGAGTAGATGCCAGTTGAGAAGATCTGTAGTTAATCTCGTAGGCTGTGATAATGGACCTGGATGGTAGAAAAAGTGAGAAGAGTCATTATGGTTTAGAGATATGCTCTTGCCATACAGTAATGGCCTCCAAGGAATTACTCCCTCTTCTGAGGTTATTTGCATATCCCCTCCCATATGAATCCTGGGTTTGGCTGCAAAACTTGTTTTGGCTAATGAGACATTAGCCAACATGATGCAAGCAGGGGCTTGTAAAGTCCTTGCAGACTGGAGCTTGCCTTCTATTGCCGCTGGCAACTCTTGGAATACCGCCACTGTTGGAGCAAGCCCAAGCTAGTCTGCTGTGGAGGCCATGTGGAGAACTGAGCCACCCTGCCTGACTGCCAGACCAGTGAGGGAGGCTCTCAACGGCTCTTCAACGCCAGTCAAGTTATGAGCCCACTGCATCCACATTTGAGAGCCTAGCCTGTCATGATCCAATAGTCCTATAGTTCCCATACACAGATAAATGTACAGATGCCTGGAGATTTGCTTCTGAAGGTGGGTGAAATGCAGCTGTTGATGGAACAAGACTTATTCTACGCTGACAGTGAAGCTGGTGAGGGTTTCACCCTGTTATACCTTTGGTAATATTTGAAATTGCAATTTCCAGAATCAAAGATAGAAAGAAGAATTCAAAAGAGGAAGGGGCACATACACACACAAACACACACCAAATGACACACGAATGCACATACACACATGCATGGACACATGATACAAAAAAGAAAAAAAATAAAGGCCTAGAGGGGAAGGAAAGGAGAATGAGCCTTCAGTCTATTAGCAGATAAAACAAGACACAGAAAAGCAAAGTAAAATTTCCAGAGCAGCACAGCTGAGTTCAAACAGAGCTCATTGCTGGCTCTCTGTTACCAACCCTCACACAGAGGAAGAACAGGTAGGGATAATTGCTTCTCGCTTGAGAAAAACATGTAGCTGGTCTAAGACAACAGGAAATGGTGAAACTGTTGATGACAAGCGATTTTCGCCTATTATTTGAGAAAAAACATGTTCTGCCATGTGCAAGCACTGTATTTCATAAAAGATAGACAAAGATGTCTCCCTTCCACGCCCTCCTCTGCTGCCGCTTGGCACCAACAGCTTGTTCTGTTTTCAAGCGTGTATAATAACTATGACAGAGATAAGCAGGGCTATAGTACCGTGTGCCAGGACAGCAATACTAAAAATTCGTCTGCTAGTCCAAATATATGGAAGTTGTCTCTTTCCCACACATTCAAAATGAGCAAGGCTTTCATTATTCATCAAATGGGGAAATTAAGCAGTGCAATTATCTGTCTATTGCCCGAGGATAGCTCGGGCACTGTTTAATCAGACGTTGCTATGGGAGGCTGCAGACTGCTCCTGACCATAAACAGACATTAAAGAGAGTTGCTTCATAAAAAAATAAAAATTAAAAAAAAAATTCTTCACGGTCTTTGTACCCAGTGTTGGTTTCCCTGAGAACTTCTGAATCTTAGAACTCGGGTAGAGTTTAGGGAGAAGAGGGAAGATTCTAGAAGGTGATAACTAGACCAAAAAAAAAAAAAAAAAAAAAAAAGCCAAATACTGCTATCTTTCTCATAATTGAATTGCCAGGGCCCCTGCCTGCCTTTTCTTGGGAGTGGTGTCCAAGAGGCCTACAGGGCTCTGTATTTATGTTTGATGACTGGTCTGAAATCCTAGAGCCTTGAAGCCAGCTGGCAGCGCCTGCTGAGGCCCGTGTGTCGCCAAGGGCAGAATCAGCAGTACTGGCCACAGCTCAACCCAGTCTTACAGGTCACTGTAATAACAGAAATAATCCTGGGTGGGCAGAGGCAGGGCCCAATTTCTCTCTCCTCAAAGGCCTGCAGGAAGGACCCAGAAACTGAAGCTTTTAAAGTTCTGACTTTCTGTGGGTCACACTCAAAAGTCATATTACTTTGTCCTGACTATTTGCCACTTTCTTAACGAAAGTTTTGTTACAAAGGGGGTCACTGGGTGGATGGTAATAAGGAAGTTGAGAGTTCTAGGCTCAGTGAGGTTAAGGCATGGCTGACCTGGATGCCCCCCAAGAATGGCAAGTGGGGACCTTGGGAGCTGAAGAGAGACAAGATGTCTCTCTCATCAGCAGTTCTGTCTGACTGCAGCCTGATGCCCAGGAGAGCTAAGCCTGTTACTTCCCCAGAGCCTCCTCAGCCCCAGACACTGAAAATTGTCCCTTTTCACCCATTTCCTCTCTCTGCTTCTCTTCCTGCCCCACTTCTCTGTCCTGCCCCTTGGGGTATCCCACTGCCCCTTTGCTGCATGAACACACAGGAGGAAAGTTCACCAGCTAACGGCGGTCCTGGGGGACAACTAATGCGTGCCAAACAACGGGGCCACGCTGGCAACCAACCTAGATACAGACAGCGGAGGAAGGGAATGGGTGGGAGACAGAAGTGGTTGCCTAGGTAAGCGGAACTGACTCTAGCTGGTGCTGAATACACAAAAGCGTGTCCGTGTACCGTGGTGCAGGAAACACAGGCTTCACTTGGCCAGGAAATCACTTCTCAAACCCGGCAGTCCTGGAGGGAGACCAGGCCAACCCCAAGCCCCTCAAGGCCTCCCTTTTCAGAGAGATTCAGTGCGGGCAAAGCGTAGACTAAGGCCAGCCTCCCACAATAAGCAAGGAGGACCGTGGCAGGATAGTCACCAAAGGCTGCAGACTGTGTGAGGGAGCCGGGGCGGGGGGGGGGGGGGGAAGGGGGGCAGGGAACTATTCAATAAGAGCCCTACTTTTTTACGAAGGTCCCCAAGCCGGAGAGCTCACAGTGCTTGGAACATTGTCAGCCGTCACGTGGTGCTGAGGACACGTTGAGTAATGCAAGGGCTAGCCCAGACCCCTAGGTCGCTGGACTACTAGAAGGCTCAGCATCCGTGCTGCTCTGGTGGCCGGTTCTCGCTCCACGCTGCTCCACAGAGGCAGACACTTCAGGACTGCTGGCAAGCCAGGGCGTCTAGGATGAGAGCCCTCTAGACATCAATCCCTGCAGATGGGGGATGGGGCTTCCTGCAACCTCCCCAACCTCGCCCCAGGAAGCGTGTGTGCGGAGGCGTGTGGCTGACACCAGGGGGCAGGGCAGATGAGGGCACTCCGAATGAGAGCGGCCCAGAGGAAGCCTGGAGAACAGGCAGGCTGAACAGGTCATGGGAGCAGCCTGCCCACCCATCCTCCACTCTACGATCCCCAGGGCAGTGCAACCAGACATCTCCGAGGTCAACCTAGCGGGCCTGTGCCCTGGGTTAGGGACGGTAGGCCCTAGCCAGCCGTGTCCTGCCGCCTCGCCCCGCCGCGCAAGACCCCATTTCCCAATGTGGGCGGCCCCGCCCTCCCTGCCTGCCTCTCGCGCACGGACGCCACCTACTGTCGCTGTGTCTCCGAACCTCAGCCCTGTCACCGAACCAAAGTCCTGTCGCCGCCGCTGCTGACCCACTTTCTCTTCCTCCTCCCGGAGCCCATAATAAACGTAGCTGCCCAGCAGAGTGGGTGCCACCGGCCCTCCCTGCCCCCCCACGCCCCTCGCAGGAAAGGCTTGGGGCAGGGGGTAGAGGGAGGCTAAGGGAAGAGGGAAGGGAGAGGGAAGACAGGAGGAAGGAGAGGGGTAGGCAGTGCCGCTACCAGCTACGGAGGAAACCCTGAAACCTTGAAGTGCACGTCAGCCCTAGGCTGACGATTCTAGAACTCCATCCCCAAGCTCGTGCCCTAGGGGCTCCAAACTCAGTGTGCCCCTTGCTACACACTCATCTCCTGGGCTGCTCCTCCCCAGGCTTGGACAGTTTCGTACAAGACCCCTTATTCATTAACTGTGAACTAGGGGAACTGCTGTCCCATAGGGCAAGAAAGAAGAAGGTGACTGCCAATGACGTCAGCCTGGCACTGGGAAGCCCAGATCCTGTGTCCTCCCTCTCTGTCTTCAGAGGACACTCGAAGAAAGTCTCTGTCTGGCTCAGGGGTCTATGTGTGTTCATGCTTGCCAAAGAAAGTTAGTTTACAAATTGCCTCTCCACAAAAAGACCTCCATCAAGTACAGAGACTCATGTTAACACAGAAAGTGGAGCAGTATGTTCTAGAGCTGAAAGCAATTAAGTATGCACCAAATGCCAAGCCATGGTCTGGGTCTGGGCACACCTCACTTTAGCCTCCTCTACCTCATAAAGGGTCATTACTGCCCTCCGAATTTCTCAGAAGAGGAGCCAGGGGCAGTGAGACTCACACAAGAAAGACAGCCAGGATTGGAATCTGTCTGGCTCCAGAGTCTGTAAGATACAGACTAGTCCTTTCTGTGCATATGTTACAGGAATTGTTTTCTCACTAAGAGTGTTGTTTTCTGCCACCTCTTTAAGATACCTAAGGAAGAAGTGGCAGCCTTGCACATCGGAAGCCTTCATAGGTTTTAAGAACAGTGGAAGATCCTGCAGCCAGCCTGCTCCATACTTGACCCTGCCTACAAACCAGGACCCACGGTTCCCCTCAGCCCAGAGGTGGGCAAGAGCCAAAGCACAGAGAACCACACAGACCTTGAAAATGGGGTAGGTGACATTTGAGCTGAGGGACTCCTGCGCCCACCCCCCACCCCCACATGCTCTGGATGTCCCAGTTGGAAGCGGAATAAAGTGTGGCCTGAGAGTGTACTTGTCCAGCTGTGGCATCAAGTCCGGTGGTAACAAGGACCTAGAGTCAGTGTGTGGTAGCTCCATGCTGCCTAGGATCCTATGAGAGGGCTGAAGATTCAAGATTTGTTTATTATGCTCAGCCTCAAAGAGTCCATCTCAGTTTGTGGTTTTGATCATCAAGCATTTCATAGAGTCTTACAAAGGGAAGAAGAGCAGCAAGATGGCTCAGTAAGTCAAGCACTTGCTGAGCAAGCCTCAGGACCTGAGTCCAATCCCTAAGACTCACAGTAGGGACAATAAAAGAACCAACTCCACAAAGTTGTCTTCTGACCTTCAGGTTTTTAACCATGATACGTACAACACACACACACACACACACACATACATATACATACACAATACACGTAAAATCTATAAAAACAAATGAGAAGGGGAATTCTTTATCTTTTAAAGAAGATGCTTCTTGGTTTTCAATAAAGCTGTAGCTCAATAAACCCATGGTAAACAGAAAACAGTTTAAACAGAAAGTGACTTTGAGTCACCTCACCAGTATGATGCTTTCTTTGTCGGCTTAAAGGATCACTAAGGAGACAAACCCCTGGGCTTATCCTGGATGCAGCTTCCAGATTCTGTTCCTGGAGGCGGGAAGACCCACCTTGACCGTGGGCGTGCGGCACGTTCCGTGAGCTAGGTTCCTGGACTGAGTAAAAAAGGAGAAGGCAAGCCTGGCATCAGCGTTGCTCTCTTTGCTTCCTGACTGTTAGCACAGTGGGACCAGCTGCCTCGTGCTTCTGCTGCCATGTCTCATCCTCCATCTTGGGCTCTCCCCTGGACTGTAAGGCAAGATAACCCTTCTTCCTTCCTTAGGTCACCTTGGTCAGGTATCTTGTCACAGTGACAAGGCAAGTAACTAATGCACCGTGAACCACTCAGCACCCAGAATGCTGCAGGGACTCAGCCTTTCTCCTCCTGCCGGAACTGACTGCAGCTGGGGTGCACTGCCATGCCAGCATCATGAGAAGCCTGCTGCAGCTCATCGGCCCAGGAAGAGATGAAAACTTGAAATGTCAAAGTGTGGCTTTGACTGAAGGAATGTCACTTTGCCACCATGATGAAGTCAGAAAACTGTAAGTCCAACCACCCTCAAGTTGGGACTACACGTGTGTGTGTGTGTGTGTGTGTGTGTGTGTGTGTGTGTGTATGTGTGTGTGTGTGTATACTATTGGTTCTGTTCCAGATAACCTGAGAGAAATCCCTGTTAGTTCTAACCTCAGAGAGGTTAGATATGAGAACATTTATTTGATATGAGAACAGGACCTTACCATGACAAAACTGGAGGCTGGTTTTCTTCCGTGTGTGTGCAGCTGCTTCTGACTATGACATCAGGGACAATGTCATATGTGAGGATTTCTCATCTATTTCACATGACTTTCCAGGACTTTTCTACACATGGCGTGTTAGCCTCTGAATAATATGCTGATAAGTATTACCTTGCTGGAGATCATGTGTCCCTTTGTTTTGTTTGATGGCAGCTTCTATCCTATAATACAGGTTAGTCACACTCTTTGAAAACCTTTCTTATATTTGCTTGTTTACTTTATCCATGTGTGAGGGGGAAAGGGCAAGATAGCATTCATGTAAGTCAGAGGACAACTTGTGGGTGTTGATTTTCTTTTTCCACCATGTAAGTTCCAGGGGTCAAGCTTGAGCTTGGCGACAAGGGCCTTTACCTTCTGAGCACTCTTGCCAACTCTCTGTTACAATCTTACAGGAATAATGCAGAGGGCTGTTTACCAAGAAACTCATGTAACTACAGTCATATTCAGACATGCACTAGGAAGCAATGCATCTTTCAATTTATGTCTTTAAATAAGATTAAATTTTTTTCTTGCTTAAGCCTCTTTGATTCAGTCTTTGTTTCTGATTTGTGTTGCCATTGCAAATGTCATCTCCTCCTTGGTGCACAAGGAAAGTATTGATTTTTGTTTGTTGTGTCTGATTATCACTGACTCTTAGAGCCCATTGGGCCTCTCGTGGATTAATTACACTAATGTTGACGTCATCTTCTGGCTCTTGCTTTAGCCTGTGTCCTCCTGGATTCTGTTTCTTCTGCCCTGTGTTGATTTCCTTCCAGTATGGAGTCTGGATTGTCTTGTCTCATTTGTGAATACCTGAACAGTAGCTCCCAAAGTCCATCCGATGGACTTCTGAGACTCTTCAAGGGCATCTGAAAAGTCGAAATGATTCATTGGAAATAAAAGACTTTTTCTCATGGGTATTGAGAGTTTTCCAAAGCCTGCACAATGTGTAATATCACAACAGTTTGCAGGCAAATTCAGATATGGAAATCCAGCTGTCTGTTAAGCCAGACATTGGAGAGTGCTTCAAAAATATAAAACATTGTCACTCTTTTTATTAAAAACAGCTATCTTCATAAATAATATTCTAATTAATGTCATTGTTACTACTATTTAAAAATAGATGGATATTGTGGGGTTTGTCTTTTTTTTTTAGCTTCTACCACAGTAAATGTTAAAAGGTTTAAATAAAATGCTCTAGAATCATCCATGATTTCTAAGAAAATGGGCTAGTCAGCTTTCCTATTTTTCTGTGTCAGTTTCCATAACTATATCAAATACCTAAGTACCAACGTATAAAAAAAAATGTTCAGCTTGGGGAGATGGCTCAGTTGGTAAAATGTTTACAAAATTTGAATTTGGATTATCCTGACACTGGGTAGGTGTGACTGGGAGGAGGATTGCAGAGCTTGCTGGACAACCAGCCTGGCTGAACCAGTGAGCCAGGTTCAGGGAGAGATGCTGTCTTACAAAATAAAGTGGAGAGCAACTGTGGAGGGCACGCGAGGTTTACCTCTGGGCTCTACACATACTCAAACACACACACAAACACAGAGAGAAAGAGAGAGAATGCACAAATAAAGCTAATTGTTTTTCCAGTTCTAATTTTGTCATGGATACGAGCATAGAATATATTGGATACTGAAAGTGTGTACATTTTAACATGAAGCATCATGGTTTCCATTCTGAATGCCAATTCTAACTGTATAGAAGTACTCTGAGTTTTGTTAGACTTTGGGTCGTGTTAATTTTGGTGTGTGATATTTGTGTTTATTGTCAAGGTTTTTATAATAAAGCTTTGTGGGATTTGTGTATTTTGAAGGAGAGAAAAGGATGACATTACTTCATGGCTTTAGAGGCTTCAGTCTCTAGTCGGCCCCCTTGCCTTTGGACCTTTGCGCCTAGTTAGTCTTCTGCTGCTATGACGAACACCAGTACCAAAAGAACCTTGGGAAAGAAAGGGTTTGTTTCAGCTTATAGCTTATGGTCCATCAGGAAGAAAAGTCAAGGCAGGAACTCAAACAGGACAGCTCCTGGAGGCAGGAGCTGATGCAGAGGGCATGGAGGAAAGCTGCTGACTGGCTTGCTCCCCAGGGCTTACTCAGCCTGCTTTCTTATAGCACCCAAGACCACTAACCCTAGAATGGCACCCCACAGTGATCCAGCTCTCCCACATCAATAAGCTATAAAGAAAATGCCACACAGACTTCCTACAGACAATCTGATTAGGAACGTTTTCTCAATAGCGGTTCCCTTTTTCCAGATGACTCTGGCTTGTTTCAAGTTGTCATAAACTACCCAGCAGAGCTATGGTGAGAAACACATCATTTCAGGGAGCACAGGGCAGACCAGAGCCACTCACCCCACCGCCAGGATGAAAATAAGAGCAGAGGAAGGGTCTGGGGTGAAGACACCCAAAACCCTGAAGATATCTCACTAGGCCCCACCATCTCCCATGAGAGCCACGTTCTCAGAGACAAGCTTTGCCAAGTAGACTTTGGGAGGAATGTAACGTTCAAACAGGGCAAAGGGCTCCTGGGTGTAGCATGTTTGGGAACTGCTGGTTTTGACTGATGGCTCCTGGTGTGTGGAGCAGTTCTTGAGAACTGGTAAGCCTCCCTTGTGGCCTGAGCTATTTGAGAGCCTCGGCATCACTGGGTGCTTAGGGTTTTGGGAAAAGGAAGGCTGTGTGAGGGCCTCCGAGCTTCAGCACCTTGCCTCTCGTTTTGGCTGATAGTGACCTGTCAGTGACTTGGGTAGGGCCAGTGTTAGCTCTGGAGGTTTCTGTCAGTATGCATACTGACCCTACACTGAGAGCAAATAGGACACCTTCTAGGCCACTTGGAAGGTTCTGTCTTTGTCCTCTGGAATTCTCATGATGGAGGGACAGAACCAACCCCTGCAAGTTATCCTCTGACCTCCACACAAATGCCATGGCATGTTCATGTCTCCCTCTGTCCCCACTTCTGTCACTCACACACACACACACACACACACACACACACACACACACACAATAAGTAAGTGTGTGCTAGATTCAACAGCACATATACTAAAAATTAGAATGATACAGAGAAGATTAGCATGACCCCTGAGCAAGGGTGACAAGCAAATCAAATTCATAAAACATTCCATATTTTTATGCTTAATTCTCATTCAGAAGGGCAAATAGAATAGACACCAGAAGCGGTTGAAGAGAGGGAACAGGATGGAAGGCAACCAAAGATGACCTCTGAAACACTCCACCCAACAGGGGATCAAAGCAGATGCTGAGACTCACAGCCAAACTTTGGGCTGAGTGCAGGGAGTTAGTTATAGGAAAGAGTGGGGGAATAGAAGGACCCAGAATAGACAGGAGCTTCATAAGAAAATCAACAGAGCCAACAAATCTAGCCCAGTGGAGTCCTGCAGAGACTGATGCACCAACCAAGGACCATCTATGAAAAGGGCCTAGACCCCCTGCTGCCAATGGGCAGCTCAGTCTCCATGTGGGTGCTCAGCTAGGGGAACAGGGACTGTCTCTGACATAGACTCTGTTGCCTGCTCTTTGATCATTTCTGGTGTGGGGACATTGCCAGCCTATAGAGGATGAGGATGCAAGCAGTCCTAGTGAGACTTGATAAGCTAGGATTGGATGGTAGCAGAGAAGGGCTCTCCCTTTCTGAGAAATAGCAAGGGGAATAGAAGGCAAGATGGAAGGAGTATGAAACCAGGAGGAGATGAGGGAGTGGGCTACAATCTGGATGTAAAGTAGGTAAAGTATAAAAAAATAAAGTGGAGGGAGGGTAGGACTGGGAGGAGAGGAGGAAGGGGGCTACAATCGAGATGTAAAGTAGTTAAATTATAAAAAATAAAGTTAAATTTAAAAAAAATAAGTAAGTAGATAAATATGTAATTTTCAAAAACTGAAAGAAGCCCTACCTGTATGCAATCATCTTAAGTGTGTGTGAGAAGGGTCACAGTAGTTACAGCAGAGGAGCTCAGCACTGGGTGTGAAGACAAAAAGGATATCATACAGAAGGTACATTAGCTGTTCCTCTCTTTGGGCTCAACTTCACTGTGGAGAGTTAAGGCAAGGGGGCATAATTCTAGAAGGAAAGAGCAAATATGCCCACCCTGCAAGCCAGTCCTAATGCTTCAGAAAGGCACAGCTCATGCTTCTTGGGCACGAGGCCAACCATCTTCATGTAGGTTGCTAGGATGCATCAGGAGAGAAGAAGATGGGGCCATGGGGACTGTGCTAGTTTCTTTCCTTGTGGTAATCAACTACCTGGCAAAAAGCTGCGTAAGAGAGGAGTTCATGCAGGGCTCAGTGGCACACACCTGTAATCCCAGCACTTGGGAAGGCAGAGGAGGCAGATCTCTGTGAGTTCAAGGCCAGTCTGATCTACAAAGCGAGTCCAGGACAGTCAAGGCTACACAGAAAAACCCTCTCAAAAACCAAAACAAACAAAACAAAACAAAACAAAAAGTTCATTTTGGCTTAACATTGGAGGGGACACAGCCAACACAGCCATCAGGAAGGTGTGACAGCTGGCATGTCATGTGACTGGTCACATTGTTTTTACAGACAGGAAGTAGGGGCAGGCTGTGAAACCTGAAGGCTTGTTTTTAAAGGTTCCACCATGTTCTAAGAGAGTGCCAATAGCTGGGACCAATTGTTCAAACATGAGCCTATGGGAGAAGCCCTTATTTATACAACAGCAGAGACCATGTGGAGATGCTGTAGGCTTCTTTCTGCTTGAGGAACACTGCCCTCCCTCCCATGACTTGATAGCATCACATTGGATACAGCTGTTTTCTCATGAAAACTAGCCAAGGCTCAAAGATGCTATCCCAACAGCAGAGAGGCCCTAGGTGACTCTGGAGCAGATGGGGTAAGGAACCACAGGTCGCCTCGAATTTTACTTAAAAGCAAACCCTTTGCTCCAGAAACTGCAGCTGAATTACTTGCCCTGGCACAAGTATAAAGGGCAAACCCACTTCTCTGGAAAGTGTGGCCACACCCTCCGGACATGGGACATGGGAAAGGCTTTCTTCTCCATTTCAAATGACCCTGTTTCTCCTTTTTTAGATGCAAATGTTTATTTGGTCTGACTCTGAAATACCTCGGTGCAGCTGAAATAATTTAAGACGGCCCTGTAAGAGACAACCACTTCCTGACCTTCCAACATGAGAGCCCTGCCTGGGGCCACGGAAGGGGGATGCTCAGTCACCTGAGGCACAGCCGGGGCCCTGCCCTCCAGGGCCCTCCTTGGGCCTGAAGACAGGACGGCCACTGTCCTGGAAACCTGCTGTGGCTGCACAGATGGGCAGGGCCTAGGCAGAGCCAGTGTTGGTGGAGAACCTTACATCTGCCAATCAACCCCACGTGAGGCTCAGCACCTTTCAGAGCTTAGCTGTGCACTTTACCCCACATTCTAGACGCACAGGATGTGCTCAGATCTGTGGCAGGAAACGATATAAAAAGCACTGGGAGGACTAAATTCATGAACCAGCGATCCCTCATTATCCATGGCGGACATGCAGGATCCCAGATACCTGAACCCACAGAGACTTGAGTTTCTTCTGGAAAACTACATCACGTTTTCATCGAACCTAAACACATCCTACAGTACACTTTAAATGATCTCTAAGTGACGCAGTACCCAAACATAAACAGCTCCCCTATGCTGGAGGTCTGTTCCATACAGGTACAGTCCCCACTCTGGACCTGTTCATGGGGAAATGGAGGCTGGCTATACCTAGAAAAAAGGACATGGGCATGAATGGGTATGACTGGCAGTAAATGGTGCCCACTGGTTTGAAGACCGGTATGGGTCTCAGGGACTCTGTTAATGTCAGGGGCTGCCACAGTGTTATCCTATTTGCAGGTAAGAAAATAACGTGTTCTGCCTACAGCTGGGAGAAGGCCGCTGGGCTAGGCAGGGTGGCTACCTGTTGGTCCCTCCAGTGGATGGTCAGATAGGTAATCACAACAGATGCTTCCGGGGTATGGAGGAGAGAGTGGGCGCTCACCCTGCACAGAAAGGCACAGGCATGAACAACTGGCCCACTATTGCGGGAACACACAGGTGAGTAGCTACCTCTTGTGAGCCAAAATAAATCCCCAAGAGATCCCAAATGGATCAAAGATTTAAAAGGCAAAAGACATGAACTGTAAAATAATGAAAACAATTTTCCTTCTTTTTCTTTTTTATTGATTTATTATTTATTACAATCTATTCACTTTGTATCCCAGTTGTAGCCCCCTCCCTCATCTCCTCCCAGTCTCACTCTCCCTTCCTCTTCTCCCCCTATGCCCCTCCCCTAATCCACTGACCTCCCCTACTTTCTGACCCTAGCCTATCAGGTCTCAGCAGGACCAGCTGCATCCTCTTTCTCTGTGGCCTGGCAAGGCTGTCCCCCACCCCACTCTCAGGGGAGGTGATCAAAGAACTGGCCACTGAGTCCATGTCAGAGACAGTCTCTGCTCCCCTTACTAGGAAACCCACATGGAAACTAAGCTACCTGTGGTGTACATCTGAGCAGGAGGGGGTCTAGGTCCTCTCCATGCATGGTTCTTGGTTGGCGCATTGGTCTCTGCAAGCCTCCATGGGCCCAGATTTTTTGCTTCTGTTGGTCTCCTTGAGGAGCTCCTGTCCCCTCCAGGTCTTTCTATCTCCTCATTCTTCCATAAGATTCCCTGCACTCTGCCCAAAGTTTGGCTATGGGTCTCAGTCTCTGCTTCAATTCCCTGCTGGGTAGATCCTGAAAGCAATTCTTTAATGTATAAAATTGGAACTTGAAGTTTTTGATTATGTTATCTCAAAGCCATAAATAGCATTATTGATTTATTTTATCAGGTAAAAGCCAGCTATTGCTGCATGGCAGAAAGTGTCCTGATTAAAGTTAAAAGTTGTGAACAGGAAAAACAAACAAAGAACCAATATGGTACCTCCCTAGCATGGAGTTACCATGCAGTTTTTGGATGGTCAAGTTACATGTGTGTCTGTACAATAGTGTCCTCTGCATAAGAATGTCTGTAGCTGATGTCATCGCTACAAATAAGACAGAAATCCAACAGTAGAGTCAGAAAATGGACAGGAGATAGAAATCCTTGCTCAAAATGAAAGTACCTCTGCACTTTTGAAAATATGCTTACTCTAATCACAATAAGAAAAATGCAAAATGACATCAGTGGGATCCTACCTTCCCCCACCAAGTTGAGTAGCTACTGTGGAAGGGTAGTATGTGATCCCAAACCTTGAGCACTTCGGGAAGGTGGTGACAAGAGGTGTGGCCTGATGGGAGAGAGGATCATTTGGGGACATGCCCTTGGTTGGAACATAGGAGCCTCAGAGCCTTTCTTTCTCTTCTGCTTCCTGAATGCCCTGAGGTGAGCTGCTTCTATCATTACAGTAGCAGGAGCCTGGGTAAAGGCTCCTCACATCTTAGCAGGTCAAGGAGCAGAGAGCTCCGGACCGGAACCAGAAACAAATGTTCTGAGAACCACTCCAGCATTCCACTTCTGCTAGCTAGGCTACATGTCTCAGAGGTCTCCAACCTTCCAGAACAGCACCAGCAGGGTGAGACCAAGTGTTGGCACACACAAACCTACGAGGGACATTATACATCCAAACCAAAACAGGGCAGAGCTGGGAGAAGCAAGTGTCCATTGTTTATAAGCCCTTGCTTAATGAGGCTTCAGGGGAGGGGGAGGAGGACACCAGAGCAGAGCACTCCCATTGCCTTTCCTTTTGTTCTGTTGCAATGATTCGGTGCTTTCAGTTCTTTAAACAGTCAACTTTGTGCCTTTGAGAGGCCACAGACACCTCAGCCAGCCTTTGGGGTCTGCTAGCAGGAATTGGAGGTCAGCCACCTCCTCATCTTGGATCTGCACTGCTGGCTCTGGGAGGCAAATCACAGCACAACCAGTGTCCCACCAAGCAGAGGCAACCCTGAGCTGAGGTCTGTGTGACAGCTGGAATTCCTAACACTCTTGCAAGGGACTCCCATTCGTTTGTGTTCCCTAACAGTAGGCACTTAGCCAGGCATTGCTGATGCCCTTGGGTAATGGTGATCCCATGGGGCAGTGGTCAGCATAGCAGGTCTGTGCTGGGGGCTGGTGATACATCCAGATTCTGTCAGTTCAAACTGCCCAGAGAAGACTCCTGAATGTGGATGAAGCTCATGGGTCACCAACTAGCTGTATATCCCTTCATTCCTGTCAGGGTCTCAACAGTGTCAGATCCTCTAGGCCCTTCAGCATCCCATACCTCTCTCTTCTTTCTTTTGGAAAAGAAAGGAGCTGAAGTCCTTGATGCTCTAGAAGCAAGAAGAGCTTGGGACTAACATGTCTTTTCTGCCATCTGACTTTGAGCTAAATGTATATGTTTCTAAGGAACCATTGAATAATGTTTAGCAAGCAAGATGCCCAAGCTTCCTGGCTTCCCTGATATCCAGCTGTGTGACCATGATATCCCCGTGGGAAATGGTGTGTCTGGCATCCAATTGTATTGTCTGGGAATGGCCTGCTTTCCAGGCATTTGAGGCTTCGGGGCAAGGCTTCATGCTCAGAAAACCCTTGACCAGAGCAGAAGGCAGGTGAACCTAAATCACAGCAGTGGCCTTTGTCTCCATGGCGATACACGCCTCGACCCCCTGTGCTGCCTCACTAGGAACCAGTAGCAGCTGAAGAGAGAATCCTCTCCTTTCAAGGTCGCCCCCAGGAGCCTGGCCCCCTCACTGCCCTGGAGCAGTACACACCCATATCAGTATCACACCAGTACACACTCCTGCTCAAGACAGACATTGTTTCAGAGGGTAGGTAGAAGTGACTGGGAAAGTTGTTGGGCAGACAGCAAGTGGCAGAGAACCTTTCAGTAGCCATGAGGTCCTTTGCTGCTGTCTCATGCCGTCATTAGTGCTGTTTTTAATTTGGGGACATCTCCCACTCTTGATGTTGAGCAAAGCTTGGGGAGGCCACATCCATTCCTTAAACCCATGTTTGGTTGATAGCTGGGTCACACATAATTGGCAGAGACTCAGAGTGTGGGCACACCATCACCAGGCACTCCCCCTCTGCCTTGGCCTATGTTGGCAAAGTGGAGCCTGAACTGGGGGGCCAGAACTAGTCAGATAGCTGCCTCAACTGGTCCACTATGAAAATACGCCACTGTGAGAAATTCACTTGTTTTCACAGCAGCCTGGGACTTGAGGACCCTGACTGAGGTGTGAGCACAGTGGTAGAGGATGACGCTGAGGGCAGGCAGATAGACTGAAGGTGCACACCCTCATATGAATCTAGAATCCGGGGTAGTTGTGGGCAGCTGGGCTTACAGAAAAGATATGGCAGGGGTGGGGAGAGGAGCAGCAGGGCTGACCCACACTCTGTGGAGAGAGCCATGGACTCAAGTCTTTCCACTTCCCTTCACAGAGAAGCCAGTGAAGGACTTGAGGAAGCATGTGTCTGAGCATAAGGACCTCAGGGACAACAGAAGACCGGTGTGAGAGAATCCCAGTGAAAAAGGAGATTGAGACATAAGGTGAAAAACCTCGGGAAGAGTGTCCAAAGCCCTTCCCCCGCTGAACCTCTAGAAGGTCAGCAGCCTTGGGTCCCCATGTCCCCCGATGAAAGACTTGAAAACATTTAGATATGAAGGTAGCCCTACAAGTAACTCTGCTCTGGAGAGCAATCTAAAGCCACCACTCCGTCAAGAAGTGTCCAGGGAGGCCTGGAGCACTGTCCTAGGACATGTACAGATCAGGGTATAGGGATGTTGGGGCAGGCAATAAAGCTGCCAGCGAGGGGCAAGACATACAATAAGCAGCAAAGGCTTGTAGGAGTTACAAGGCAGCCAGAGCCAATTGAGAGTGAAGCCATGATTACACATATACTCCAGAGGCAAGAGAGGGAGAGGGAGGAGTGACCAAAGCAGAGCCAGGAGAGAGACATCTGTAGTCAGACAGAGACAGGGGCATGAATATGCCTAGGAAAAAAGGCAAAGAGATTGGCAATAAGTGATAAAACACAAATGCAGGGTCAGTTGGTTAATTTGAAGTCCTGCTAACTGGAGTTATGGAAGGAAGAACAGCAAAAACAGAGGGGAGACAGACATTTGCAGAGAAGTAACACAAGGAAGTCAGCAACTGAGTGATGGAAAGGGCTTAAGAATCAATGCCATACCAGGCCCATCGGGTATGGGTTGCAGACAGCACAGGCAAGGGCTTTAGCATCGAGACTGGCCAGGCGTCACATGGACAACAGCAGAGGCAGAGGCAGTGAAGAAAGGCCTTTGGAATATTGGTGAGAACTAGTTTTCAACTTAAATTTGTGCGACCAAGCTAATTACTTTCCAAGTATAAAGTGATATAAAATTGTTTCTTTCATCATGCTACCACACAAGACCGTTGTCATCCAGGTAGAGAATGCGCTTTAAAATACCACCTTGCCTCACTGCCCTCTCTTTCTTGCTCCACCCCTCCCATAATCCCTTCACCCCCCCCCAAGTTTCACTTCTGCCTTCCTTCCCTCTGTACATATATGAGTTTGTGAATCTTTAAGGTCTAGAACCCACAAACAAGAGAAAATTATGCCTTTCTGAGATGGACAGTTTGCTTTAGCATAATCACCTTCTAC
Source organism: Psammomys obesus (assembly GCF_907164565.1). NCBI lineage: Eukaryota > Metazoa > Chordata > Mammalia > Rodentia > Muridae > Psammomys > Psammomys obesus. Next base: position 2,737,635 of record NW_026596046.1, on the reverse strand, counting down.
AATTTCTAGGTGACTACAGTTTTTCTGGAGGACTTTAAATGGGAGGAGTTTCCCATTAAAACAAGTAAATGAACAAAAAGGGGAGCCTGTGGTACAGGCAGCAGGGCACCGAGAGATCAGAGGATGGAGAAGCCCCAACAGAACAGGAAGTGACAAGACAAGAGGAAAGTGTCCAGGGACGCTCAACAGGTCAGAATTTTGACAATTAACAGGTCCTTGACTGGGGATGGGCGCTTGAGAAACTTAGCACTGGGACAGTCAGAGGTAAGTGAATGGCATTGTGGAGAGAGGGAGGGACTGTGGGAAAGAAGCATGCACCCCAGTTGGGCGTGTTTAGTATAGAGTTGAACAGAGAGGCAGAGTTATTGCGTGCAGCTTACAAGGAGGTGGGGTTTATCGTATACAGCTAGACCAAGGCAACAGGATTAGCTGATCTCGGTAGGAGCAATCTCTGCAGGGAAGCAGTGCTCAGGCTGTAAACATCCGGGAGGGATGGGGGGTGGTGATGCTAGACATTTTCTGCACACACTGCCAACACTCAAACTTGGATCCACAAGGAAGGCTTTGCCATTTCCCTCTGAGCCTCACTCCGGGGAGAGTACCATTCCTCTGAGGCTATGGGGTCCTTGAGATGACCGTGCCCATACCAATAATACACACTCACTCAGGGCCTCCTCCACTCCCTACAGGAGGGTATGTACATGTTTGTAGAAGGTTATACACGTGTGTCGACAGAGGTCGACGTCACGTCATCCTTTATCATTCTCCGTTTTATTTTAACTTATCTGTGTGTGTGTGTGTGATACATGTATATATTCTCGATAACTCCCCATCTGAGGTTTTTGTTTTTTTGTTTTTTTGTTTTGTTTTGTTTTGTTTTTTGCTTTTTGCTTTTTGCATGGAGAGGGTATGTATGTTCCAACATGTGGACACATGTATACGTGCATGCATAGGTCAGGGCCAGAAGTTCTCACTGAGATTACAGACAGCCCATCAAGTTCCCCCAACATTTGTGTGGGTGTTGGAAAGCTGAACTATCATTCTCCTACAGTATGACAAATGCTTTGCCCACTACACCATCTCCTTGGCTCAGGAAGATGGAGGCTGTTTTGTTTGTTTTGCAGTGCTGGGGTTTGAACTGTAGGGAGGCGTGCTGAGTCAGTGTTCTACAGTGAGCTAGACCCTCAGGGGCTCTCACTGATCTAGCATTAATTCAGCTAGAATGGCCTGTGAGTGAGCTCCAGAGATCTGCCTGTCTCCATCTCCCCGGCACTAGGCTTACAGACCCACACCCCTGAGCCCAGCTTTTGTGCAGTGCCGGGGAGCCAGGCTCCGGTCCTCACGCTTGTGTGTCAGACCCTTCACCAAACAAACCATCTCCACTGCTTAGCATTTTGTTTTTTAAATGAAAGAGCTCTCCATGAGGAAGAGAGCTATGGAATGAGCGACAAGCAAAGAACAGTTATGCACACTGTGAGTCTAAATGACTAGGAATGTGCACACTGTGTGTGCTACCCTTTTCTAAAGTACAAAGGGAAAGGCAGCTCCCCCCACTGCTACTGAGGGCAGTGTGGAAGAACGGGGCGTGCTGCAGGAGTGGGTAGCACCTACCTGCTGGGAGACACGGCAGACCCTGAAGAATCGGTATATAACAAATGGAAGCATTCTACTGCATGGGCTTTCTGGAGGCAGAGGCAGCTTCGGCAGCTGCATTGACTGCTGGGAGAAACCTTCAAGAACACCAGCCCCAAGTGCCGAGGGGGGGGGGGCAAGGGATCAATGGGCCTTAGTGGTTTAGAGAAGTAAGTTAGGGCATGGCTTCATGAGAGGACTTGGAGGTAGGTGAGGGTACAGCCTCTTTTAGAAAACAGGCGTAGCCATTCGTGGCAAATGTCATCAAGACCATGCTTCTATCTCAGTCAGGAGACAGAGCTCTGAGGCTCCCTGGCTTCTATGATTCCCTGTGGCCTTCAGAGGAAGGAGGAAATGATGCCTGGAGGAATGAAAGGCAGAGGGACAGCAGATTGCTGGGAGGGTGACTGGGCCCCCAGCCCTGACTCAGGTAATGGTTCCGATGTGACTGTTATCTGTCTGTGGGTAAGGGACAACGGCAAGTTTGGCAACTTAAAAAACAAACATGCTCAGCTGCTCAGCTCACCCAGCCTGGAGTGGGGGTCAGTGGTGGAGAGTGGGGGACAACAGATGGATGGACAGACGGACACAAGACTGGGAATAGCTCAACTAGCAGTTCTGAACGAATGGCCATCAGAATCAGGCTGGTGGTGGCAGGGACAGTGGTCATGGAAGCTACTGTGCCGGCTGGCTTGCCTTCAAGCCATATGCATGGCTATAAGACGGAGGCAGCTCCTTACCTCAAGGGCATCCAAATGGCTGCTGTTGACCTGGCTTCTCGCAGCATGAGTGACCAGACAGAGGCAGAAGCCGGCGGGGCATAGACACAGGTTGCCGCATGGCACTCCTACAATCCCTCCTGGTTAGATTTTTTGATGTTGTGTTTTTGTTTTTGTTTTTGTTTTTTGTCAACTACAGCCATTTGGGAAAAGGAACCTCAATTGAGAAACTTCATAAGATTGGTGTGTAGGCAAGCCTGTGGTGCATTTTCTGGGTTAATGATTGACACAGGAGAGTCCCCACCCCCTGAGGGCAGTGCCGTGCCTGGGAAGGTAGTCCTGGGCTATACAAGGAAGCAAGCCGAGCAAGCCACAGAAAACAAGCCAGGAGGCAGTATTCCTCCGTGGTCTCCGCTTCAGTTCCTGCCCGAAGGTTCCTGCATTGGCTTCCCTGGGAACCTGAACTGTAAGATGTAAGCTGAGACAGACCTTTTCCTCCCCAAGTTGCTTCTGGTCATGGTGTTCTATCACCGCAAGAGAAAGCAAACTAAGGGACAAGCCAAACTTGGAAGTGGCACGCCCCCGTTTCTTGATGGCATTGGGATCTTATGCATTCCCTGAAGGTCAGTAAGGTGAATGCTTTTGCTCCATAAATGCTACGGGAGGTTAGGGAGTATTTGTGGTCTGAGGCCAAGGGATCACTGGGGTCACTGAGTTTATGGGGACTGTTAGACCCTGGACCCCTGGCCTCTCACTCCCTGTTACTGTCCCAGTGAGGTGAAATGTTTGCTCTCCCGCACATTCCTCAGTGACACACATTACTGGGCCAAATCCACAAGCTGAGAAGCCTGCGCTCTTGATAAGTCTGTCACCTTCGGCATTTGTGACAGTGACAGGAAACAGGTCAGCACATCTTTGCCTTATGCAACTGGTCTCCGAAGGCTGTGTAAGGAAGCAAGCCTGGGGTTCAGCTTGTGGTGGTAGGAGGACATGCCTGCCTGGTGCTGTCCCCGGCAGCTTCCCAACCCTAAGAACAAGAAGCTGGCTCCTGTCTTTTGCCTCACCCGGCCCATCTTCTCTAGCGCCTCATCCTCATCTTCCTTGTCTCATGTTGTACACTGGGTGTGCTTCCCTAATTCCTCTTGTTGGATGAAGAAATGAACTCACAAAGACAGACCCACCACTGGTCCTGTTGCCGGGAGCCCATGGGTTGGGGAACAAGTCAGAGAGCTATTGACCAAAGGCATATGTCTTCATTTTAAGCACCAGAACAATGTGACTAGAAAAGCCACAGTCCCTTCCCTGGGAATCAGGAAGAGCAGGAGAGGAGACAGGCTTCAGCCCTGTGTCTCACACATAAATATGTAATCACAAATGAAAGCCCTGTTAGGAAAGACAGGGCAGAGCAGAAGAACATAGGGAGCCTGGCTTGGGGGCAGGCCCAGGAAGCCTTTGAGGGGACTGGCAGCTTGTCACTGGGTCAGAAAACAAACCTCTCTCCAGGCTGATATGAGCTTGAGAGACACCGTGCATGAATGGCTTACTTTTATTTTTTATTTTTGTCACAAACACCATTAATGCTTGAGAGTAAAGAGTAAAAGACTGAACCCCAAATTAAACCACGAAGGCACCCTCCCGCCATGCGCTCTGCACCCCACAAGGTGTCTTCTTACAGAACTGTAGAATCGCCCAGAAACAAGCGTCTAATTATAGCCTAGCCATCTGCAGAGCTAAAACAAGGGCTCATCAACACTATCTTTCAGGTTTTTCACTAAGTCAGAACAATCTGCTAAAAATATCCTATACTGTATCCGCAACGCCCCCAAACAATGTGTTTTCCCGGCACCGCAGCCTGCCAGCTCCCCAAAGCCCTGGAAGCCCAGTGGGAGCAAGAAGCCCAGCTGGCAGCCGCCATGTCCTTTCCTTGCCTGGTTTTCATTCTGAGTGTCACTGTCACTGGACAGCAGAGGACAGAGCAGAGGGAAAGTTAAGACCAGATCCCTGCCTTCCACAGCCATCCACGAAGATGTCCCCCCCCCCCGCGGGGGGGGGGTGTCCTAGGAGCCTCTCAGGAGTCCTTGGTAGTGGCCAGGTCCTCAGATCCAGGAATCCTGCTGGGTCTGCTGGTACTGTCATATCCCCAACCCCCACATAAGGCGCCCCAGAACCAGTGCGTTGCCTGCATAGAACCTTAGTGTGAGTTAGAAAAACAGACAACCTGAATTTCACTTGCCTCCCAGACTGAAGACTGAATACCTACACGACTGTCCACGGCATCCTGTGGAGAATGCGCATTAGAAAAGACAGGAATACAGCGCCTCCAAACTACTGTTGGTCTTAAGGGGCAATCAAGGCTCCCAGGCCACACAGGAGTGAGTCAGGGTGGAGGCCCTGTGCACATGAAGGCTGACACCCTCAGGGTGCAGCTGAAGCAGGAGAGTGACTGGGAAAATCCGTGTTAGACATCAGCCAAGAACCCCAGATCAGGTTCTCCGGAAGTGGTGATCAATACAAGGGGCGTGGTGTGCAGCTGCCAGGGGCTGACAGTAGCCACCACTGCACAGCTGCAAGGAGAGGCACTTCTGAGAAGAGGGTGAGAGGAGACCACAGCGCTTAGGAACATCTGTTCTTCCTGGAGGAAAAAGTGATCTTCAAGGCAGGCCTGAAGTGGAAGGATTGAAGGCCAGCGAGCTACGGTAAGGGCCAATGGGAAGAAGTGAGGTGAAACTTGGTGATAACAGCATGCAGCTTGCCTGGGACAGCCACCGCTTTGATAGAGCAATCCTCAAGAAAACGTCTCACCAAGAGCAAGCCCAGAGCTCCAAAGGCCGAGGGCCCTTGCTCATGGTTTATACACTAAGGATTCGTGTGCCTGTTGGTGCATAAGTATAAGTATAATTCTTAATTTTATATATATTAAGAATGCCAGGATATTCACTCAAAGGTAGAAGAAAGTTTTGAAGAGGAATATATATACAATCTTAATAAAGAAAATCAAAGAATAAATTCCAAAGCCAGATTTTAGCCCAACTATATCAATAATTAAATTTATATAATTAGTTAATTATATATACATATGTATATATGTATACATATATGCATTATGTATATAATAGATACATTATATATACATATATATAATTAACTAATTATATAAATTATATATATAAATAAAGTATTCCAACTAAAGATTAAACTGAAACTGGAATGTTTAAAGTATGGCTGTGTGTTTTTTGAAAAACTTCTGAAACACAAGGTTAGAGAAAATTTGGGGGAAAGAAAAAAGATTAAGAAAAGCCAGCCAGAGCTGAGGCGATGACTCAGTGGGTAAAATGTCTGCCGTACAGCGTGAGGACCTGACTTCATATCTCCAGCACCCGTGGAAAGCCAGGCATAGCAGTGTATTCCCACAGTCTCTGTGCCAGGGGATAAGAGCGCACAGATCTTTTTTTTTTTTTTTAAATATTTATTTATTAAGTATACAACATTGTGTCTGCATGTACACCTGAGTGCCAGCAGGGGGCACCAGATCTCATTATAGATGGTTGTGAGCCACCATGTGGTTGCTGGAAATTGAACTCAGGACCTCTGGAGGAACAGCCAGTGCTCTTAACCTCTGAGCCATCTCTCCAGCCCGAGCGCACAGATCTTAAGGCTCACTGACCAGCCAGTCTAACCAGATGCCAACTTCAGATTTAGTAAGAGACCCAGCCTTAAAAATTAAGATAAAGAAATAATAGAAGACATTCTGCCTTCAACCTTGGACTTCCACTCATGCCTGCTGGCCATGGTGAGCATGTCCATACGTGGGTGAGCGTACGGGTGCACACCACACAGGCACAAACCTTGTGAAAACATAAATAAAACAAAAGGTACACAGATCCATTTTCTTTCCCTATAATGATGTAACTGAGGCTGGCTAATATATGAAGAGAAGAGGGTTAGCTCCTTTAATTCAGAGTTCTAAAAGTTTAGGGTCTGGTGCCAGCGTCAGCTGAGCTGTGGGGAAGGCCTAGTGGTGGAAGGTATGAATCCCAGAGCAGAGACCCAGGGGAGAAGTTACAGGGTGAGGCAGGTAAGTCAGGGAGTGAATTTTCCCAGAGTGGTCTCTGGACAGACATACCGACACGACTCTGTGCTGCAGGCTTCTCTGTGAACGATGGGGCCGTCTGTAGTCATTCTGAGGTAACCACTATATAGGGCGAGGTACAGTGCCGTCCATCTTTGTGTGGTCTGACACCAAGCTGACTCACGAAGCAGCCTTGGACCTTGACCTCCTCTGGCCATAGATTCTAGGAAGCTTGAGGAGTGAGACATGAGGTGCATGGTGAGGACAGAGGTGTCGCGTGGACAGGTGGTGGGATGTGGCCAGCTGGGGTTGTTAGCTCTAGACTTACAAGCCTTGCAGAGCCACTCTGTGTCCCAGGCATCACTGGGCCACTGGGTACCAGCACGACTGGCATCTCCCGAAGCTTCTGAGGGTAGCCATCCATTCCTGAGTAGGCAATGCCATGCCTCTGTGTGGTGTGTTTTCTGATGACCACACAAATCCACAGCTTGGGACAGAGATCATCCTCAGGGGCCCAGCTAGGCTGATCTAACCAGTCGTCCAGTCCTTGATTTGAGTCGTAATCAGATCCTAATGACACGGGCTTTGGGACTGGGTAGGGGACGCATGGCCACGGCCTTCTGTAGCCAGTCATGAATCTACTTCCCAAAAACTCTCACTTGTAGAACATCCAAACTGTTCACATTAAAATGTCCAGCCAGTCATTTTCAGTGTACTCACAGGGTTGTGCATTCACAGCAACTATGTAATTCAAGGACTCCTCCATCACCACAGAATGAAACCCTGTGCTAATGGCTCCTGGCTCCACACACACCCCTCCCCTTTATCACTAACCTGTAGTTTGTGTCTGGCTTGCCACCCTAGCAGCAGGGGTGTCGGGACCTTTAAAAAGTAAAGCCTACAGGAGCTGATTGGCCCTTTCCACCTCTCTCTGGTTCCCTTTTTTACCATGTGACCTCTTTATCTTTCACAAACTCCCTTTTTCATGAATACCATCTACCAACCAAAATGGCTCTCGGTGGAGGTGGTATGGATGGGGTCACATGGGCATGGCTTTTCAGCCTCCACATCTGTGAACTAGAAACATTTCATGCCATTAAAAAGTACACAGCTCCAGGTACTGACTAATGCACTAGGTATGGATTCTCCCCCCAAATATCTGACTTTCATCCAAATGAAATCAAACAAAGGAATGTATGTTTTTATTACTGACTTCTTTATTGGCATATTTTTGAGGTTCAACCATGTCAAAGCAGGTACAGTTATACCATTCTTCTTAACGGATGAGTAAGATTCTCTGGTATGAGCATACAACATTTGTTTAGCCATTTGTCCTGCGATGGACATTTATATGTGAGACCATTTCCCCACCCTTCCAATCTCAAATAGGAGGCAGCGTCTTGGTGGCTACCTGCCTCCCGGGCCCCAGAGAACACGTCTTCCACTCTTTATCTCCATTCGCTATAGCTCTGAAAATCAGGGCACTCACCCCCTGTTCCTTTTTTTTGGAACTCGGAATCCATTACATTAATCACACCCAGGAATTGAGGGCCACCACTAGCTGCTGCTGCCTGGCCCATGGATCCCGGAGTCCTGCTCTGGGGCAGCAGCCCTACCATATCAGCCTGAAGGTGATGGACAGCCACCCTGAGCTCTTGGTATCCCAAGAGTGCTTTGCTCAGCAGTGCTCCACAGCTGAGCTTGTGTGATCAGGGGTGCTCTCCTCTGAAGTGTGCTGTGAATCTAAGGTCATGTACTAGAGAGTTCCCCACAGCGGTGTGCTCCTAAATGTAAGGCCTCGTGTTCAGGCCTCAGCAGTACCCTGCATGTGAGAGCAAAGTACTTGGGAGTGCTCCCTCAGCAGTGCTCCCCTTATCTCGAGGACTCTGTGCTTTGAAGTGTTCACATACATCAATATGCTCCTCACCTCGGGCCCAATGCCCAGCGATCAGCCCAACTTTCCTCTCCGAAAGGCTCAGCGATCAGCCCAACTTTCCTCACCGAAAGGCCCAGCAACCAGTCCAACCTTCCTCACCAAAAGGAGTAATCAGGGAATCAGGGGCCAAGACACAGACCAAACTTGGAAAACATTTTGGAGCCAAGGAATCATCAACATAGTAAGCTCCAAGGCCATGCCCCGGGATGGCAGACATCTGCCGCAGCTGGCAGCCCTGACTGTGTGTGGATTCCTAGCTTCCCCACAGGATCTGGGTCCCGTGCAGGAGTGTCTGGGGCCTGAGCTCTGCTGAGCTGGGTGGTGTGGTAGCTCATCTTGATTGTCAACTTGACAGTGTTTCCAGTTATCTAGAAAGCACCTCCGGATGTGTCGGTGAGGGGGTTTCCACAGAGGTTTGGCTGAAGAGGAAAGGTCCACTTTAAATGTGGGTGCTACCATGCCATGGGCTGGGCCCAGTCTGAATGAAAGGGGAAATAGGAGAAAGCTAGCTACACATCAACATTCCCCTTTTTATGTTTCCATACTGTTAGCTCCATGTAACCAGCTCAAAGGGATCCAAGGCCTTCTTCTGACCTCCATGGACACCTATACACACACATACATGTACATACATGTATATACACACACATACATACATATATAATCACACATATACACACATACATATGCACACACAAACACATACAAACACACATATACATATATACACATACATACATACACACTTCTCTGCAGGGGCTGAACCACGCCCTTCACTCTCCATGTCCCCTACTCTCCATGCCACCCACTCTCCATGCCTCCCACTCAATGCCCTACTCTCCATGTCCCCTACCCTCCCTGTCCCCTACTCCCCATGTTCCCCATTCTTCACACCTTCACTCTCACTGTCTCTCACTCACCATGCCCCCACTCTCCATCCTCCTCACTCACCACACCCCCACTCTCCATCCTCCTCACTCACCACGCCCCCACTCTCCATCCTCCTCACTCACCACACCCTCATTCTCCATCCCCCTCACTTAAATGCTCCCACTCCTACACTGATCAGGTGTCCTATCCCTAACATGTGGACTCACTCCAGGCACTGTGGCCACTCCAGCCGGTCATTTGGCTCTGTGCTTCCCAGCGGCAGCAGCAGCAATGGAAACCAGCTGACTTAGCCTACCCATTTAATTAAAAAAAAAAAAAAATCAAAATTTGTTGGTGTATTTATTGGTTTTCTAGAGCGCCTGTAACAGAATACCACAGGCTGAGCAGTTTAGATGACTGAAATTTGCTCTCTTACACTTCTGGGGACTGGAAATCTGAGACCACGTGTTGACAAGTTTAGCTCCTGGGAGGCCCCTCTCCTCGGCTCGAAGACAGATGCCCTCTTGCTACCTGCTCCCATAATCTGTCCTCTGTGCACGTGCTCTGCTGGTGATCTCCCCTGAGTGTGACCTTCCTTTGTCAGGGTTTCTATCCCTGTGACAAATCTCTGCAGTAAGTGGATGTGTACAGAGGGAAAAGTCACTGTGGCTAAGTGTGAGAGGTGCTCAGCCAGCCTTTTGCTCTGGGCCCCAGGCCACACAGCAAGGTGGGAGGGTGGGGCAGGTACCCCTTTTACCTCAGGGCCCAGAGGAAGGAAGAAAGAAGGGGCAGGACCTACTTCCTTTCAGCACTCCCAGAGAGTAGCAGAGCTCTTAGTAGGCTCCGCCTCTTAAAGGTCCACCAACTCCCAATGGCGCCACGTGGACAGAAAACCTTCAACACCCCGACTGTGGGGGATTCAAACTCAAACATTTATGACCTGTTATGACACTTCAGGCCAACCTGGATTAGGATCGACACCCCCCCCCCCCAAAAAAAAAAAGCCCTTAATTTAAAGGCCCTGACTGGGAATTCCACAAGGACAAAATATATCAGGGCAGGGGGTCCTCTATGAGAACGGTTTCTCCAACCAAGGACCATGTATGGATATAACCTAGAACCCCTGCTCGGATGTAGCCCATGGTAGCTCAGTATCCAAGTGGGTTTCCCTAGTAAGGGGAACAGGAATTATTTCTGACATGAACTCAATAAGTGGCTCCTTTACCTCCCTCCTCCCCCCCCCAGAGGGAGGAACAGCCTTGCTAGGCCACAGAGGAGGACATTGCAGCCAGTCCTGAAGATACCTGATAAGCTAGGGTCAAATGGAAGGGGAGGAGGACCTCCCCTAGCAATGGATTTGGAAAGGGACAGGGAGGGAATGAGGGAGGGGGCTATGGCTGGGATACAAAGTAAATAACCTGTGATTAATATTAAAAAAATAAAAGCCCTGTCTGCAAACACTCCCTGTTTGGAATGTTGGGAACAGAGAGCCTGAACAGGAATTGTGAGTTTGCATATACAGTTGGGGCTCTTACTGTGTAATGCTAATCTTGTTTATCAACTTGATTGGCTCCGAGAGTCAACTAAGAGACAGGCCTTCGGGCAGGACTGTGAGAGCCTTACCAAGGAGAGTTAACTGAGAGAAGGTTACTTTCCTGCAGAGTGGACAGTACCAGTCAGCAGTAGCCCAGAAAGAAACAGGTCAGAGCAACCCACCTGCCTGCCTGCCTTTGCTTTTTTTGTTTTGTTTTGTTTTGTTTTGTTTTGTTTTGTTTTTAAATATGGAGTATCACTATATAGCTTGGAAGGTCCCTATGTAGACCATGCTGGCCTTAAACTTACAATAAAGGCATGTATCACCATACCCAGACTGCCTTTGATTCTTGCTAGCAAATATGTTCTTCCTATTCTCCCATTGACCATGAAACCCAATTCCTTTGGACAGAACAACAGTGACTCTCCAGGAATGCTCCTCAGGCCTTCGGCACCAGCCTAGCGGACTGATAAGCCGCTACTGGGTTTTCAGCCTTGGTAGCCACTGCGAGATTACATATATCATATAAACCAATCTAATCAATGTGCTGTGTAATACGTATTCATCCAGTTGGTGTCCTGTCCCTATAGAGAATCCTCACTGATATGTAGTGTGATAGCAGTTTGAGTCCTTTCAGTAACTGAGCTAAGCAGTGAGTCCTGGTGTATCTTCATTGCCTCGCAGCATGAGCCTGTTCGCTCCCTGAAGAGCGATCCCCGCCTCTATAGCAGTCAGTGCCCTTTCTCTACAACCCCCACACTTAGTTACGGTTGCTTCCGATGTGATTTTGCTTTCAGTGGGCTGTGAGGGATGGATACTTCTTAATGAGAGTTCTTCCTACAGCTCGTGCTTTGGAGTGAAGGAGGCAGCAATCTAGGAGTGTGATTTCAGAGCCAGAAGTAGGTGACCTTGAAGTGGAGGGATTCTGCTCTTCTGGTTGGCAGTGCGGGGGATGGTAACAACAGTGCACAGGTCCCTGAGGCCATTGCCCGGGATCCTGTTCACAGCTGCCGGAGAGTGCTGGAGATGGGAATGTGGGCGCCCTCTCCTCGTGCTTCACAGGCCTATGCTCCATGGGAGGGAGCTTTGCTGCCATGGAGCTGGGCTTAGGGTCTTTCTTGAAGGCGTGTTTTGCTGAGAAAGGTGGCAGACAGCAGATGTGTAGAGCAGGGCAAGAGTAGATGCTGATAGCTGCTTTCTGTACTCACCGCCCTGCCACACCCTCCCAAAAACCATCCATTGCCAAGGAAAGCTTCATCTTTCCACCGAAACACAGCCTCCTCTTCCATGAAGACCTCTCTTTTTCACACACACCCACCAACACCACCTCAGGGCAGCAAGGGGGACACTTACTTTGTGGACACTTTTTCTGTCCCATGCTGACCTTCCCAGGCCACCAGAGGCACAAGCTGTTTACCTCACACTGCTCTTGTGTAGCCCTAGTAGTTTTTGTACCGGCTAAAAATTCAAAATCTTTTCCTTGAAATAAGTTGATCTCCTAGCCTCTATAGCATAACTAGAAAATCTAGCTATCCAAAAGCCACCACCAAGGGACGGATCTACTGAGCTTCAGGCACAGCTTGGACAGCTTGCCTAGGTGGTCTCTGCCCCTGTTGCCCCTGCAAGTGGAAGAAGCTCACAGGTAGCCAAAGCACTCCAGTGCAGCAAGCTCAGGTAAGGGTTGAATAGAAGCCATGCTTTTCCCCCCTGATATTCATTCTTAAGGGTTGCATCACAATAACTCTCCTTGATTTTTAACTGGGCGTCGACACCCAGCAAGCTCCGGGTTGCATTAACCTCATGCTACACCATGCTAAGTGTTCGGGGTTTGTATGTGAGCTCTTTCAGCCTTCATAACACCCCCAAGAGGCGATAATGATATCACCCCACATTACACAGGAGGAAACTGAGGCTCAGTCAACTTGAAGTAACTTTCCCAAGTCCTACAGCTTGTAAGCAGTGACTCCCAGATAAAAACCCTTGCCTGCTCAGCTCACCACAGGCTGCTTACGGGCACCATGGTGAGACCTCTGCCTGGGCATTTGGGGAAACGGGACGTCTACCACTCACAGACAGCTCCTCAGGACAACCGCTGGTCTCCTGTCACTGCTGCCTCTGCTTTGGCAATTCTCACGTGGGGCAGATGAGGTGGGCACTCTGCAGGAGATTGATTCGCACAGAGCCCTGTGTGTCCCTGGTGGCTGTACAAAACCAACCACAGGATAGAGGGGCTCTCAAAGAAAAACAAGCATAAAAAAGTAAACTGACAGCTGTGTCGGTCCGCTGGGGCTGCCAGGACAAAATTCCACAGGCTGGGTGGCTTCAAGAATGGAATTGTGTTCTCACTATTCTGGAGGCTGGAAATTCCAGGTCAAAGTGTCCTGGGGAGACCCTCTCAGGACTGGCAGGTGGCTGGCTGCCTTCTCTCTGTGGCCTCACATGGCCTTTCTCCTAGGTGCACAGAACCAGGGGGCAGGGCTCTGGTGTCCCTTCCTCTTCTTAAAAGGAACCAGCCCTATCATATTAGAGATTCCACTTATGAACTCATTTGACCCTAATCACCTCCCAAAAGTCTGGCTCCAAATACAGTCATGCTGAGAGTTTGGGCATCAACATGGGAATTAGTTGAGGACACAATTCATTCCTTAACCACAATCTCTCTCTCTCTCTCTCTCTCTCTCTCTCTCTCTCTGTGTGTGTGTGTGTGTGTGTGTGTGTGTATGTGTTTTAATCTATGTACTGAAAATGCAAATAGGGCTGGAAAAATGGCGTGGCTGGTAAAGGCACTCACTGCCAAGCATGACAACCTGGAACCAGCATGGTAGAAAAAAAAAAAATCCCTCACTTTGTCTTCTAGTCTTCACATGCCTGCAACGGCAGGTGCACACACATTCATGCTCCCCCCACACACACACACATATGAAACAAACAAGCAAATGTGAGAAAATCCAAAATAAAGATGTAAAGCTTTTTGTTGTTGTTGTTTAAGTCAGCTATGTGTATGTCTGTGTATGGGCCTATGCACGTGGATACAGGTATCCTCGGAGACCAGATGCTCCCTAGAGCTGGAGTTACAAGGGGTTGGGAGCTGCCTGATGTGAGCACTGGAAATCAAACTCTGAGCAATCAAGCAATACACGCTCTTAACCACTGAGCGATCCTTCCATCTCGGGAGATACTTTGTATACCAGCGAGCCTATTTAATGGGCCCACCTCCTGCCTCAGTGCTCTCCCAGACATTTTCCCTCCCAACCCCACCATCTGAACCTTACAAGTTGCTCTCACTTCTTCTCCGCCGTGAGCTGTGTGCCGATCTATTTCACCTTCCATGGCCCACAGAGTGTGCCTTTTGGGTTAGCCACATCTGTAAGGAAAGAAAGATGGCGTCTCAGCTACATTCTTCTCATACTGTTTCTGCCTGCTGCTCTTAGAATCCTCCCTTAGGAGCCCCAACTATCCAGAAGAAGGTCATTCATCCCGGAAAGAAGGCCCTAAGGATGGAGAAGAGGGAAGGCGGCGACTAGCAGCCCTGAATGTCTGAGCTTTCTCTACCCGGGAGCTGGACCTGAGCAACAACACGTTTGAGACTGCTGGGGCCCACTCACCATGCAACTACAACCAGGTAGGACCCCTAAGTGAAAACAACTTGGATGATCCCAGTTGTCTCCCAGACTCATCTGCACAGGAACAGATTCATTTTAATCTATGCCCGCTATGTCTGGCTTATTTGTTACACAGCAGCAGTTAGCTGACACAGCAACCCAGGCTGTCCAGGATCCCGCTCTATTCTCTGATCTAGCCAGATCAGGTTGAGTCTGCCGTGTGACTGACTCACACTGAGATCTGCAGAAATCTAGATACGAGAAAGCATGTGCAACCTTCCCCACCAATCCAGCCAGCTGGGACAGAGTATCCTGGGAAGGTAGCCTCCATGCAGGGGCCTTTAATTGGATGAGATGCGGTTGAGGGTCCTTGCCCTCCCATGGGGGGAGTCTGACAGGAATGATGTGCCTCTCCCATCCCCAGGCCTATGTTGTCAGCTCTTAGCTGGTCGTTACATTTGCCTGTGGTGCTGAGCCAGCTATGGCTCCTCTGCTTCTGCAATAGCACTGCCACCAGGCTGAGTGTCATTTCTTAGCTCTAACTTGGTCCTTTTAGGGTCCAATAGCAAGTTAGTCTTTGAGCTTTGATCTTCTGTCCCCTGGTTGTAGGTTGTATCTGGTGCAAAGGTATTTCTCCAGAGACATCTGTGGACTTGATGCATCACAGATGACCAGGAAGTGTGGGCAAAGCATAGGTCTGTCAAGAGAGATGTGCACCAGCCTGCCACCATGGTGAGGTGGAAGCTGGGACCTTGCACAAGAAGCTGTTCCTGGGAACCCCTCCACTATCGACAGCCACCTGTACCTGTTGGCTTTCTGCTTCTTTAACAAAATGCCTGAGACTTTAAAAGGAAAACGGTTTGGGCTGGACTGCTGTTTCGGCCCTTTAGAGTGGTTGCTGCAGTTCCAGAGGACATGAGTTTAGTTTCCAGCACTCACAGGGGGCTGTTCACAACCAACTGTAAACTCCAGCCCCAAGAGGTTCAACATCCTCCAACAGTATTCACGTACATGTCACACACACACACACACACACACACACACACACACACACACACACACTAAAAAAAAAAAAATCCTAAAAAGAAAAGAAAAAAATTAAAAAAGATTGTTTTCTTTTATTCATGTTAGGAGGCTGAGCATCCAAGATCAAGCCAGTCCTTTTGTTTCGGCTCTGGTAAGGCCTCTTAGCTGTGTCACAGTACAGCAGAGAAACAGAAAGAGCCAGATCTGAGAAAGATCTGCCGTGGGAGACGCCTGGGATGACATTCTAACATTTAGACAACTCATTCAGGACCCCTGGAGACTAGAACTGATCCCTTTGTGAGGCCATGCCCCCAATGATGCAACTCCTCCCATCTTAAAGATCCCACCACCAAACCTATCCAAACCAGAGTACCACCATTTTCATGAGAAGATTCCAGATGTTCAAAGCCTTTGTTTAAAATAGCCTAGGATTTCCACAGTACTTGCACAGAACCTGAAGACTTTAAATCATCTCTATACTGTATACAATGCCTAACACAAGGTAAAGGCTACATGAATACTCAATGCTGTGTTTGGCCTCCATAGACAGAAAAAGGTCAACACATGTTAAAAATAGACACAGTCTTTTTTCTGAATATTTTCTATCCATGGTTAGTTGGATCCATGGATGGTATGTTAGTTGCTTTTCTTATTGCTGGTGACAAAATGCCCGCCAAAAGCAAGTTAGGGAAGAAAGTTTTCTTCTTGCTCACATTTTGGGGACATATTCCATCAAGGTGAAAATGTACACAGGAGTGTGAGGTGGCGGGTCACGTTGTGTGCACAGTCAGGAAGCAGAGGCAGAGGAACCTGGTGCTCTGCTGCTTTTTCCTCCAGCTCATGAGACGGAGCCACCCACATCCTGGATGGGTATCCCTCCCTAGTTACACCTCTTGGAAGGCTCCTACGGGATCACATCCAGTCGGGTTGACAGCGAAGGCAAACCGTCACAGACGAGGAGCCCACAGGCACGAAGAGCTGACTATATTATTCATAAATCGTGTGACATAAAACAACTTAGAAACAGAAGGACGTAGCAGAACTGCCTGGGTGGCAGTTTTTAAAACTAGGTCAAGCAGGGGTGGTGCAGTCCTCCCTGGCTTCCTTTTGGGTCATTCATGGTGGAGTCCACAGGCTGCCGTGTTGTGAGGAGACTCCGCTGCCCTGTACCCAGACCCACAGGGTAAACTTGGAGGCAGCCCCTCAGGCACATGCCGACCTCCAGATGCCCGACGCCCCACTGAGATCTTGACTCCATCTGTGGGCGAGATGCTGAGCCAGCCCGCTAGCTCAGCGCTGCCAAGATTGCAGATCCTCGGGAGCCAGGTGAGATAATAAACATTGTTGTTTTACACTGCTCGGCTTAGGGAGGTATTTGCTACACCAGAGCAGATAGCTAAGAAGCTCATTCCTTTCCTGCTTCTTCATTACCCTCTCCACCTACTCCAGTCTGTTCCAGAAGTGAGAATGAACCGGGGTTTCTGGGGTGCCTCCTCTCCTAGAGGATTCATTCCAGACTAGCCTTCCTGCAAACAAACAGCTCTGAGGCTCTTAACAGCCTCAAGCTAGTCTGTCTGTCTGTCTCTCTCTCTCTCTCTGTTTCTCTCTTTCCCCCTGTGTGTGTACATTGTATACATGTGTACATGGTCATGTGTGTGCACGTGTGTGTACATGTATGAAGCCCAGAGGTCTGTACCCCCCTGCATTAAAGATAGACTATAGACACTTGCGGTGGGCTGGAGAGATGGCTCAGAGGTTAAGAACACTGGCTGTTCTTCCAAACGTCCTGAATTCGGTTCCCAGAAATCACATGGTGGTGTGCAGGCAGATATGCAGGCAGAATGTTGCATAAATACTAAATAAATAAATGTTAAAAAAAATAATTCCACTTAGACACTTGTTGCCCCCACAGGATTTCTCTTTGTTTCCCTGGCTATCCTGTAACACACTCTGTAAACCAGGCTGGCCTCAAACTCGGAGATCTGCCTGTCTCTGGCCCCCCACCTCAAGTGCTGGCATTAAAAGGGGGCACTTCCTGGCTTCATGTATGGCTTTTTATGTGGGTCCTGGGGATCTGAACTCATACCTGAGCAGCAAGTACTTTACCGGTGAGCACACCTCCCCCCCTGTTCCCTAAAGATGGCTGCCACTCCAGAGGCCACAGCAGCGTGCTCCAAGGACTGTGGTAAACACAGAAGCCTACTTGCTCTCTATAGCCACTACCTGAGCCCAGAAAGCTATTAAATCTTGTGCCAGGAATCTGTTGACTCTCGTGCATGCATTGCAGAATCATCACTTACCAACTTCCAAACTTGGCTGAGGTGTTCCAGAAAAGGCAGGCTCTGTGGTCATGCAGCTGGTGTCTCTCTTTCCAGGAGGGTCACCCTAACATCTTAAGAATCTAAGCAAGTTCACTGTGAAGAACATGGTTTAATCTGCTTAAATCTGAATTTTCCAGATCTGTGCAACCACAGAGCTCTTTTGCCATGAATCCTCTATAAATAGCCCTGGTTGTAAACAGCAGCCCTGTGTTTTGTGCCTCCAGGCTGGGGTCTGTGCTGTTGAAACCATAGTTGGCCTTACACATCCATGGTGACCAGGTGGTGCTGAAGGGCAGGGCACAGGATGCAGGTGGTCAAGAGTCAGGGAGGTGTTTAAGAATCAGACACATGCAGGCTGGAGAGAAGGCTCGGCCGTTAAGAGGAATGGTTGTTTTTCCAGAGGACCTCCACAAGTCTGCTCACTCAGCTGTAACTCCAGTTCCAGGGGGTCTGACGCCCTCCACAGGCACCAGGCACACAGTGGTACACAGACCAGACATACATGCAGGCAAAATACCCATACAGAAAATTAAAACAACAACAACATGCATTAAGAAAGAAAGAAAGAAAGAAAGAAAGAAAGAAAGAAAGAAAGAAAGAAAGAAAGAAAGAAAGAAAGAAAGAAAGAAGCAAGCCTGAAGGGCATAAAAAGGGGGTTCCAAAGAGAATCAACCCCTCCTCGACCAGCCACTTGGTTGTCCCCACAGGCAAGCCTGTCATCCATTCAGCCTTTTACTCTTATTTACTCATTAATTTGCCATCCACTGAGCCTAGGAGCTAATCCTAAATCAGACGCACTGCCTGCCCTTAGGGAGGAAGATACGTAGCCAGACACCGAAGTCAGTGTGGCCCTGCAAAAGCCTTGCCAAGAAAGTGGTGTGAGCCACACCAGCTCAAAAGGGGTCCTGTAAGTCACAGAGTCCCAGTTCAAGGCTCTGGGGGGGGGGGCAGGCTCAAAAAGCAGAGCTGGACCAGGTGTGGTGGTCCCAGCACTCAGGAAGCAGAGGCAGGTGGATCTCTGTGAGTCTAAGGCCAGCCTGTTCTACAAAGTGAGTCCAGGACAGCCATGGTTACATAGTGAGACCTGTCTCAAAAGACAGAAAACTAAAAAAAAAAAAAAAAAAAAAAGGAAAAAAAAAAAAGAAGCTGAGCAGGACAGTGCTAGAAAGCTGGACATGAAGTCCCTGCTTATTTTGTGCCCTGTTGAGAGAACTGGGTTCTGTAGTTCTCAGTCTCAACTCTTCAGAGAATGTGGGGCCTTCTAGGTTCAGCAGTTCAGGAAGCAGAGCAGAGAGAGGAGTGTGGGTTGTACGAGGATAGTATTGGAGGGCTGAGAGCTGGGCCTCAGAACGGGAGGGGGGCTGGGGACACCTCTACATCAGCAGCTGCTTCCCTGAAGGTAGCTCTTCCTGGACCCAAAACCACTGCACAGCTTCTCCCGCAACTGAAGCTTCCTCTGAGAGACACAGACAGGGACGAGGCCTGGGCTCTAGTGCAGGGGCACAGAAGTCTGAAAGCTCCTTACATAAAATCCCTAATGGGAATCCTCAGCCTCACTGTGACGTTAGCAGATGAGGCCTCTAGGAGCAGGATCCCCATAATTAAAATAGCACCCTGTGAAAGAGGCCCCAGGGATGAGGGATGAGGTTCAGTGAGTTAAAAGGCTTTGCCACGTAAGCAGGAAGACTTAAGACTTAAAGTCGAATCCCTAGCACCTATGTAAAAAACTGGACGGGTAGAGAAAGCATAGTTAATCCCAGCACCCCTGTGGGGTAACGGGAGGTTGAGACCAGCTAAAACCTGGATGCTTACAGGCCAGCTAGCCTGGTATACGCAGCAGTTGACAAAAAGAGACATGTCTGGGGGCCTGGAGAGATGGCTCAGTGGTTAAAGAGTACTGTCTGCTTTTCCAAAGGATCCGGGTTCAATTCCCAGCACCCACATAGCAG
This sequence comes from Psammomys obesus, assembly GCF_907164565.1. Taxonomy (NCBI): domain Eukaryota; kingdom Metazoa; phylum Chordata; class Mammalia; order Rodentia; family Muridae; genus Psammomys; species Psammomys obesus. The sequence continues at coordinate 2,717,977 of NW_026596046.1, read as the reverse complement.
CTCACAACTGTCTATGCCCCCAATTCCAAGGGATCTGACACCTTCACACTAATGCACATAAAATAAAATAAATTATATATATATATATATTAAATAAAAGAGACATGTCTGAAAATCAAGCTGAAAATGTCCTCCTTCCTGACTAACTTTCCCAGTGAGGGAAGGTGCTGGGGAGGGAAGACTACTGGGGAGAAAATTCATCCTTGGTGTTAACCGGCAGCAAACGCTGCATGCTGCAATGCCAACCTGCCAGGCAAGGTGTACCCACTGCTATAACAGGGACGTGAGGGTTATGAGGGTAACCGGCAACTCCCTGGTTAAATTGGAAGCCAGATCCACAGAAGGAAATTCGTGTCTGCAAAGCCCATTGCTCTGAGATCATAGGCCCCAGAGGAGAACTTACGATACTGTTATCTTTTTAGATGGAACCATCACCAAATTGTCTCATCTCTATTGTGTTTATACTCGTAGTTCTGTTTTGCCATCCTTCAACTTTAGCCGAAGAAGCTTCTCTTTGCAGTGGTCATTGGTTAATGCAAAGACCCGTAACTGGTCAAAGTGCTGAGAATAAATGGCTACTTAATGCTTAACCCTTACCTGAGACACATCTGCCTCTTCCCTGCCCCACCAAGGCTCAGGGAACTTTGTAAGACAAGAGGCAGAAAGAATGCAAGCGCTAACACATGAGGAGGGATGCTCTGACATGCTGTGTTCTGGACACTTAGGCTCATGCACTCTCTGCAGCACTGGCTATCTGTACAAGACAAGCTAACAAGATCAGTTAACTCAGTGTGTGTGTGTGTGTGTGTGTGTGTGTGTGTGTGTGTGCATGCGCGCGCGCCTGTCTGTGTATTTCTGTATCTCTGTGTGTGTGTTTGAATGTGTGTCTCTGTGTGCATGTCTGTGTGTATGTGAGTGTGGCTGCGTCTACATCTGTGTGTCTCTGTGTGTGTTTATGTCTATGTCTGTGTGTCTATGTGTCTGGGTATCTATGTGCATGTCTGTGTGTGTCTCTGTGTGTGCCTGTGTCTATATGTGTCCCTTTGTGTGTGTGTTTGTGTGTGTCTGTGTGTGTGTGTATATATGTGGTTGCATGTGTGTCTGGGTGTGTGTAGAAAGAGATCGAGAGAGAGAGAGAGAGAGAGAGAGAGAGAGCTAGCACATGAAGGTGGGAAGGATATGTCGGAGGTTACCGAGTAGAAGTGGGAGAGAAGGGAAGACTTGAGGGTGGGTGTGATCATGATACAAAATTTTCAAGGAATTGCCGGATGCTGGTGGCCCATGTCCGGAGTCCCAGCACTCAGGAGACCGTGGGTTCAAGGCCAGCCTACTCTACAAAGTGGGTCCAGGAAAGCCAGAGCTACACAGAGAAACCCTGTCTTGAAAAACCAAAACAAGGCAAAAATCTCAAAGAATAAAAGATATTCTTTATAGAGAGAGGAAGAGAGAAGGAGATTTTCTCAAAGTGTAAAGTGAGGCCCCACCTCTGTGATTTTTCTCTGACCTCCACGTGCATGTTCTGCCAGGTGCTACACGAACACACAAGTGCGCAGGCACTCGCGCACACTCCCACTGAGAACAACAGAGAAAGAGAGACCCCCTCAGCCCTTCCACAATATGAGGACTCTGAGAAGAGCACCAGCTACAAAGCAGGAAGTCTGAAGTAGAATCCTAACTTGCTGGTACCTTGAGTTTTTTACACTCCCCAGACTTAATCCCTTCTGTTTACAAGCCAAACCAGTGGTCTAGGATAGTCTGTGGCAGTAACACCAACTAACCAAGACGAGGGGCATCTGCTCTTCTGACCTCTGGCACCACGCCTTCTTCCCTTTGATTCTGCGGCTGTCTCCTCCCTGCCACTCTTTCATCAGCCACCCACTACCCTCCCTCTGTAGCTAATCCCCATGTGAGGTGATCAGGCGCTGTTTTTCCTGACCGGGACTCAGACTGACTCAGGGAACAGACCACAAAGTTAGATCTCTGTGGTTGGGCCGTTCTCCTCTTTGAGCATGCATGAGATGAACTCATTGACCGTGGGAAATGGGGCACTGGATAGTCGTTTGATTATCACCCACTGTTGCACCAGGAAAGGCAGGGCTTTGGGACAGGAAGTTGCCACTGTATTTAAATGTTATGGTAAAGCTGGTGTCTCTGAAGACTGTGTGTGGGCGACTTCTGACTTCCCTCTAAGAAACTGTGTAAGGAAAGATAAGGAGAGCAAAGACCAAAGCAGCAAGAGCAATGAGGAAGAGGAAGAAAGGGGGAAAGAGGTGGAAAGAAAGAAAGAAAGAAAGAAAGAAAGAAAGAAAGAAAGAAAGAA